>NC_142890.1:17105000-17419833 GCF_054131105.1 Drosophila navojoa
ATTATTGGCATTACAAAAAGTAAAATTTATTTATTTTATTTTTGTTATAGTGATTAGTTTTAAATACATAATTACTATCACTTAAAGTAAATTTGTATTAAATTTAATAAAATAAAAAACATTTTAGATTTTATATAAATTTCACAGTTTATATATGTATGTATATCCATAAAAAAAGGTTAAAACAAGAAGCGAAGCTCCTCCTCCTCTTCTACCTTTGTTTTGCCTCCTGTGAGGATTGAACTCACGACCCCTGGTTTACAAGACCAGTGCTCTGCCACTGAGCTAAAGAGGCTGCTTGCCAGTGCGCGTCAAATGCCTCTGCAAGTTGTGACTGCGCTGACAATTGATCAGCGATCGCTGATATAAATACATATAAGCGATACGCGCTCTGAAACAATTGTTTGAACAGTTGTTTTCCAAGATAGCAGGCAACATATGTAGCTGAAAGAGAAAACATGCACTTGCTATTGAAGGAAATTAACGAAGATAACGGACATTCGACATTTATTGATCACAAATGTTTCATAAACTGTAAATGGAACTTCAATTGTTAACCATGATTGATTAAGACATATTTCGAAATCCAAATCGTGTGTGAAAGTGTTTAAAGAAAAGAATTGATCCAAATTTAGCTGCCGATCATCTACCGATTAATATATTTATAATTAAAAAAATAATAATAATGATAAAATTTAAAATAAAATAAAATAAATAAATATTTGAATAAAAACAAATTAATGAATATAAGCTATACCAAAACCGAATGTCTAAAACTTAAATTAATATAATTTAATTGCCTTTCACACTGCAAAAAAATAATCTACAATCAAATACGTTTAGCTTTAAGTTTTCTTTACGCATTTTGCATCACTCTTTTAGCTGGTTTTATATTCAGCCACAGATGAGATTGGCCAGCCGCACGCAGTCCGCAGTGCAGAGCTGACAGGCGATTTTTACCGTCCATTTGCAAATCTGTAACAATAGTGATAATTTTTCTTAGCCAACCCAAAAAGGGAGCAAAATAAAACTTTCCACAACATTTTGACAAAGTTTTTTGGGACGCTCAAATTTCATGTTCAACGCGCAAAGTTTTCAAAAATGTTGAAAAATATTACAACAAAAAGAAAATGTGAATATAATTCGACAAGCGCAAGCAGGAGGCGGAGGGTTGGAGTGGAGGAGGCGGGGTGGTCGAGAACCGGAGGGTCCTTGGTTGCGCCAGCTCAGCTGCTTAAATCATTCATATTCAGTTACACCCTCTGCGAAATCATTGCACTGACACTCGGCACAATGGCTGCAAAAAGTTTTCAGCCAATGGGCGGGCGCCCACTGCATGATGGCCTAAGAATTATCGCCCGCCCGGCCAGGAAATCATTCCTGCTTTCCGGTTGCGTCTCCGGCAGATTTTCCAGCTAACGGCAGTTCGCAGCTTCTTATGGCCACAAAACATTTTTCATAGCTGCCGTCGCTGCTGCTCCTCCTGCTCCTGCGCCTGCTCCTGCTGCTGCTGCTTCTTTTGGCGCTGCTGCAGTTGGGACCTCCAGCTGGCAATTGAGTAACTTCTGTTCTACACATTTCTAATTCATTTTTCTCTCAACTACGTTCACCTCTCACCCCCTTCTCTTCCTCACTCTGCACTCTAGCTGCATTTGGCTAGGCTTCCGGCGCTGTCTGCATTGGCCCATTGACTGGCTTTCAACTGGCTTTGACTGGGGGTCAGACAGCTAGCCAGATGGTCTGAACGTTCGCAAATCTCAAATGAAATTCATTGAATACTTGTCAAAATATTCCATTCGCAGTTCGCTCAATGCTCGTAATTGGATTTTTGTTCGTGCCACATGTGCACTCTGCACTTTTGAATAATTTTACACGCAATTTTCGAGAGATTCTTTGAGTTTCAGCTTAACTATTTTTAGTCTGCTTTTTTATTGCCCGAATCGGGCACTGTTGCCCTCTTTCAACAGTAGATCCGTTAAGCCATCGAGAGCCAATATTGCCATCCAGACGTAATTGAGCTTAAACTGTGCCAAAGTTACGCAACGACAGCGCAAATAGATTTTTATTGCAGTTCAATACTCGAAGGGTTTAAATATATATTTTATTATCCCACGTTGAAGTGTGCGAAGATTCGCTCAAGTCAACTGAATATAAAGCGAAAAACTTTGCTGACCAAATATAGATCTTACATATATAAAAATTCTGAATAGTTGCATTGAAATTCCATCTGGCTTATCCACTTTCTAAGTTAAATTTCGTTGTTGTCGCCAGTAATTTTCCACGAAAATCAAATTATGAAGGCCAATTCCATTGTCCGTGTCCCCCATTTACTTAGTCTGCAGAAGATCAAACAAGGTTTGCTTTAGATTCCACATCATCTGATATGGTGATTATGCCGAGCAGGTTTTGCAGGTCTTTTACATTTTCTCTCTGTTTTCTTGTTTTGCGTGTGGGAGCTACAAATTGAGGTAAAGCAAAATCAACAAGTTGCTGAACTTCAACGCACACCATTGGAATATTTTAAGCTCGACGGGCTCTTAACTGCTTAAAGTTTTCAACATAAATATTAAGTATACGCAGGACAAATAAAGCAAAAACAAGTCGAAGGGGAGAAGCTGAAAGAAAACCAAATTCAACTGAGGTAAAAAAGGTAAAACCGAGGAGAGTTGTTTTTCAGTTTTTTTTTTTGTGTGTGTTGCTGTTGCCTTTGCTTTGCTTTTTCGTCTGTCTTTTTTTCGTCTTCTTTTATTTTTTTTTTTTCTGTTTGGTTATTTTGTGCATTTTGCCAAAAGCATGAAAATCGATTACCTGTGCGAAATGGAAAATACCCAGGTAAATGCTCAAGCATGTACACAGACGTATGTGTGCGTGCCTGCTCGTGTGCGTGTGTGTGAGTGTATTTGTGGCGAAGCGCATCAAATGTTCCTGGCTTATTGGGGGCCAAAAAGCTGATTGTTTTTCCAGTAAGTAGACTTTGCATAAACGAATATGTGAATACATTTGAGCAACGAAACATTCAAATTACGAATATACAAAAATACAAAACTCTATATATGCATATACACATATATATATCTAAATGTATTACATTGAATTGCCAAGCCCCCGCGCAGAGGTGTCTGCAACGTATGCAAATGCGAGTGAAGGCAGCGGCAGAGGCAGAGGCAGAGCCAGAGGCAGAGGCAGAGCTTAAATGCCTTTTGATTTCCCTTCTTTTGTTCCTTCTGCCACTGCCAGCAATTGGCAGCTCCATTGCGAGCGTTGCCAGCTCCTTGGCAAATCACAATAAATAACGGCACTCGCAGCTGGCAGCCCGACAACAATCCATCAGATACAACTCGTTGATATCGACATTGGGCTCTAAGTGCAACTGGCTGAAATCAGAAAAAAAAGATTTGTTCGCAGGGAGACAATTTGAAATGATTTTGTTCAATTGGTTGCCATCGACTCGTCCTTTGTCTTTCCACTTTATCTTGGCCAGCTGCCCACTTGCCCACTTGCCCACTTGGCTTATATTGCCATTATACGCTGCTAAAGAGCACGTTCGCATTGTCTAGGAGTTGGCCTCGTCGCAGAGCTTATTGAGTTACCTCTTAAGAACAAATGTTTTATCTCTCGCTGATTTATATAGCTTGGATTTGAGCTAGGTAGCACAACTTTATTTAATTTAATTTAGCATACTATATTTTTATTGTTTTAGTTGCTCCATGAGACCTTGAACCTCTGAAATTTTCTCTGATTGGCATTTAAATTTGGATTTTATATGATTCGGTATTAATACATACGAAAACTTTATCTTCAATATTTATACTCTTTCTATATCTAAATTGGTATACTATATTATGTCATGGCCGTAAGAGATTGTAGATATGGAAATCTATATATTTCAATATCTTAAAATATGAATATTGATTAGTGATCATCTCTTATATAGATTTATTCAAGAACCTGTTCCTTTCTCTTTCACTATACATACATTTAAATACATTTTATTTACAGCAGCTCTAACATTATTCTTCATTTATTTCTAGTCTACCTTTAAGTTAGGGCATTGCTTGTTCAGTGCATTTAAATTGGCAATTGTTGTTTTTTATTCCATTTGCAACAAATTAGGTTTTATCCATCCATGTCCGTGCAGCATGAAGACCTGCTCGGCCCCATACTCTCGCCCACAGGCCAAGCAGCTGATGCAATGACAAAGTTCCGGACGGATAGATGTTGGCTGCTTGGATGTTGGTCTTGGCCAAAGTCTACGTACTGGTCACAATGTTAACGCAGCACAAGGAGCCGGACACTTGCGACGTATTTGCTCAAAGTTTCCTACAAAATTAAATTCCATTCGACCCAATCTTCAATCTTTACCTCACTGCTGTGCCGAGCACGAATTTCCCCCACGAGGGGAAGGTGTGAGGCATAAAGGCAACTGTATCCTGCACGGACATCCATATGGCTGTACGGATGTGTGTGTGTGTGGGCACACTCAATCCTGTTGCCATTGGCCAGTGTCAAGAAGAAGATCAAGTGCAACACTTGTTGGCGTCACAAAAATGCATCTCAAGTTGATTTTGATAAAGTTACGCGAGCGATGTGAACAGCCCTTGGCAGCTGCACAGATTTCTTTTACATCCCGCCCCCTCGCACTCTTTGGTTTTTACTGCCATTGGTAATGGAAAAAGGGTTTTCTAGGTGCTTGTAATAGTATTTTTGCAATTTGTCCACTCAGCATTGGTTTTTGCTCTCTTACGAGCGCTTCTTCCATTTGTAGAAAATAATATGCAATTTTGAAAGATTGCACATCGTGTGCCAGGACTCGGTAGCTGTAAATATTTAGACATTTCAATATCCTTAAGAGAGCAGAATCTTATAATGATATGCTAGGATTTTCCAACCAAATTTAGCATATATAAATAGTAAAATTATAAACAAGTTTAAGCAATAATTAAATTATCTTTGTATAAAATTTATACAATTTGTCTACATATACATATATCTGTTTGTGTGTATGTGTGTCTCTTTGCTTGACTTTCTCTCTCTCTCTGTATCTCTATGTCTATCTCTCTGTTTGCCTAACAAGATCAAGAGACTAAGAAGAACAGCAGAAGATCGTTTAAGTTGTCTCTGTGTATGCAGCAGTATTTATTTGGTATTTATACTTGAGTAAAACGAAGCTGGAATGCTCGCAGCAGCAGAGAGTGTTCCCATTGGTCACTTAAAGATCGACCGCAACGAGCTCTCTCTAGAACGAGGCTGAGTGACTGAAGTAACCCTATATAAATGGCAGCAGCTGCAGCATTTCTGCAGTCGTCCCAGGCCTAGTGCGGGTCACTCCTGCAGAGCAGTAAGGTGAAGTAAACTGAAAGGAAGCCTGTGTAAATTTTCAATGATCGATCAGCTGAGCATTAGAGACTTGGAGGAATTGTTTGGAGGAACTTTTGAGGAAATACCTTGAGGAAATAAGTTGAGAAAATGATTGGAGGAACGACTTGGAGAAAATATTTATTTATATATTTTTTATTATTTACTTATTTTATTACTTATTATTTATTTTTATTTATTATTTATTTATTTATTTATTTTTTTATTTATTTATTAATATTATTTTTTATTTATTCCTTTTTTTCTTTTATTTATTTATTTATTTTTATTATTTTTTTAAATTTATTTTTGTTTATTTATTTATGTTTTTTTATTTATTTTTATTTTTATTTGTTTTATTAATTTTTTTTATTTATTTTTTATTTTATTTTTGAGTTATTTATCTTTATTTATTTATTTATTTATTTTCAATAAGTTCAGGGCACAAAAGCTCAAATGAAGGCAGATAACTAGTCTACTTTCTCTCCTCTCTTACTATTTAACACTCAACTTAAGATCTGCTCACACAGATAGTGGCCTGATTTATATATCAACAAATTCTAATCAGAATGGTTTAATATGCTCATAAATCTCAGCAACTGTAAACAAAACTTGATAAACGGCATATTAATTTAAACAATGTTTCATTTACGTTTGGCTCCACACGATCAAGGCAGCCTTCGGTGAAGCAAGCTGCAATTAGACTTGCACCAATTTCCGATTCATAAAAAAGCTCGAATAGCGCGCACAACATGAATACCTTCAACCTATGAACCTATGAACCCATGAAGCTATGAGTGTGTAGCTATTTATTTTGGTCGCCCCAGCCATAAAACTTATCTCGTGTCCTGGCTGCTGTCTCGCAAATATATCATATTTAATGTGTCTGAATTTTGTGCTGCTGTCCTTATTCTGTTGCTCCTGCTCCTGCTGCTCCTGCTGCTGCTTCGTCTACTCGCTCGCCTTTTTATACGAATTTCTTTCCAGCATTTTTAGTTTAGTTTTGTTACACATTTTTTGTTTGTTTTTTATTCTTGCGGCAGTTACTTCCGCGCTTTAATGTCCACCATAAACTCTGCTTTGCGCTCCTTGGCAAAACAAAATGCTGCCACGACTCGCTTCCTCTTCGGCTGTAGAGAGCCACCCCTCGACCCACTTGGCCGCCCATTTATGTCTCTGTCGACGCATGAATGAGTGTGTCAAGTGGCGGGCGTTTAATGAGCCGATTTGAATTAAATTTTATGTGCACAAGCGCATTAAAAGCCAAAACTCGTGCTAAGTACAAGACGTCCGGGCACTACAAAATAATACGCATACGCATGCCTTGTGGATGGCATACATTCACACACATACACTCGACATTCTCAAGCATTCAATTACCACAGAACTGATTAAGCAGTTGGTTGAATGCAGTTTAAGCCAACTTCGCTTGCCAATTAGACGCACTTTGAGAGTTGTGTTTTAAACAGGCGAGAGTTAACTTTAATGCGAGTACCCGGAGCCATCAAATATCTATTTCCATATAAATGCTAAATTAATTTAATTAAATAAACATTTTCTGATATACTTTTCTCTGTTCTGTTTTTTTTTTTTTTTTTTTTTTTTTGCAGCAGCTGCAGAATCGAATTTGAAATCACATCACACTATTTATATTCAATAATTAGATTTCTCTGCTGATATACCGTTATATATGTGTGTATTTATTTTTTCCGCTTTTCACATTCATTCGATATTCACACACGGCATGCGAGAGGCTCTATGAGCAGGAGGCAGCATTTAATAATTTACGCTAATCAGCAAAAATGACAGCTACACCTGGGTAGTCCGCATCCTGCTGGCACTGTGGCACTGTGGCACGGGCACGGGACAGGGTGCGAGTCGTCTGTGGTGCTGCGGTGGTTTCGGTGGTGACGTCTGTCAGCTGAATTTAACATGACATTTGCTTAATTTGAATTTAAATACATTCTTGGGCGCAACAGAAATGCGAGGCGACAAAAAAAGCCGAAACAAAGTAGATAAATCTGACACACGAAAATGAGCCAAATAGTGGGCGGGCGGCGAGCAAATGGTGGGTGTGGCAGCTGGAGGGAGACTGGCCAGCGCAGGGTCAGCTTATGTAGAGCTAAGCAAAGTTTATATAAAAAAATAAAAATAGAACTACAAAAAGGAAAGTCAAGCTGAAAACAAGCTCCGCATACATATATACAGAAAATACCAATATATATCTCTGTGTGTGTGTGTGTGTGTGTGTGTAGGTGGATGTGTCTGATGTCACCTGCTTGCTCTCTCACTAAATAAAAAACTTATTATGAGCAGGCTGAAGCGACGTTGATGCGCCGCAAACAGCAACAGCGCCATGTTGAGCTTCCGCTGCCACACACAAGCACACACACACACACAGAGAGAGTCACAATGCCAACAGGAACTACCGCACACACACACACACACATTAACACGGCGGGCTGCAGCAGCAGCACACAGCCGAAAAAAAAAGTTGGCCTGACCCAAACAAGCGCATAGACACAAAAAGGGAAGTTGACCGCTCGCTGCCTACATTTCTCCTCTCTCTCTCTCTGTCTGCCTCTCCCTCTGCCCCTCTGCTCCTCCTGTGTTTGTGTGTTATTTAATGTATCCGGGATTTATTGTTCTGTTTGCTTGCTGTTGCTGTTGCTGTTGTCACTGTAGCTGCTGTAGCGGCTGTAGCTGCTGCCGCGCATTAAATGTACATAAACTTTGCTTTTGCCAGCCTGTTTCGCTGCCCCTGCCACACGGCGTGTGGCATGCCGCTTGTCAGGGCTGTGCACGGTTCCGTTTGGTCTTGAAACCTGCAAAAAGGCGCACATGTGTTTATGCAACTCACTCCATACACCATATGTATATATATGTGTGCGTGTGTACGTGTGTGTGTGTGTGCGTGTGTGTTTGTGTTTGTGCGCCGCTGGCTGAATTTTTGCAATTTACAGCATGAAAAAGACGTCGCCTGTCTGACATTATTATGCTGCAACGGCGCCTTTTGCCCCACGGACGTCGCATGCATTTCCGGCCACGCCTACCACGCCCCAACACAGTCACCAGTCACCAGTCACCAGCTAGCAGCTGCAGCAACAGCAACAGCAACACCAACACTACCTAGAACCGTTTTGGCCTCCAGCACTCGAAATACCCTGTCCTTAGCAGTCGGCTTTACACCTGAATTAATCGAATTACGCCGCTTAAATTATTTCTTTCATTTTCATGCAATTATTTTTAATGAGCATTTAAATGCCACAAAGTATTAATTTACAAAAAAAAATAAATAAAAAATATAAAAAAATTTATATATATATTAAAAATTGTATATAATATAGCACCACAATTTATTATCATAATGCTATAAGAGAATAATGAAAACAAAGGAAAAGAAATTTTGTATGTATTTATTTAGTTTTTTTTCAGCTCTGTAATAATACTTCAATATGTAATGCCAGTAAAAAACGGTTAAATATTTAGATTATTTCATTATTAATTTTTTTTTTTTTTTTTTTTTGTTATCATTATAAATTATTTCTGTTAACATTAATCTCGCATTTGATTATTTTGAAATATATAGTTGATAGTATATTTACTATTTATTTATTTTGTATTTTGCAGCAACTCTCTCTCTCTCTCTTTCTCTCAGATTGTGACTTTCACATAACGAAATATCATAAAACAATCTTCGAGTAATAATATTTGACTTTTTGGTGCTGACTCAACTTTTTGTTTACCTTTTTGCGGGCTGCCAAAAAATACAAATACACAACGAAGTCTTTGTAGGCTACTTGATACCCTGTTTATGTTATTTGTATTATTCTTTCTGTATGTGTGTGTGTGTGTGTGTTTTATTATTGCTGTCACACTGCCAGCCAAAGTGACACAAAGAGTCTTAAACTTTGTGCCCTGCTTGTGCCGGCCCGGCCCAAAGTGCATCTGTGTCTGATTGTGTTTTGCAATACGAAACTTTTTTGCCAGCCAAACAATACCAAAGGCAAAATTGTAGCATCGAGTGAGTGAGGCAGCAACAGAGTGAGAGAGAGAGAGTAGCCACACACACACACAGTTAAACATAAACAAATGACAATGGCCATGTCACACGGGGCGTATGATTTCTCTTGTTAGCGCGCACTTGTCTCGTATTTAGGAAGCCATAAACAAAACAAGCTGAACGACTGCGGGCGGTGGGCGGCGGGCGGCGGGCGACGGGTGCAAAGGCCAAGGGCGGTTGGGAATGGAAAAAGTGCAAGTCACGAAATCTAATCTCAGTCAAACGATTTTGAGGTTCGAGTTCTTGTTGTCTGTCACAGTCCGTTATGCAGCTCAGGTAACTGGCCCCACTGCAAGGACATGGACAGAGTCGTTAGCAAATGTGGTCAAATCGGCTTTGGTTCCTCGCTCAGAGAGTTTTCCTTTCATTAGCATATGCACAGGCGAAGGAATGCGGCAGCTGATGAAAAGTCACGTCAATTACTAGGAAAACTTCTGAATTTTCCACTCATGTCAGTTGGCCTCAAGTAATGCTAAATATCATTTGTATTCCATTTTATTAATTTTATTTAAATTTCATGTTACGCCACTTTAGTTTTGATATAAAGATAACAAAAATCTGAGAGCATTTAACTTTGTGAACTCAATTATCTAAGTTGTTAATTAAATTACATTCCATTTATACATAGTCAGGTATGCACATGTGTGTAGTTCAAAGAGTTGCCAAAACAAAGATATATATTTATATATATATATATATATATGTGTATTTATGTATATTATACGTATATATAAAACCACAAATACGCCGCATTGCAACCCACAAAAATGCGAACCACAAGAGCGTGCTAAGGCCTAAAAATAAAATAAAATAGGTAGTGGAAAAAATCAGCAACAACAACTATAAAATTAAATAAAATTAAATAATAATTATGCATAGTAATTATAGATGAAAATAATGAGAAGGTTAAAACGTTGGCAGGGGAGACCGAAAAAGCCGCAGCAAAGGGATCAAAGCCACGTTGAGGACACGGGTGCCATTGACGGTTCTGGTTGAAGGTGAAAGCCGACTTGAAGTGGATGGTGAAAGTCATTTGAAGCTATTACGGCTGAAAGGGGTGCGGGACGTGTGCAACAAATTGCTGCACGTTCGCCCATGTCGTCATTGGCAGGCAAGACAAATTCCATTTGGTTCATTGCAAGTATTGACAGTTGGTGAACAGCCGCAAAGAGGGCGGCAGGGCGTGGCAGGCGGTGCGGACTTTGCGGTCGTGCTATTTGCCAATGGGCAGCTGCTGATCGAGCTACTCGCTGTGGCTGCTTCAGCAAAGAAAACAGAAACTCTGTCAGCAGGCAATGAGAATGTGGAAGGGGAAGGGCAGAGGAGATGAGGTGCCAGATGGAGGAGGCTGTGCATCATAATGCAAACAGTTCGAGTGCCGAGCAAGCTATTTCCGGGCAAGCGAAGGCTGGTGTGCTCTTGCACTTGGATGCCAGCATATGTGCGTGAAGGACTGTGGTCTCTGTGTGCGTGTGTGTGTGTGTGTGAATGCCTTTGTGCACATGCCAGAGCTAGCTGATGCCGCTGCTGCTGCTGCTGCTGCTGCAGCTGACATGCCACGCCCACAGCACGCCCAATGACTGACTACTTAAAGCGAAAGTAAACTTTGCTCGGCTAAAGCAGCTAAAGCAGTCGACTATGCCCCAGCTCCCATGGAGTTACCAGCGGGTGGGGTGCAAGCTGGTGCTGGCCTGAGCTGTGGTTGAGGTGGTTGGACGACTGTTTGTGGTCGTAGGTAGGTGTGTTTCTTGCGGTCATTTAGCTTTTCCTCAATGCAGCGTGTAATGTGGTCGCTTATGGGATAAGCTGCGCTGGAGTACATAGCTAAGAGAGAGAGAGAGGGAAAGAAACGAAGGGAGAAACCATTAAGTCGCATTTCAAATTAAATGAACGAACTGAGTGCCTCTGATTTGTGCACTTGGTGCCTGAGGAAAGAGACCTGCCAAATGCACAAGCTATTAAAAGCTGCAGATATATAAATTAAGGAAAACTGAAGTGAAAACTAAGTAAGCTGGCTAGGCTTTGATTGCCTAAATATGATAAATGAAAGTAGCTTACATATAATCATTTCATTCTTTCACAGCATATTCAGCTCAGATGAGCTGCAGCTTTTGGTATTATCTCGGCTAAAGGCCACATACATACTATAATATAAAATAATAAAAGCTATGTTTATTAAATTTTTACTACATTCCCTAAATTGTTCAAGCAGAATTTTATGGCTTTGGCCCAATTGAATTCATGACCTCGCTAATTATTTTCGCTTCGTTAGCACAGTTTTCCATTCATTGTTTTTGCAAATTTCAATGCAAACAGCTTAGTTTATGGTATTAGCATATTGTTTATTTAGCGCATTTACTCAACAAAACATATTCAGGAGTGCGAAAAAAATATGCCGATTGTCTAATTAAATATGCAAAAATTATTGCATTTGGCTTTCAGCCTGGCTTTAAGGCAAATCATTCAGTTTGAATCGGCTTAAAATCCCTCCGAATAATATCTTGATTGAAATTTAGTATTCTTTATATAAATGTGTGCTTCACTTGAAAACTCGGTTTATGCTGCATATTGAATGAAACGTATTCAAATACTCTTAGCTCAAATGCTTTTTTTCCGATTGAAAATTCAAAATATTTGCATCGATTTCATCTGTTGATTTTTTGTTTTTGCATGCCGTTTGATGATCAAAAAATATGGATTATATGAAACACATACATATACATATGATAAAGAATATGCAATCTGCTCTAGAGCGCACACGCCCCGCCCTCGGAGCCCTTGACATTGATGCGCATATCAAATCCGTGGAAATGTAAACAAAGAGCGCAATACGCGACTTTTCGTCAAATCATTTGCATTTATTACAGCTGGCCGAAACATTGCCAGAAATTGCGGCCAAGACCCACATCGTATGCTGAATTATTCATAAATTTCCGACTTTTTTTTATGGCTTTTATTTTTTTTATTTACTTTATTTTATTTCACTTTTCTTCTTTTTTTTTTGACAATCGGCAGCAAAGTTTCGCAAAGAGAGAAAAATGTTGCAAATCAGCTTAGCAAATGAAAAATCGAAAGAGAGGCACATAAATAAAATTTCGAATGTCTGTGCGGCAATGTGCAGAGAGGGTGGGCAGAGGGGCAGAGAAGGGCACCACAGTCAAAAGTTGCACTCATTTGTAACAATTTATTTGATTTCTAGGGAAATTCCGGTCTTCGCCTTTGCAGTTTTTCCTTTTGCCTCGGTTGAATCTTTTGCTTTTTTTTTTTGCTTATTTTTTGCTCTCAATGCAAAAACGTTTTTTATTCAATTTTCAGCTCACGTAATATTGACAAATTATTAGCGGGGATTTTTGATAGCATTCAGGGCACACCAACAAATACACACACACACATCTATACACAAAGAGAAAGAGCGGAAACCGCGTTGTTGTTGTTGCTGTTGTTGTTGTTGCTGGCTTAATGGCTGCAGCTGACTTTCAATTGGGCTACTCTTGAGTTTGTTTTTTTGAAATTTCTATAGGCCATATTTAAATTGATTATTGCCTGAGCCAGGCAAACAGATTGCTATGCAAATATTTGCTATTAATTTCTATTGGACAACAACTTTCTGCTGTGGCAGATATTAATAAGCGTGCAGCCTTTGCCGTTGGGCAATCAAATTTTAATACATTAATTGGCATAAATTAGCCGCGTCTTATGCCGCATCGCCGTTTTGCCATTTGCCAAGCAATTTGACAATTTGCCACCTTTTTTACTGCATTATTCAAATGTCTTGACAGCTCGTAAATTCGACACACACACACGCACGCACGCACGCACATGCACAGTCAATTACAGAGCGACCGCCCGCTGTTGAGTTAACAGCAGGAGAGAGTGAACGCGAGAGCGCCAACTGTTACGCATGCGTTCGCTGCTCTGTTAGGCTGCTGTTAGCAGCTCTCGTGGCAAGAGCTCGCCGTTCGGCATTTGACGAACGGAAGCTGTTATTGGCCCGTTGACACATATTTCCAATTGGAATTTGCCGTTTGCATTGCCAACCAACTGCAGTCATGTTGATAGGAATGTTAATTAGCTCGGCCTTAAGCTGGAATTAACGCAAAAATATAATGAAATAAATAAGCATGAATAAAATGAAATGCTGCAGATATATCTGAGTATACATATACAATATAATCTATATATGTATATCTGTTAATCTATGGAGCATTGCCATCATTAATTTTATTTTTGTTAATTTGGTAACGCTTCCTATATTTCCCGTTAGGTCCGCATAATAATTTATCAAACAGAACGTTTTTAAAAAATGTTGTATCCCAAATATTCAAATTTAACCAAAATGACCTCAAAGTATTTGCCTTATGATGCAATTTCCTATTACTGGTAACCCTTGAGTGCTACGAATCATTTATATTTCCGAATCATTTCGCTTGCCCTTTGCGTCAAGTCAAGCATAAATGTTCATAGTCTTAGAATGTAGCCACAAAAATGCGTAATTGAATTTCAAATCTTTTGAATGTGCGCAAACCTACGAGAAAATGAGTAAAATTAGCAGGCAAAAATTAGTTTGGCATGAGGTAAAAGTTTTCATGTTCGACTAAAAGGCACAACACGGGACACACATACATAGGCAAGACATTCGAGTTATATGTTTCAATGCACACAGACAGTAGCCAGCATATGTCCACACACACACACACACATATCCATATATATGGTGAGAGAAAGGTTAACTACGGGGTTTGTATTGGGTTAGAGTTCACTCATAAATCTTGAAGCATTACAACAAAAGGGACAGGCCTGTTGGAAAGGTTAACGCCAATATTCTAATTAACTCATGCATAAACGAATAATAACAAACAAAAGTGCTATAAATTTCCACTTGACTTGATTGATGGGCCGCTTTATTTACAATATATATTGTATACAACATACATGTATATATATTTATATACATAATGTACATTTATATACAGAGCGAGTTTCTAGATTGTATGGCACACAGTTGAGTTGCCTTGAGTTCCAGCGTTTCACATTTGATAAATTTTCCAGTTTTGAATGTCGATGTTGGTGTTGGTGGCCGGAGACATAGAAATTATGCAAACAAGGTTCACTTATCTTGTTTACGCTCTGCGCTCAACAATAGTGTTTTCATTGATGCTCCTGCACTGATTTCATTTCATTATAAATACGTTACTCGTTTGCAATTTCTGGGAACATACCTTAAGCACTGCAAGGCACTTGCTAATGGATGCCCTTCTATTATAATGAAATTCATAAGAGTTCTGCGAAGCTATTCCTGGCTGCAACAATTTCACTGCTAAAGTGTGTAAGAGGATATTTTTTATGCAGGTGGTTAAAGAATATCAGGGAAAAAGTTTTTAATACATGCTCAAAAGAAATTAGTTTTTGAAATTGTAGACTGAACCAGTTTAAGCCGAATATACATACATGTATATTTATGCATATTAATTAGTCTAGTAAGTAACTAAAGACGTGTCTATAGCTATAATTTGAGCAATATAGATTTACATTCCATTTAAGAGAGAATTCAGTTTTTGGCTTGAGCCATGGACTCGAAATCGTATGAAATTTTACTGCCTCGGCTGAAATTGAAGCAGCTGTCAAAGTATTTATTATTATTACTGAAAACAAACGAAACACAAGAATTGGGGCGAAACAGTTAAGGGAAGCGTTCAAGTTAAATGCCAGTTGGCTTTACAGGTGTCCCCAGACTTAGGGCTAGGCCCTAAATCACAATACGTGTCTTGTTCTCACGTAAAGCTCATTAGAGAGACATAAAAAAATTATTACCAAGGTGTATTATTTACGATTATTTGATCAAATGCGCAAGCGGCCGAAACAAAGACCGAGGGGGCGGGCGGAAGTGAGATAGAGATAGCAAGCGAGACGACCTTCATAACGGGCGTAAGACAACAAGCCAAAGGATCTACACACGCAGCCACAGCGACACCGGCATAAAATGTGATGCGTTTGGGTTCATAAAGCTAATGCAAAGCAAACACGCGGCCAAAAGCAACAAGCCAAACGCCAGAAACTACCCTGGGCGAGAGATGTGTAGCCCGAAGAGAATGTGAGAAAATACATAAAAATATAAATGCATAGTTAACGCACGTTTCCCTCATGACCTCAGCACGTGGCCAAGGCACAAATGCGATGACCCAAATACCAAAAGGAATTAACGCAAATTAATACGAGTATGTGACAAAACTTGAAAGACAAGAAATCTGTTTGTCTGCGGTCGAGAGTTTGGGAGCAATTGAAATTGTGATTTTCAGAATGCCAATGGAAAGGTAAACGATAGTTAGTTGGACAAGATATATTAAATGTTGAATTTTATACAAGTCTGAAGAGTCTTGACATATAAATGGATTAGCTTAAATATAAAGTTCATATAGAATTTGAGTTGGATATTTTGAGAAATTAATTTGTTGACAGACAATTGTCTATCATACACATATACATACTAGTCTGAGCTTATTTCAGTTCTATATATAAATATACATATGTACTAGTGTTGCATAAGGAATTTATCGATTATTATTGCTACAAAAGCTTCCTGCTCAAGAAGATGTATTGTAGAATCTTCAAAGAGCCTGCCAAAAATAAGTGAAAATAAATAAATAAAATAAACTAGTTCCCAAAATGATTTCACTTATGCTCAATACATAAAATGACAACAGTTGTATTCTACTCTATTGGAGAAGCACAGATATAAGATTCGCTAGAGCTGAGAAAGCAAGTCCGTTGAGCTGCTTAAGGAAGCAAATCGAAGGAAAAGCACATTTTTGGCATAGCTGATTTAGTTACGTAAGAACTAATAATATAATTGAATAGGCAGAGACAAGTATTAGCTTTATTCATAAATTATAAATCTACTTCACCAAATGTTTTATAAGCAATTGCAAGGCAGAGCCAATTGTCTTGCCAATTGCCAGCGGTATTTTGAGTAAATTGACTGTGATATGAATTCAGAATTGATGTGAAAACCACATGAAACATCATTTGCAAACTGTAGACTGTGTGCGTGTGTGTGTGTGTGTGTGTGCGTGTAGCTGTTTGCTTGAACAATAGAAAAGCGACCGTAATTTGTGTCGTCTTTCAATTTGAATCGATGCGGTCGACACTTGTGGTTGAACCGACATAATTTGCTCGTATCTGAGGCCCGTTCAGACGCTGTGCAGTATACTTGGGGCAAATACATTTTAATTAAAATACTAACACAACAATAATTGCTATGCGAGGCCAAGGCATCGGGCCAAAGGCTAAGGAGGCGGCGGCTTTCGGTGTTTAAATGAATTCGATTTGGGGGCGTGACCGAGAGGCCTGGACAAACGCTGAGAGCAGGACACATGCCTGTAAGCCACATGGCTTTGGCTTGGACTGGAGCACAACGCAAACAGGTCAACTCAAGCGGACACACACACACACAGCAATAACAAGGTATGTGCTGTGCTGGATATGAGCTAGAGATGTGTAAACGAACTGGCTGAAAACCAAATCCTGCGTAGACAAGCTCCCAACGGCTGCGGCTAATGAATGATGACAGCCATTTAATGTGCACTTTGCTGCCCCTCTTTGAAGCTCACACTACTGCTGGACATGTTGCCTGCCATCATTAATAACACAGCAGCAGCAACAGCAGCAGCAGCAGCAGCAGCAGCAGTAGCAGCAGGAGCAGCAGCAGCAGCAGCAGCAGCAGCAGCAGCAGCAGCAGCATCACTAGTTACAACACCTACATCAACAAAATCAAATTAAAGTCGAGCCAAGCTTTGAGTGGCGCAGCAGAGGGGAATTGGTTTTTCAAATTTCGGGTAGCTCGAGCTCGGGCTTCGGGCTGGGGCTTCGGGTTCGGGTTCGATTAGTTGGCGTCGTTTATAATTGGATGGCCGCCAAAAATAGTTAACCACCCATTGGCCACATTGAAAATTGCCCATAAGCCTCCATTGCGCCCCTTGCCCCCGTTGTGCAAACAATTGTTATGCATGGCGCAGCGATAGGAGCTCATGCATTTTAAAGTATTCTGTGTGTGAGCACTGGCCGGGCTATCTATGCCCATATAATTACTCTCGACTGGTCTGGACGAGGCGCACCACGACCCACAGCAAATTAATGATGCTTAAAAGCAACAGTGTGTCTGTGTGTGTGTGTGTGTGTGTGTGGGTGTGTGTGTGTGTGTGTGTATTCGGGTGACTGCATTACTCATACGCAGTGTAGCGCATTTAATGCACTTATATCGAAAAATGGAGCCAACATTGATGCGTGAAATATTGAAATCTATTCAGGAATGTAACGCATTCGATTGCCGGCAACAAATATTTAAATATCATTATGCGGCATTGCAATGGAAAGCAGCAAAGGCTATTGGCGAATGCGGGTTTGTTCGATTCCAATTGAAATGGCATGCAAATGTGGTTTCAGCTCAAAGATAATACAGCTGCTCATTTGTAAACCAATTCTAAAATATAATTCAATCAAAATATATATGTACATGAATACAGTTATATGCAATTTGTGCAGGACGACTAATGCATGGGCAAAGCTATAATATGAGATTTCCGTCTGTTTTCGAGGCCTCTCCGAAATGCTTTACATAATTTGCTCATTTGGGCTCGCAGCTCAGCAGCGTTCGCTTCACTTTGTGGGCCTCAAATCAAATAAATGCTTGATTTGCCCGGCGTTTGTTGCTCTTAACTTTTTAATTAAATTCATGTTTGCAATTTGCGTTGGCAAACTGTTTGCCCTCATTACAATGCCCGACAGCGCATTTAATTATGCATTTCGAGGTGGACGAGAGGCGGCCGACTGCACTGAAATTTGCATGTCAATTCAGTTGCCAATGTAAACAACTAGCAAATTGATATAAATGTGTATAAAAAACGCAGTTTAATTTTAATTTTAATAATTTATAATTTGCCATTTAAATGAATTTCCAAATCGGTTTGCTGACATTCGTGCCGTTAGCGCGCACACCGTCATGACCCAAAAAGAATATTGAAATCAGTGAATAGTCGCAGCTGGAATACACTAACAATAGCTTCATATACTAAAATATATTTTTAAATTTATAGATCAGCTTTAAATCTATATAAATATAGAGTTAAAGAAATATTACTAAGAAAATTAATATATATAAAAACTACATTTATTCTCATATCTGTATGTGAATTTCCCTTGCTATAGTAGTAGTAGTTGATGAGTAGCCTACGGCAACAATAACTCTTGCCTGTTGTAGTTTCTTTAGGTATTAAATGCTCTCGGCTCCAGCTCGCCTAATGCATAACAGTTGCTTAAGCTCTGCAGCCGTAGCTAAGGTATTTATGAAGAGAATATAGCTGAAGTGCACTCGATGCGTTGCACTAGCAGCGACGTCGACGTCGACTGCAGCTGTAGTCGAAGCCTGGCTAATTGCGATGCCCTTTAAGCCAAGTGCAAACATGGCCAAAGCTCGCAAACGGCCAATGCCAGGCCAAAACAGAATGTGCTCTGCTCTGCCTTTGCCAGCAGTGTCATTGATGTTGGCCAGGGGGCGAGGGGGGAGGGGCTTCGGCTTTTGGAGGGTACTAAATATAATTGGTAAATGTTTGCGGCAAATTGTTGGCCATTTTCATATTATGGCCATTGTGTTTTTGCTACCAAATTGGTTTTATTGTTGGCATTTTGCAGTTGCAGTGCCGAGCGTTTGCCAACTACCCCCACCCCCCCTCTAGCTTCAATTGTTTGCTGCGCAACATTTTTGTGTATGCACTGGGTTACGTTGCGTATACGCAACATCCAAGAGAGCCGAGCTGCACGTGTGATTTGGCAATTATACGAATTGCAATCACTTCAATGCAATTGCAATGCGCTCTCTTTGCTTAAGCATATTACAAATAGTATTGAATTCCTCATTTACAGCTCATCGAAACGAAGCTCACTTGCGCCACATTTAATGGGAAATATTCCATTCGCCTTCTGCATTCTCCTCTTTTCATTTATGCGAGATGATACACACACATACATATACACATACATACATATGCATATATGTATGTCTGTGCTTATGCGGATATGGGCGTATTTGTAAGTATTCGCGCTTTAAGATGCAGCCAGCGTGTGTCGCGAGCTGGAAATGCATAAATAAGCGCCATGAAAGTGCGCGTGGAAAACCCACAGCTCGACTTCGACTTTTTCCTTTTATGGCACACTTCATTGGCTTTGACAGCGCATTCGATTTTCGCGCCTTATTGACTTTATTGTAGCAAAATCAGCGCCCAGTCGGCAGCATAAAAAACAGCAAAACACGCATTAAATAAACTCGGAGAGAAAATGCCCTTAAATATGTCTCCATTAAAGTGAAAGCATACATGTGTGTGTGTGTGTGTGTGTGTGTGTGTGTGGGTACACTTTGATAAAAGACTATTGAATTACAGCAGAGAGCAAAATGTAGACATTTCCTTTAATTTTATGGAAATATGTTTTGTGCGCCGCGATTAAATAACGAAATATGTATATTTGTTTACTTAAGATAAGATTAGACGGAAACTAGAAACTATACTTTTTGTATATTTACCCTTACTAAGCTAGGCTAGTATTCGCAGTGAGCTCTTCGCAATCTGTTCTAGTTAGGCAATTCTCTATGCACACATGCCGCTATTTCAATAACTCTGAAGCTCTCAAACAATATTTCTCCTTTGAATAAAGGTCATGTTGAGGAGGGTGTGGGTGGGGGTTGGTTAGAGGGTTGAAGCTATTGCAGCGCGTAAATCAATCAGATCAATATATTTTCATTTTGATTGATAAAATCATAAAATCATGTCATGCATAAAGTGCACACACACAGAGAGAGAGAGAGACACACGTGTGTGTGTGTGTGTGTGTGTTTTGGCAATTTGTTTGGCTGCGCTCGCTCAGACGTGTTCGACCTATGCGAATTTTCTTGTTTGTGCAATGGAAAAACTAAACACGGCCAAACATCGCTGCAGAGTCACACACTGAGAGAGTGAGAGGGACAGGGAGAGAGAGAGACAGTTAGTGTGGCAGCCAAAAGTTGCACACAACACTTGGATATGAGATATGCTCCACTGCAGCGATTTTAGGCATTTCCCATACAAAAATCATAAATAACAAATATTTTGACATTAAAGACTTTTCCTTTGCTATTTTATGCTCTCTGTGCACTTTACATGAAACATGCAGCTGCCAAATATTATTCGGCATGCCAAATACGCATTAAGTCGATGCGACTCTTACTCTGAGCTAAATATGCATAGTAAATAAAGTAAATATAAAAAAAAATAAAAATGTTTTTAGTATTTATATATTTTTCTATGATTTATTATTTAATTTAAAAACCTGTTCTGCTTTGCCAGCAATAAATTGTTGTATAAATTATTATTTTTTTTTATTTTTAATTTTTTAATATTTTGAGTCCATTTTAATTTACAAAGTTTTTTTCAAGTTGTGTTCGATAAGCAACCTGATATATGCAAAACATGTTAGGTTCTATAGTCACGTCGATCCAGTCTGTTTTTCTAATCAAAAAAAAAATAAAAATGAAAAAAAAAAAAAATATAGTTTTAAGTTTCCTGAGTTCTTTTTGCCCTAAGAGCTAGACAAAGAGTCATGAATGGATTTCCTGAAAGTAAGAAAAAAGCATATCTGTGCCTCATTTTGCTCTTTGCATATTCAGTAGCCATGAGCAGGGCTCAGCTTCAACGTCTAATTCGACATTTGCTCTTCACATTTTGTTGCTGTTGCCTGTGTGTGAAAGAGAGAGAGAGAGAGAGAGAGAGAGAGAGAGAGTGTGTGAGAGAGAGATGAAGTACCGTGGAATGTATGAGCATTAACCATATGCATATGGTTCCGGCTCCTTCTCAAACCAAACTCCGTGGAGAACCATTGCAAGAGAAACACTTTAAAACAAGGCCATAGCGATAATCAGCTGCTAATCAGTTGATTATTCCTCATCTAAGCACAACACTTGCTCACATCACGAAGATGAGATGAGTGCTGAAACTGTAAAATGTTTAAATTTATAGCGCAGCTCAATTATTATTGTAATTTATTTTTTAGTTTGCTAACGATGAATTTCGAAATGAATACGAGTTTCCATATTTGGATATGTGATATGACATCCAAATTTACATACATACTCAAATTATAAATCATCCAAATTTGGCTCTTTAGATTGGGCGAGAGGTGTCAAAAAAATAAATGTCGTCGTGAAATACGAATTCAAAGCAGTTGGTCTGACACGCCTCTCCCCGCCCCACGCCCCGCTCCGCTTTGGCGAAAATGCATTTGTTGTCAGCGATCGTCGTGGCCAGCTGGGCAATGATGGGTGGGCGGTTGGGTGTGGGGGCGGCGCAGCACGGAATATGCAAAGCCACTCGAGCAGCCATGGGCCGGCGGGAGTGATGGGCCGTTGACAGCTAACGGCAATAGTTAGCCATGAGCATTCGTGCCGCGACCTGTGCGCTGCGGGCTGCGAGGTGTGTGATGTGTGCTGTGGCAGGGGGCGTGGGCGTGTGGGCGCAAAGCCACTGGGTGGCATAATCAGCGCAGCCAATGCACAAAATTGCTCACAAAATGAAAACTAATCGATGGCAACGTGCGTTGGGGTACGGCCCAGGTCGGAAACCGCTGCGAAAATAACGCAAATGGCGGCACAGCGGGGTCTGGCGTGGGGGCAAGGCGTGGCAATGGGGCGCTGGGGCCAACTGCGGGTCGGCGCGCGCTGGTGTTTTAGGTGTTTTACACGCTGGACGTGCATAAAATTGCGCACGGCGCTGCGTACGTGGCGGGGCGACAATCCAAAGGGCAGCGGGGCGGCCAAGGGTGGCCTAGGCAAATGGGTTAGAGCACGGCGTGGGGCCTGGAGAGGGCTGAGCTTTGGCAAACGGCGCAACCTTTGGCCCCACGTTGGCTCTGGCTCTGGCTCTGGCTCTGGCTCTGGCTCTGGCTCTGTTGGCAGCATTTTGCATGCGCAGCACGTATCGAAATTTAAATTAACACTTTTTTGTTAACGTGCTGCGGTTTCAATAGAATAGGGGCTTGGCACGAGTGGGCCAGGCCTTATTAGTCGCCATTATAGTTATACATATACATATATATAGTAAATACATATGTGTGAGTGTATTTATGCGCATGCTGAAATATATTTTTAATCGAGCATTTGGTTTTAATTAGCTGCCTGCCGGTCGTCGGCTTTGATGCGTGCAAAATATGCAAAGCATTCAAAAAATCATTTTACAGCCAAACTGAGACTATTCAAGCCATTCATTCACGCGTCCACTCAGCCACTCATCCACTCAGCCACTCAGCCACATTCAGTTTATTCATTCCGTTGGCCATTTATCGCACACTGAACACACAGCATATTTGCATTTTTATTTCATTCGGGCAGCGAGTCAGCGTGTATTATATTTAATTTCTATTGTTTTTAGTTTCTGTCATTGAATTCCATTGAATTGTGGCCCAAATGAAGCGCTTAGCTGCGGTAATTAGCTTTGCAAATTGTTCACATATTTCCAAATTAGCAAATTCCAATATCTATGGACTGCATGGCATCCATTCGCTTATCGTCATTTAGTAAAAAATACATTCAACTAGTCAATAATTGAAAACTCCCAACTGCGGTTGACTGATCCCAGTCAATCTAAATCGCATTTCCTGGGCAAAAATGTTTTGGCATTCTAATTCAATTTCTGCATAGTGGCAAGAATGATTCGGGATGAGTCGAAATATATATTCACAGCAATATTCCAACTAATTGTATTTGGCTGTCTTTCATCCTTTTGCCCTGTGACTTTTATTGGTGCTTTACAAATGCTTATGCAAGCGTCTGTAAAATCTAATAAATATTTCAATTTGTTTGCTTAGCGTCGAGCGCGAGTCAAAGGGATTTCCATAAAAATATTCTCGCAATTCTCCTGGCCTTTGTTGCAGCCAAGATGTGGAGCTAAAGAAACGTGTTTTTTCATTACGCGACGCAAGTGCGCTTTCTAGTGTCTCGCTGAGTGTTCTTGTCTGTCTCGAGCGCACTTCGGCCCTGCTCTGGCTCTTGCATTCCGCCCGCTTATATACGCATACCACCATACCGCCACCCCATCGTCGTCGTTGCCTTTCATTGTCTTTCTTGTTGTCTTCCGGGCGAAAATCGCGGGCAGTTTTCATAACGCGTTCGACTCAAAAGTCGCTGGCAGAGGCGCTGCGCTGCTCTTCACAAATGAAGCGCAATTAAAATGTAATTTTTATGCAAATTCCGTGCATAAGTGAACTTTTAATTAATTCAGCGCAAAAGTAAATGAGTGCCACGCCCATAATTATGCACTTTTCAACTGGCAGCTGGAAAAGCCTTCAACTTGTACCTTTATCTGCCTTGACCTCGCCTCCCTATTTACGTATGCAGCGCACTGCAAAGCAACTCGACTCGTATTATTCGCGAAAATTTAATCAGGAACTGATTTAGCCACAGATAGTTCATTTGCGTAAGATGGACCATAATTGCTTTAAGGGCCTTTAAGCTTCAATATATCGAATGCTATTTCATGGGAATATTTTCAGCTTTTGTCAATGGATCAATGAGTGAACGAGTAAATGAGTAAATGAGTCAGTGAATCAATGAGCGAATGAGCAAACGAGCAAACGAGCAAATGAGCGAGTGAGTCAATGAATCAAAGAGTCAATGAGTCAATGAGTCAATGAGTCAATGATTCAATGATTCAATTAGTCAATGAGTCAATGAGTCAATGAGTCAATGAGTCAATGAGTAATTGAGTCAATGAGTGAATGTGTCAATGAGTGAATGATTCAATGACTCAATTAGTCAATGAGTCAATGAGTGAATGTGTCAATGAGTGAATGATTCAATGATTCAATTAGTCAATGAGTCAATAGGTCAATGATTCAATGAGTCAATGAGTTTATGAGGAAATGAGTCAATGAGTCAATCAGTTAATGAGTCAGTGAGTCAATCATTCAATGATTGTATCTGGATTAGTTTTCATACACTCTTCTCAAATTCGAACTGCCAGCTTATCAGCCTTGACTTGCTTCAAACTGTGAAAGAGTTTTAATTCCCCTTAAGCATTCAGGTTAATTATCATTTAAGATTTTAATCTATTTCAATGTTGTTGCTTCCTGCCTCAAGTGGCTAAAGATTAACAAGCTAGCTAAACAAGCACACACACATACGCACACATATACCATCATAAACATCAGTTAGAGAAGTGCCAACAGCTTGGCATGGCCCAAGTGCATAGTCGGCTCTTGAGAATTGTGTGTGAAATCTAAACGAAGGCCCATTCAGGGAAAATTCTATGGCGCTTTTTCTATTTCATTCAATTCGATTCAAAGCCATCTGCGCGCTGTGAAATGAGAGAGCGAATGGCCCTTTGAGGGCTAACTGAAAGCCGAAATGGGTGGGCCATAATAAGCTCTATTTCCGCTCACACAGACATGCACACTCACGCATACACACACGCACGCACACACTCTAAATTGCCCACAGTTAAACACCTTGAAAAGGCCAGACAGCCGCAGGTGCGAATAAAACGCTGAATTTGTGTGCATTTTGTAGAACGCGTTGCGCTTGGCGAGTTTCTTGCAAAGAAATTGAAAAACATTTACCACAAACATACGTGAGTCTCGAAAATGCCAGAAAACTTGCTGAATAAAAGCGCCGAAGGGCGACCTTACAGGGCGCGCTAGCTGCAAAAAAAAAAAAAAAAGAGAGAACAGAAGGAAAGAAAAGAAAATAGAAAAACTAGCTCAACCTGCGCGAAAGGTAGCAAAAAAGCGAACTGCTGCTGGCTAAGCACCTAAGTGCCAAGCATATGTCTTTGCCTCAATAAAAAAAGAAAATCCAGATAGACACTGACTGCTGCGGTCTTGCAAAAACTCTACTCTAAGTGTGTGATGGAGCGCCGCGCATGCAGTTGGACCACGCCCACATAGAGCTCACATCATTTTCTGTATGGCCTTAGCTAAAATTTAAGCAATGCCCACAGATGGCGCAATATGGCACAATAGACAGAAACAGAATTTCGCTCCATTGTGATGGCTACGAGTGATGTGAGAAAGTTGAGTCTGAATAATGAGTGGATATACAATCGAACATGAGATAGCTGATAAATTGAACTCTAAATAAGAATACATAATAATAATAAATAAATAAATAATAATAATTAATAATAATAAATAAATAAGAGTTTTTAAAGGGTGTATCTGACGTATACTTAATTGAAAAAAAATCTTTAAAAAATTAAATAAATAACAATAATAATAAAAAATTAAATAAATAAGAATAATTAAATAAATAATAATATAATATATATATAAATAAGTAGGAGTTTTTAAAGGGTGTATCTGACGTATACTTAATTGAAAAAATCTTAAAAAAAATTAAATAAATAATAATATAATATAATATATATTAAATAAATAATAATAATTAAATAAATATTAAATAAATAATAATAATTAAAAAAATAATAATATAATATAATATATATTATAAAATATATGTGTATGTGCTAAAGTATATCTTTAATATATCATACAATTTTTTTCTCATTTATATTACTTTAGGGACTCTTCAGTTAAATAATTTACATTTCTTTATATTATTATCCCTCGCAGCCAAGTGGAGGTGAATTAGCTGACATATACTCAACTGAACAGAATATAATATATATTATTTAATATACATATGTGTTTTTCTTTTTTTAATAAATTTGTTATAATATATAATATTAAATATTTAAAAAATTTAATTCAAAATTTACAAGGCTTTAGCCACGAGCTTTCCATAAGCTCTTCAGCTGAACAGTTTTTTCATTTCCTTACATTATTTCCCCCTCGCCAACAAGGTCGACATTTCCACAGGGCTAACTCTTGATGAAAAAAGTAAGCTTCTTAAGAACAGATTTACTTACTAGTATAAGGACTTCACGGCGCGCATCGAGCACTCATACAGTTAGTCGCATTCCATGGCAAATATATGGCCGAGAGCATTTAAACAAATCTCAGTCGCTGCACCCATTCATTCATTCAACTGGCCAGCTGTAAGTACAGCTATTAAAATATTACTCAAGACCATTATAAGATTACTTTATTCCTTTATAAACTGGGACCTCGGCGCGCTTATCGTTAAGTTATGCAATTTATTATGATATTTCATCATATTTTCGCGAGAGCTGAGTGCGGCTGGGGCTGGAGCAATTTTCTTGGCGAAAGGATCTATGTGGCTGCCAGGATAACGAGCTCAAGCATCATTTGTGGCTGTGGCGACTATGGCCATTTATTACCTGGCCGGCTAAGTAAGCCATCATCCTTGTATTTACAGTTGCTTTTTGCCGGGGCGCCATTTTTTATATCACGTGCTGGTGGCGCGGCGCACGTGCGACGTCAGAAGCGAAAAAAAGAAAGATTGAAAATAAGCTCGAGTCGGTTGGACTGGTGCCACATGAAGCGCAGATTCCTGTCCTGTCCTGTCCTGTCCGGATTCTCTCAGCATTCAGTGCGCCGCAGACAAAATAAACAGCGTTACGGCCAGGTGAAGCGAAGGCGTGCAGCAGCATGGCCGGGGCGGAGCCGAACGAAAGAGTTGCCGGGGTCGGCAAAGTGTGGCCAGAGTTGAGTTGTTTACGAAAAGTTACATGGCTGGAATGCGCAAAGTTTGAAAAGTTAATTGTTTTAAAAGCCCCAGCACGTACAAGCGAATCAAAAGTGAGCCAATTTACGGAATGCGAATGCCGGTTGCCGGTAGACGGCTGCCGGGTGCCGGGCCCATTATGTCCTTGGCGTTGATTTATTCAATTACGTTGATCTCGGCGCGCTCTTTAATGATATGCAACCTATTATTAAAGCACAAGTATGCGAGCATCGCTTCACATTACGCATACGCCCCGCTGTCGCAGCCACACCCACACCCACACTCACCCGCTGAGACAATTACATGAACACGCATTTGGCGCTGAGTGGCACAAATTAAATTACAGCTAAGCTGCTTTTATGTTTCTGGCCAGTCAGTCAGTCAAGTTCGCTCGGCTCGGCACGGCCGGCTCGCCTGGCCAGGATATTGAACGAATCGTAATTCAAATAAAACAATGTAATTTGCCCGCCGACAGCAGCCGCCCCAGCACGAGCTCTGGCCCTCTGAGCAAACAAACTCTTGGCCTGCCACACACACACACACACACACGCACGTTTAGAGCACACGTCTAATGGCAAAGCCCACCCGGAAGTGTCTTCACATACATGCCTTCAGTATGTGTGTGTGTGTGTGTGTGTGTGTGTGTGTGTGTGTATCGGGTGTGGCAACCAGCAACACAAATATAACTCAAATTTTGGCATTTTAATTACCATTTTTAATTGATATTTGAAGACTTTTTGAGAGACCTGCAATGAAATGGAAAAAAACTCAAAGAGCTTGGCGTTTATTGGAGAAAACTCATCAAATTGAAATGGGAATTCTCTAAGCATACACTTGGCCTATCGAAAATTTTTGAGGTACTAGCTCATCAAAATAGTTTGCTTTACTTTAAAAATATGGAATACCAAAAAAGAAACAAAGAAAGTAAAAAGAAAATAATATATAAAAATAATACAAAACTTTATGGCAAATAAATGTAGAATATATCTAAAATTAAATAAGGTAATGAAAAAAGGTAATCAATAAATAAATTAAAATTTGTAGACTGAATTTTTTGCATAAATTTATTAAAAATATATGTCAGTAAAAATAAAATAAATAATAATAAAAAAAATTTTTAGCATACATTTTTTAAAAATATATGTCAGTAAAAATTAAAAAAAACAAGTAAGAAGACTCTAGTCGAGACTGCTCGACTAGGAGATACCCTGAACCCTCCAAGCTGATATTCTTATCATTCTGCATTTCTTTTATGCACGCACACATACATACACATGCATCCACCCTCACGCGCCCGCGCTCTGCTAACTGCGCAGTAAGCAGCGACTGCGCTTGGGCTGCGCTGCAGTGTGGGCAATAGTATGAGAATTTATTTGATGAATAACTTTTTTTGTAGACATGCAATCCTAATGAAATTTTCAGACCGTAATCATATGGTCAAAATGTGTGTACATTCTAAAGCACAAGTCTCTAGTACTTGAAATACGTTTTTTGCAAATTGGGGGTGAAGGGGGCGTGGTATCCAAAATCTGTTGATTACAAAATGTTTGTATTCATCATATATATATACACAGTAAATCTGAAGTCTCTATGTCTAATAGTATTCCAATGAGGCTCAAAAAACAAAATCAATTTTTCAATTATTCTCGATAAAAAAGTTATCAGATGAGTTATCGAAAAAATAAAGCAAACTCGTACTGCGTATGGTATACACGAGTATGCACAAAAAATTTCAGCTCTCTAGCTCTTATATCTTCTGAGATCTCGGCGTTCATACGGACGGACGGACGGACGGACGGACGGACGGACGGACGGACGGACGGACGGACAGACGGACAGGGCTATATCGACTCAGCTCATCGTGCTGATCAAGAATATATATACTTTGTGGGGTCTGCGATGATTCCTTCTGCCTGTTACATACTTTTACACAAAAACATTATACCCTGATTTCCCATTTTCAATGGGTTCAGGGTATAAAAAATAATAATAAAAAAATTTTTGCAAAAAGTTATTAATATTATATGTCAGTAAAAATAAAATAAATAATAAATAAATAAATAGAAAAGCAAAAAAATATCTACAATAAAAGATACTAATTGTAATTATATAGTAAAAATAAATAAAGAAAATAATTTAAATGTATTAAAAAATATAAATAATATGCCTCAATATAATTGAAGTTAATATAGCTGTCATAACAGAGAAATTTGACAAGAATTCAATATATATGAGCATATGATATTTCACAATATAATATTTCACATGTCACTAATCATGAACATGAACATGTTACATATTGCTCTGATTCCACATTGCTTTGTTCAGGCAGGCATCGAGGTGCACTTAAAACGCAGTCATTGGCCGAGATACCAAAACAGGTTTAGCATTGCGTCGACACAATATATATGGAAATACATATAGGGATAAATAATTATATGTATGTTTGTGTGCATGCCTAATGCGTGTGTACTTGCTAGTCTGTAATTTAGGGAATACGCCCACACAGCATTCACACACACACACACACACACACACACAGAGAGAGAGACTCGGATAGAATTTATGGTAAAACAGATGTACTTGGTCTTTATTTATTTGGGCGCCGACTCCGCCCCTTTTCTATCTGCTCGCGTTGTCTCAAAGGAGGAGAGCGCAGCGAGATACTCGTACTCCAGCACAGAGGGACAAAAGCCGAAATCGTATCAGACAAAACATAAACATACAAATACGCGCAGCACAAGCATGAAAAGCAAATCCCTTTGCACATTTTCCGAAAATGAGAAAATGCAAAAGTTTTGCCTCCCATATGGTGGAAGACAATGGAAAAGCAGTAGCAGCCAGTTCCATAGAAAAGCAGCTGCAAATTAAAACAAACCTCAGGTCGCCCGTATTTGGAAATGAGCAAAAGGCGCAGCAGCCAACGCATATCTAGCCCCCAAAGCTCCTCATTGTGGAGCAGCAGGGGGGCGAAGTCTTTCTCCACTTTTTTTCTTTTGCCTCCTCTTTTTCTGCTCTTTGTGAAAGTTGATGAAATGCTGCAAGCAGGCAGGCGAGGGAGTTTAGTTGGGTTTTCCCTCCTGCTGTGTCTGTGTGTGTGTGTGTGTTTGGGTGGGTGCGTTAATGTGCGTTCGTGTTTACGCAGGAGGATTAACTTATTTGTCAGGTACTTGTTAAGCTAATAGGGGCACATTTAATACGATGAAGTGCAAATTGCTGCCTTAGCACAATTTCCCATACCACGTTTCCAACTAGAATTGAAAATGAAAAATAATAAGAGATAAGTGTGTAAACTTCAGTTGTAAATGCCAATTTCAAAGACATGAGATCTAACGAAATGATAATTAGTGCTTATCGAAATCAAACAGAGGTTGAGAGTTATGGATTAACTCAGTTTAACATAAGCCAGAGTTAAACCTTCTTAATTATTAAACAGGAATAAATTAGTATATTAAAACAGTAAGCTTGACCTAGCCTTACCTCACTTGGCCCAATTCAAACTGAATTAATACTGTCCAAGCCCAAAATTGTAAAATATTGCATTGCCAGTCAAATAAGCTTAAACTTGAAAAGGCGCTTAGTGTTATTTCCCAATATGCTATACGTTATATAGAGATATACTTATTTATATTTGACATATACATATATATAAGAACCATTCAACAACAACAAGTGACTTAAGCTCTGAGTTCATGTCGAATGGCCAAGCAAAAACTCGTCATAGAGAATGCTTGAGTGCAATTGCAGTGCAGTTCAGCAAAATCAAACTCAATAGCTTTATAAAAATCAAATAAATACGGCCGAGCTCTAGATGGTAGTTGACTTGAAAATACCCTGTATAAAACTAACATAAAAGAAAGTCAATTATGTGGAACGAAAGCTTACAAATAAGAAGAGATTTACTCATCTGAGTAACTGTTCACAGTACAATTATATTTTATTATATGCCATAGTCTTATCATATAATTTCTATCCACAAGGCATTCATACAAAATCTTGCAAAGATAATAAAAAATAATAAATGGTAAATAGAAATAAATTTCGAAATGGTAAATAAATTGTGCACGCACCAATGCACTCAATACAATAAATGGAGATTTCCAAATGGAAGCGAAGCAGCTGCCAAGGCAAAGCAAAAACTTGAGACTCGAGTTGGCATCGAGATTCATAGGTAAAATGCAATGCAGCCGCTGCTTCAGTGAGGCGTACTGGTGCTTAGGGTAATTTTTAAACGAGTAACTGCATGGGCATCTATGGAGATATATAATCGCAAAATGAAACGAGTTTCATATTGTGATCCATTGTAATATTTTGCAGTTTGTTTAGAGTCGAGGCACAGCTGGCACGGCGTTTGCCTGTGTAAATTTGCTCAGCACAAAATCAGTTTGACACTTGGGAAAGTGCCACAAATCACAGTTAACATTTGTTGCACGATTCGACTACAACGCGCCAGACGGAATGTGCCCAGAAAATCAAAATCGAATCAGTGCGGCATGTGTGACACACCCAACGCAAAATGTTAGTCAAGGCGAGACTCTCTCTGACTCGAGTTTGTTATGGGAACTGTTCTAGGATTTTGTAAATAATCTTTGAGCTCATTTGATTCATTCATTACCCATTCATAATATATATATTATTATTTATTTATATTATTATTCAATATATTTTTATAAGTTTAAATTTGCATATTTGAATGTGCAGGCGAGCAGCATTTGTGATTGGTTTTTGAGCCCCAAGATGCTAAGGAATGTAGGGAATCCTTATAAAGGAGTTAGACTTTAAAACTCTCTATAACAATAAATTGTTTCAATTTAAGGTTTATTTAATTTTATTTAAAACAAAAATTCGTTTCATAGTTGCAAAAAGTCCAGTCCAGAGTCAGAAACTCAATAAAATAAATAATTTGATTAAGTGCATAGTTTGAGCTTCAACAAGAGAATAGCTTCAAGTTAAAAGACAATCGTATATGAGAAATTTATTGTATTCTGTGAAAAATGCATAAACTATATACATGCGGTCCTTTCTCGAAGTTTTATCAAAGAGTACATACATCAATGGTTGAAATTTTGACATGTGCTCAAATCCACAAAGCAAAACCCGAGTCGAGCATATTTGAAGCGTTGAACAAATGGCACACGGAGTGGGTGAGTGGAAGTGAAGTGAATGAGCGGAATGCGGACATGTTTCAGCCTTGCCTTGGCAAAGGCTTGGCCGAGGATGAAAATTTGAAATTTCAGCAACAAGAACTACAACAGCAACAGCAACAACGGCCACATCGACAAATGTAATTGACATTTCTTAAAGCCTGCCCCCAGCTCCTGGCCTGAAACCATAGAGACAGAACTTTTGGCTCTGTGGACACGAGCTCATGCAATTTTGTAACATGCTGCAAGTATTTGGCTAGCAAATGACAATGGACGTGTCTGCGTGTGTGTGTGTCTGTGTGTGTGTGTGTGTGCCGGAAGTGTTGTTGTTTAATGGCCAGTATCATGGTGCAAACAGCATTGATAGCAGCCATTCAGCAGTGTGAATATATGTATGCTCTGGACACATACGTATACTTGATATACGCATGTAAGATTATTCCAAGAAATGCGCCGGAAAGGACGTGCGTAAGCTCGGTTTCCAGCCATTTTAGAGAATGTCACCAGAAGCAGTCAACGAAATGCATCAATGAGATATGCCGACTGCTTGAGCAACCGTTGAGCCAACTTCCTGCACAAGTTCCATGAGCTGCACGGCCCAGGCATCGTTCAACTGGGACATATTTATGTTTATTGACGACGTTAATTAAAAGTGGCTCACTTCAAATCCGACGCAGCGGCTCTCAAAATGGCTTCTCCCAAAACATAAAGATACACTTTATAGCGCCAATTCATGCAAGAAAAGATAGAGAAGGCCGAGCCAAAAAATACAAATCGAAAAAGTTTGAGGCTTCATATTAAAAACTTGGCAACTTGTTAAATTTCCGAGTGAAGCATAATTTTCTGTGCTCAGCTCGGCAAACATGAGAAGCGATTCGTAAACTAAATTAAATCCTAAATAAAAAAGACTCTACACGAAATGCAATAAAATAAATTGCAGCAATATATGCTACAAGAAACTTAAAATAAAAGTGTAGGTCTGCCAGAGCAGAACTTCGCAGCAGCAACAAAAAACAGTTGATAAAAGTAAGAAAAAAAAAAAAAAAAGATTGAAAGAAAAGTTCTTATAAACGATGTAGCTAACCTTTTTGGATTGTTTGGTCTGTTTGTACGGCTGCTGCTGCCTCTGGCCGAAAATAGCGCATAAAATAAATTTCGTGTTCATTCCGTATACGCCCCGTGCTCCGTGCTCCGTGCGCCGTCGAGGTGCGGAATGCTGGCTCGATGCAGCGAATGTTAAAGGTGACAGCCGCAACAGCTCCACACTCTCCCTCTCTCTCCTCTCTCTGACCCCTCCAATCATTCTCTACATGCTGCCCTCTCCCCCCTTCGCCTAGAAGCAAGCTGAAAAACTAACGCGAGATTGCGCAAAAAATGGCGAAACAATAGTAGCTGAGAAAATAAGTTGAAAACGAGTGAGGAACTTAAGTGCCCGTTAAATTTCCCAGCGGACTAATGATAAAAGTTACGCGAATTGCCCAGTTACCAGCTACAACAAAAAGTGGGCGGGCTCTCGCTGGCTTTCAAGATTTGTTTGCACAGCCTCCGTCTGCAACCCTTTCAGCTCGGCTTTGAGCTGCGTTAAATACATTGCGGCAGCCGAGCTAATTTACCGCAAGCAGCTGCAAAAGGAATGCAAAAAGTCAAGCGAAAATGGCGAAAAAGGCGAAAAAAATGGCAACAAACAATAAAGAGCAATTCCGTGGCTCAGCTCGAACGAGATCTTAATTAGTTTATGAACATTTTTAGCTCGGCTTCATTGTGCCAATTACGGCATAAATACGTTGTGATTAAATTCAAAATCCACAACTTAAAAAATTATACGCTGAATGTTTTACAATGGCTCCCAGTGGAATATCTAGCTGGTGTGAGTGCCTAAATCATTTCGGTTTATATTGAGATATATATATAAGTATATTAAAGTATATTTAATGAAAGCATATAAAAGCATGTATATAAGTATCTAGATTTATTTAATAAATATATACAAATAATAATTTTAGTTTATATTAAAATACATGTATAAATATATTTAATGAATGCATACAACTGCAAATATTTATTAAATTTAAATACATATAAATGCGTGTATATAAATATATAAATTTACTTAGTAAACACATAAAAATGCAAGTATTCATTAAATATATTTATATATCTTAATGTACATTTAAATATATCTCCAATTGTCATTTAAAATTTTCATTTGATTTCTTTTTTGACTCAATTAAAAATTGCATATCAAAGAAAACTCTGATTCCTGAACTCTGCACTGCATATTTCCTTCAAAGGCAGCACAAAGTAATCCATTTATTTTTCATTTAACATCTACATTGATATCGAAATTTTATTCATTTGTAAAAGTTTCGGTTTCAAAAGCAAGTAACAAATATTTCACCTCTTTGCGGAATTCTCTGCTATGAGCATTTTGTGTTGTGATTGTGTGGACATTTTCCTTTTGCCGCTGCTGGGAATTTGTTTGTTTGCGCTAGTATGTGTCGAGTAGATTTTTGTGTGCTGCATAATTTATCACTGGCTTTAAAAACAATCATGTTGTCAAGTGTCAAAAGCTCTGAATGCGAATGCCGCTCTGTGGACGCCCCCTGCCGGCACCCTACTTGCCCGTTGCCCCTTGCCTCATGCCACATGCCCCATGCCCCCGCGGCCCTTTCCCTTGGCACATTCCCATGTGAATGCAAATAAAAATGCGTGAAATATGCAGTAAATTTACCTTTTTATATACACACATACAGTGTGTGGTCGAAAGGTGTTCATAGGTATGCCATTGCGAGTGTGTGTGTGTGTGTGTATTTGTTGAAATGTGTTACTTTTTAGCAGCGTGTGAAGTTATATTTTCGTTCGCTACTTTTTTGTTGCTGTTGGTTTTTGCAGACCGCAAACTGTTGGCACGCAGCGTCCATTAACACGCACAAACCAGTGGCCACGCCCACGCAGCATCAGACCCACAAAGCTGACGGACAAACGGACAGACAGTGACTCAGTCAGCCAGTCAGTCAATCAGTTAGTGCGAGCAGTTCGGACTGATGCGTGTTAATTTGAATAATTTATTAAAGCCCCTGATGAGCGCGACCTTTCAAGCGAGCCCCATCTCCCTGAGCTCCCCTCTCACAGTGCAATTAAGCACGTGCAAAAGGTAAAAAAAAAAAAGAAAAATCAGGGAAAAAAGAAACCAATCAAACCGAAAATAAATTGCAGCTGCAGTTGCAGTTGCAGCTGCAACCAGTGTTGGCAAACGCGGCAAAAATTGCAGCTACAGCACGGGAAAATCGTTCGGCCTACACATTTTTTGTAGCCATTTCAATGGGACTGTGCTTTAAATACCCTGTACGTAATCAAGTGCCGTGAGTAGATAGCTTGAGTTTGGCTCCAATTCAGCAGCAGATGGGATAGAGATGTCTATGCGAATACTTGGCTTGTCAGTTATTATAGATAGCTGAATTGTCAATGAGATGACAGCTAATAAATATAAGAGAGATACATATTTAGATGATTATCTCTTATTTTTCCATTTCAGCTTTGATTAGAGGGTATCTAACAAGTCGGCTACTGTATTGCCAGCTCGTTTTTGATAGTTTTCCTTTTTGTGAGCCATTGTGGCTGCCAGGCAAAATTGTTTGCATTTCGTGCTGCTGATGCATGCGAATTGGAAAATATTTGCAATTTAGCAAAATGCGCCCGGAAGCGTGCAAAACCTGCTCACAGATCGTTCAGTCCGAATCGAATCGAATCGAATCGGAGTGCTATATCGGGATTCGAGCTCTGATTTGTATTTGTATTTGCCTGCGGTCCGTGCCCAATGACAGTAATTACTTACATATCAAGTGTTTCTTTTTTTGTAAAGAAAATTTAAATTTAATATGAATAAATAAAATGTATAAAATAGTTTATGTGTTGTACCTCAAGCGGTTCAGTGACATTCAGATCAATATTCAGACAATGTGCTTAATTTTTGCATAGCTGCTCTTTGATGGCCATTCAAGGAGTGCGGAAATGCACGCTTCCTTCCGTCGTCCTTTCGATTATCCTTTACGCTCTTCACACACGACTCGATTGATTTATCGCATGAAATAATAGGCAGACAATAGCTTCAGCTGTCTGGCCGGCAGCGGGTCTCCGTTTATATCCGATGCTCGGTCTTAAATGTCAATAATACGTGAAATTGAACTGCCAATTCAATCTCGGAACGACGGCTGGCAAACTCAGTGTCTCCGACGGATGTGTCTTGTGCCTTGCGCCTTGCGCCGTGCGCCTTGGCTCTGAGGTTTGAGTGGGGCTTGGAATGATTTCCATAGAAGCATTTTGCATTTGTGCGAATGAATTCTTTATTCCATCCTTTATTTATCCGTTATTTTATTTTGTACGCCCCATCGCGATTGCTTGCCTTGGCGATATTGTATAACTATTTGCGAGAGTATCAAGTCTCAAGTGTGTTGGGATTTAAACGTCGCGATGGCAGCAAATTGTACGCAGATCACATTACCCCAACCATCCGCATCCGCATCTGCATCTGCATCTGTATCCTCAACGTCCTCCTCCTCCTCCTCCTCATCGTCAACCCCATCCACATCCACACTCGCGTACACCCCCAGGACCCCTACAGAGTCCTGTCTACTGTCGTGACATGTGCAACTCTATTGAAACTGGTAGCAGCATCGAGGAGGCGGCGTGGGATGCATTGCAATCGAGAATTGCTTCACATTTGGCTGCATTTATATCCTTTATTCATTCGAAAAATTGAAAGATTTATTTCTTAGTTCGCAGCGATTACATTTCTACCAGCTAATGTGTTCCGATTGAGCGGCTCCTGCTCCTGCTCCTGCTCCTGCGTGGCAGTTTGTCAAAGTGTCAGACATTGAATGCCGTCTGCCAAATATCCACTGGATGGAGCTACATTACAATTTGTTGACAACTGCGAGAAAGTAATCAGCTTTAAATAAATAACTAGCTACACATGAGCGCCATGCAGCTGTAAGCGATATGCAAGGCAATCAAATCATTTATTTTTTTCAAATAAACACAATTTTATATTGCCATGATATATACAAAGTTTTTATTGTCGTTGTTTGCTCTGTGGTAGCTTTTCTCTTAGAAATTATCCCAGACACTTGTTGATATATGAAATGGAGAATGAGAGAGAGAGACAAAGCCGACCTAAGTCGAGCCACCATAAAGCGAGGTTTTTCCGCATGCTTAAATACATTCTTTCAGTCTTTAAGTTCTCAATGAACGTTCGTCGGGCTTCTCGGCGAAGGAAAATTAGTGAAAAGAGGCATAGAAAAATGGGAAAACACAATGCTTGGGCCAGTTCAACGCGTCTATTCCAATCGCATAGTTCGACGGCGTAACAAATTTGCAATTCAAATAAATATAACAAATAAAATAAATCATTTAAACTAAAACTTAAAATCAAGTAATATTCAACACATTTCTTATCCAGAAAATATTTCAACAGCATAAATCCTTCGAGTGAAATTGACACTCAATCACATTATAACTTAATTGCATTAAATTATCATGAGGCTTTATCTAGTGCAGAATATACTAATATTAACTATTCCATATATTCTCATCATTTGAAATTGTTTTCCAGAAATTTCCACTAGTTTTTCTGCTCATTCAAGCGTTTTTTCACGACATTCGCCAAAGTGGCGCCAATGCAATAGGAAATCCATTGCAGTCTATCGATCGAGGCGTGAATGACGACAAATTGGTTGTAAGCTCACGTGGGCCTTGTAATTTCCCCTTTTCGATTGCAATTTTCCTTTCGGTTGCATCATATTTAAAAGTAGCTTTCGTTCAGGCCACTGACTTTTCCGAAGGCCAAGGCTAAGCGCCTTATCTGTTCTCGCTTATACCATACACCTTGACCTGTTTGCTCGTAATGAAAGTGACTATTTGTTGAACCTCTCTTTTTCTAACTTGGGCCAAAAAGAGCTTAGAAACAATTGCAAATATTAAGTCGACGGAACATTTTCAGGAAATGAAAGACTTTTAGAAGTGTAAAAAAAGCAATTAACAACATACCACACAGCCACAACCGAGCAAACGTAATGGCAACCCAAGCATCCCCAGCAAATATATCGGCACCGTCAGATGCTGCTGTGGCGCCTCTTGAAACAGCTCCAGTAGCAGCACCGACAGCAGCACCAGCAGTGGCTCCGGCAACAGCACCAGCAGTGGCTCCGGCAACAGCACCAGCAACAGCACCAGCAGCAGCTCCAGCAGCAGCACCGGCAGCAGGTCCAGCAGCAGCACCAGCAGCAGCAGCACCAGCAGCAGCTCCAGCAGCAGCTCCAGCACCAGCAGCAGCACCAGCAGCAGCTCCAGCAGCAGCTCCAGCAGCAGCAGCAGCAGCAGTAGCAACTCCAGCAGCAGCAGGTACAGCAGCACCAGCAGGAACTCCTGCAGCAGCAGCAGCTCAAGTAGCAGCACCAGCAGCAGCTCAAGTAGCAGCACCAGCAGCAGCAGCTCAAGCAGCAGCAGCAGCTCCATCAGCAGCACCAGCAGCAGCACCAGCAGCAGCACCAGCAGCAGCTCCAGCAGCAGCTCCAGTAGCTGCACCAGCAGCTCCAGTAGCTGCACCAGCAGCAGCTCCAGTAGCAGCAGCTCCAGCAGCAGCAGCTCCAGCAACAGCAGGTCCAGCAGCAGCAGCACCAGCAGCAGCACCAGCAGCAGCTCCAGCAACAGCACCAGCAGCAGCAGCAGCAGCAGCACCAGCACCAGCAGCAGCACCAGCAGCAGCTCCAGCAGCAGCACCAGCAGCAGCTCCAGCTCCAGCAGCAGCAGCAGCAGCAGTAGCAACTCCAGCAGCAGCAGCAGCAGCAGTAGCAACTCCAGCAGCAGCAGCTACAGCAGCACCAGCAGGAACTCCTGCAGCAGCAGCAGCACCAGCAGCAGCTCCAGCAGCAGCACCAGCAGCAGCTCCAGCAGGAGTACCAGCAGCAGCACCAGCAGCAGCTCCAGTAGCTGCATCAGCAGCAGCTCCAGTAGCTGCACCAGCAGCAGCTCCAGTAGCTGCACCAGCAGCAGCTCCAGTAGCTGCACCAGCAGCAGCTCCAGCAGCAGCAGCTCCAACAGCAGCAAGTCCAGCAGCAGCTCCAGTAGCTGCACCAGCAGCAGCACCAGCAGCAGCTCCAGCAGCAGCACCAGCAGCAGCTCCAGCTCCAGCAGCAGCAGCAGCAGCAGTAGCAACTCCAGCAGCAGCAGCTACAGCAGCACCAGCAGGAACTCCTGCAGCAGCAGCAGCACCAGCAGCAGCTCCAGCAGCAGCACCAGCAGCAGCTCCAGCAGGAGTACCAGCAGCAGCACCAGCAGCAGCTCCAGTAGCTGCACCAGCAGCAGCTCCAGCAGCAGCAGCTCCAACAGCAGCAAGTCCAGCAGCAGCTCCAGTAGCTGCACCAGCAGCAGCTCCAGTAGCTGCACCAGCAGCAGCTCCAGTAGCAGCTCCAGTAGCTGCACCAGCAGCAGCTCCAGTAGCTGCACCAGCAGCAGCTCCAGTAGCTGCACCAGCAGCAGCTCCAGCAACAGCAGGTCCAGCAACAGCAGGTCCAGCAGCAGCAGCTCCAGTAGCAGCAGCTCCAGCAGCAGCAGCTCCAGTAGCAGCAGCTCCAGCAGCAGCAGCTCCAGTAGCAGCAGCTCCAGCAGCAGCAACTCCAGTAGCAGCAGCTCCAGCAGCAGCAGTAGCACCAGCAGAAGCACCGGTAGCAGAACCAGTAGAAGCACCAGCAGCAGCACCAGCAGAAGCACCAGCAGAAGCACCAACAGAAGCACCGGTAGCAGCACCAGCAGAAGCACCGGCAGTAGAAGCAGCAGCAGCACCAACAGCAGTACCAGCAGAAGCACCGGTAGCAACACCAGCAGAAGCACCGACAGAAGCACCGGTAGCAGCACCAGCAGAAGCACCGGCAGCAGAAGCAGCAGCAGCACCAACAGCAGTACCAGCAGAAGCACCGGTAGCAACACCAGCAGAAGCACCGACAGAAGCACCGGTAGCAGCACCAGCAGAAGCACCGGCAGCAGAAGCAGCAGCAGCAAAAACAGCAGCACCAGCAGAAGCACCGGTAGCAGAACCAGCAGAAGCACCAACACAAGCACCAGCAGAAGCACCAACAGAAGCACCGGTAGCAACACCAGCAGATGCAACGGTAGCAACACCAGCAGCAACGCCAGCAGAAGCACCAGCAGAAGCACCAGCAGCAGCACCAGCACCAGCACCAGCTTCAGCAGCAGTTCCCGCTCCAGCTGCATCAACGGTAGCAACCCCAGTAACTCAGGCGGCAGACCCAGTTGTGGATACTCCAGGACCAGCCGCACAATCTGTTGCGTCACCAGTAGCAGAGGTTGTGGCAATTGTAGCTGACGCCATCACAACCGTCGCAACAGCTGTAGAGACTCCAGAGCCCGTAGTAATACAGGACGCAGTTCCTGCAACCGTTGTGGAGACTCCCCTAGCCGAAGTAACACCAGTTGCAGCTCCAGCAGCAGCGCCAACTTCTGATACGGTCGTGGAGACTACAGCGCCGGTAGCTGAGCCGGCCGCAGCTCCAACAGCTGACGTTGAAACTCCTGTTGCTGATCCAGTTAATGATCCGGTGATAGCCCCCGAATCTGTTGTGGGTACTCCATCTGCAACAGTGGCAGCTTCTGCATCGGTGGAAGCCCTTGCAGCAGTCATAGAGACTGCAGTACCCGAAACAGCAGCAGTGGCAACTACGATAACTGAGCAATTGGCAGCTCCTGCTGCGGTCGCGGAGACTACAGTGCCATTAGCTGAGTCAGCGGTAGCTCCAGAAGCTGTAGTTGAGACTCCCTCTTCGACGGCAGCCCCCGTAGCAGCTCCAGTGATAGCCGGAGCTCCCGTAGCAGTCTTGGAGACTCCAGAGGCTGTCGTAGAGGAACAAACTCCGGCAACAGAGCCGACGGAAACTCAATCAAATGTGGTGGAGGCAGCAACTCCGGTAGTTGTGTCGGAAGCAGATGCAGTGGAGGTGCCTGCAGCAGTTGTGGAGACTCCGGCACCAGTAGAGGCTACTGTGGCAGCCCCAATACCGGAACCGGTCGTGGCACCCATCGCTGTCGTGGAGACTTCTGAACTTGCGGCCACTCCTGCTGAGGAGACTTCAGTCCCTGTAGAGACTCCATCAGTGCCAGCAGCTGTCATGGAGACTCAAGAAGAGCCAGCAGCTATTGTGGTAGCTCCATCTGAGGAGACTTTAGCACCCGTTGCAGAATTAGTGGCAGCCTCAGTGGAGACTCCAACTCCGGCAACAGAGCTCACAGAGACTCAAACAACTGTCGTAGAGACCCCAGTTCCAGACTCAGAAACTGCTGCATCTCCAGTGGCTGTCGAGGAGAGTTCAGCCCCAGTTGCAGAGCCGACGGCAATTCCAGTGGAAGAGACTCCTGCTCCGGAATCAGAGCCTGCAGCAGCTCCAGTGGCTGCCGAAGAGAGTTCAGAGCCAACTCCAGCGGTTGTTGAGGAGACTCCTGCTGCGACAGCCGAACCTGAGGGAACTCAAGTAGATCCTGAAGAGACTCCATCTCCAGCTGCAGAGCCTGCGGCAGCCACTGCCATTGAGACTTCTGCTCCAGTAGAAATTCCAGTAGCAGAAGTGGAGACACCTGCGGCAGATCCAGCGGTGACTTCAGAAGCCGTCCCAGAAGCAGCGGCAGATCAAGTATCGGCTGAGGATTCAACAGTTGTTTCCGATTCAGGTTGAAAATATATTGCTTTAAGTCAATTGTATTCACACAGTTTTTTATAGATCTATTGATTCAACCAATTTCAGATGTGGATCCGTCGGCAGTTGTGCCCGTGGCAAAGATACATCCGACGCGCAGGGATCTGAATACCACAGATCTATCGCTGCTGGCCATTGCGGCTACCCTAGACGCCATATCCGACAAGCTGAAGGATCAGAGAGCTCGCAACCAGGAGGTGCTGGATCGCATTTGCGAAATAGAGAAGATTTTGGGCGTCGCCCAGAAGTAACTCTTCCATATATCTAGCAATTGTTGAATTTCTCGAAACTCATAAATAAAGTATATTCGCGGACTGCCTTACCTTGCGTTTATCTGCTGCTGCGCGTAAAACTCATGAGGGACCAAAACAAATGTGCGACTTGCAGTTTTGGACACTTTTACGCAATGGAAAATAAATTGCAAGGCGTGGCACTACAGACACATTCATAATATATCTTCCCGCCCCCCGCACACAGCCACAGCCCAGACAAGCAAATTGCCAGCTATGCTAAATTTGCAGCTCGCGCTTTGACAGCGAAATCTGAATAAAATTATACGATTGTGGCGGCATTTGCTGTGCAAACAAACCCTTAAATATCACCCCACTTCGCCCCTGTAGCTCGACGACTTGTGGCGTAGGACATGCTTGAATTTGAAAATTAATTATAGCATCGCCTCTTGTCGCATCGCCTCGAAACCAGCGCAAACTGTGAAGAGCGAGTGGAAAGGCGTTGAATAAATTTTCCATGTTTGGAAAAAAAATATACATATATATATACATACATATCTTTCAGCTACTTGCGAGTTAATTACCAATAATGAAATATCTAATATTATAAATGTATATGTAATATATAGATGTATTATATATACATATGAATTGTTATATATATGTATATATATGTAATCTTATATTTATGTATTTATCTTTCAGACTACTTTGGCCTGGCCAAAATGCCCAAATCGATCCTTTGGAGCAAAATGCACAAGCCATAAAATTCACTTTGCCTGGGAATAGAGAGCTTTCGCTCTTAAGCCCATGCGAGAGTAATAAAAATGTTTAAGCAGTGCCAAAAACTGACAATTGAAGGCTTGGAAATTTTATGAGCCAACGCTGAATACGAATTGGATTTAGTTCGATATCAAAGGGTACGCATGGAGACGGCCCCAAGGCACCAGCGGCGATTATTCTAATCACTCGGTTTACAGCGACCCAACTTTAGCTAACATGATATGGCCAGGCGATATCTGTTGCTGTCCGACTATCCGATTGTTCGACTGTCCGTCTGGCTGCCTCTGCTGGCCTTTCGTTACGGCGGCACAATCCTCAATAACATCTACGACAGCTCAATCTAAATCTATAGGCAAATCGCAACGTACAAAAAAGAAAGGGCTAAAAACAAAATTTCCATTTGACCATTTTGACTGGAAACAATAAAATGACCAGCACACACACACACACACACATACATAGACATAGTCGACCGACAGCATACAGCATAAATGTTGCAAATAGAGCAACACAACAGAGTTGTTGTTGTATGCTTCTTCTTTTAGCCAGGGCTGTCTGGGCTTGCGGCTAAATGTGTAGCAAAAAAAAAAAAGAAGAAGGAAAACTAAAAGGGAAAATTGAAGCAAGAGCAAAGCCAAAAATGTTGGCCAGACTTTTTTTGGCACTTGGAACATGTCTGTTATGCGAAACCCTGACAGAGAGAATTCCCAAACCTAACACACACATACACACACTCACACATACATGCCCTATACTTATACACAGTCTGGTTTTGGTCCAGTAAGCAGCCTCTGACAGCAGTGGGTTATACAATTTAACCGCATTAATGATATCCAATTGCCCTATGCGGGGTCTCTCTGGCCGAAAGTGTAAATGCGTTATTGTTGCTAAAAGAGTTAGAAAGAGAGAGAGAGAGGGAGAGGTAGCAGAGAATAGAGTGGAGTGAGTAAGAGGATAAATTTGTAAAACATTTTCACTATCATTCGATTGTGAACTGTGTGTAAGCTACTTATATGGGGCTTACAAGTTTACCAGCGGCTTTACCAGCTGAATGGCATGCTCTGCATACAATTGGAAATTAAATTGGAGTTTAATGAAAGTTGTTCTCATTGAGCGAGCCATAAATCTACATAAAAGTCCTTGTGCTTGAAGTGAAAGCTCAGCTTACGTAATTATTTATATATTTTCCATATTGTATTCTTCCCCTATATATCATACTCTCTGCATATATTTTCCGATTTGTTCATTTGCATACCTGCCTGCATTTCAGTCAATCTTATTAGCTGGACTAATCGCCAATTAAATTGTTTGCCTGCACCACAATTGCAGCTGATTTATGCCGCATGACGAGTGGCTCGCAGGGGACAGCAGAGCCTGCAATATGCATGCAGCGTTTAGCTGCCCCACTTCAGCGGTGGAGCGTCGTGCTGAGTGCCGGATCAATCCGTCAGCATGCATATCTGACAGATGCCGAGAGCTTAGCTGGCAGCACAGAGGTAGCTACAGAGCAGGCCGCACGGACGGACAGTCGAGTATATGACTGGCTGGCTGGCTGGCTGGCTGGCTGGTAGTAATGCTGACACTCGACTCGATGCCGCTGTCACATTGCACTTGAAGCTAATGCAGTGTGTCTCGCAGCCAGTTCGAACAACGCCTCATGTGCCACACAGACAGACAGACAGACACAACAGCTGCAGCAACAATCGAGACAATGGCCATGATTATTTGGCCAGCATGCAGCTCGATTTCGTGTCCATTTCAGATTGGGCATCAAATAAATTTTTGACTTAATTGCGCCTATCTCTGGCTGAAATTGTAGCCAAAGCAACGATTAGACGCATGCCGCATGCCGCATGCAATAGGCCAGGGGCTGGCCGTATCAGAGAGGATTTGCATTGCAACTTTGACTCAGCTTAGTCTTTGCCAGTTATTTTTGGTCTGGCTGTTGCTATAGCTGCTGTTGTTTCTGTTTTCAGCCATCAGCTTTTAGCTCTCAGTTTTCGATTTTCAATTGCAGATTTCCTCCTGCTGGAGCCTGCGCCTCGGGGCCGTCTGTTTGGCCGAGCTAATCATAATCCATGTAGCTGTCCATGTGCGATGCACTACTGTCGAGCTAGAGTCAGGGCTTTGTGTTCACCGGTTCGCTGGCTAGCCACAATTAATTGACGTGAATTGTTTGCATTTCACCCCAAGGGTAGACGGTGTACGATGGCACGTATACGTAATATTCGCATGCCATCTTCTTTGTGCGCTAGAGCTTAACGTAATTAAGGGCCAGCCAATGCCCAACTCAATGACAACTTCATTTGCAGCGTAATTGTTGTCCGTCTTACTCACTCTCTCTCTCTCTCTTTCTCTCTCTCTCTCTCTGGGCTGCCTTCTCCATTCGATGCTCGTTTGAGTTTCTTTGTAATCAGAAATGCGTTTGTTCTGCTTTAATCGAATTAAGTCAGCTAAGCCATTTGAGCGCACATTCTTTTATCTCTGCTGCGTATCTGCATGCAATTTTCAATTTATTTTTTTTTTTCTTAGCGATCCACTCGCCTTTTAAAGTTTGCCCTCTTTTTGCGCTGCTGTGATTAATGACTTGTGAAAGCGAAAGGTGTGCAGAAGTTGCGCACCCAGCGCAGCCAGTCCCACACTCACACTTAAGAGCTACTTAATTGAGCTCCATTGAGAGACAGAGCAAAGTGCTTCGCTCTTGCCCAAGTATTTGTTAAAGAGGCACGCAAATCCCATTATGCCTTAAATCAAGTAGAGTTTACTTTCAGCTATGAGTATGACAAGCCAAAGTACGTATGTCTTGAAGATTCATCAAAAGGCTGGCTGCTGCTGGAAAGCTTTTAAATTATTAATTGAAATAAATATTCATATTGAAAAGGCAACAAGTTGGACTTGAGGACACTTTAACTTTGTTCTGCTTGCCACACATGACGTATGCGTTATATTTGTGTCACACTGCAGCACTCTGAAAAACTGCTATGACACTTAAACTGGCTTAAACAGAGCAACGCATAAGCCCCAACACTCTCTCATTCTCACACACACACAAGCACACACTGGGAACTCACTTAAAACTTTGGACATGCTGTGGCCAAGCATATGACAAGCACAATGCCAGGCATGCCTAGCCACGCCCCTTGCCCCTCTTGGGTCCTATCAGCCGGCTGATTATCATTCATTTGATGCCACATAATGGGCCACTTCAGCTGTGGCTGCGGCAAACGTTTTAGGATCTCTATAATTATCAACTGTGGACCACAAAAAAAAAGGTAAAACAAGAAAGAAAAAATTAAATAATGGTAAACAAAGTGAAAAAGTTTTTAATTTACCAACGTTGTGCGCAATTGTTTTAACTGTTGAAAATGAGTGCAAAAAACGTGTATAAGTGTGTGTCAGTGTGTGCGTACTCTGTTAATAACTGCATGTGTCTTGTCTGCCGCCAAATGCATGCCATTGTTTTACAAGCCAACAGCAGGCGAACCAGAACCAGTTCCAGCGCTGCTGTCAATGACAGCAATAGTTGGAGCGACGCTAACGCTGACAGCGACGGCGACAGCGACGCCTCGTAAGTAATTTCGCGCATATGTTGCACCAGAGCCCGCTGCATGCGACGCAACAGCAGCAGCAGCAGCAACAGCAACAATAACAACAACAATAACAACAACAATAACATCAATCGCAGCTGTGTAGAGCGGGCGAAAGAGAGTAAGAAAAAGAAGAAAATGAAGAGTGCGAGTGTGTGTGGGCTGTGAGCTATGTTATACACTAGCCGACAGCCAAATGTGGGCTTCAGTGTCAGCTGCAGGCGGCGGCAGCGACAGCAGCAGCAGCAGCAGCAGCAGCAGCAGCTTAAGCTCGGCTGAGCGGCATATTCATGGCTGCTGCACACGACAAATTGAATTTTATGCAAAGGCTGCGCCTCGCCCCTGACCGCTCTAATGCATTGTTCTCAAATCAGCATCACTCTCGTTCGCTCACTCTCACTCACTCGCTCACTCACTCACTCACTCACTCACTCCAATCTCGGCTCGTTGCCTCCTGCTCTGGCGCGGCGACATCTATGGCCTGTGTATGTCTGCATTATAAATTTCGACTTTTGTTTTCTTTCTGTTGCCTTTTCGTGCGTCGATGTGTGTGTGTGTGTGTGTGTGTGTGTTTATGTTGGCATATTAAGCTTATCCTTGTGCTTTGCACTTGCCAGTCGTCCTGCGACGCACGTTTTCAATTGTCGCCGTTGTTGTTGTTGTTGTTGTTGCCTGCGTGTGTCCTAGTTTCAATGCTCCTGCATTTTCCTGCGTTCAGCTATTGTTGCTGCTCGCATTGTCTTTATCCTTTGCCATTGCCTTTGCCATTGGCTTTGGCTTTGGCTTTGCCTTTGCTTTTGCCTTTGTTATTTTGGCTCAGAGCTTCTAGGCAGTAGCTCTCCATTTTATTTCACAGCTCTATCGGCTCTATGGCTCCATTGTGTATGCCGCCCAATTTGCCAGCTCTGCCAGACATTAATGAGAAGTAATGTTATCGCGCTGTTAAACAGCTGCCTGTGTGTTTGTGTCTCTGCTTTGTTCTTTCAATCCGTTTTGCCAAATTGTCATTCAGCAGGGGATTAATTGTGCTTATGATTATGATAATTATGATTAGTCCCTTGCAAGAGGTTGGGATAACTAAAAGGGCTCAACATACTTTGCTGTTAAAATCTTAATGGGCACTTTTGCTGAAATGTTTAATTCACCCGAATAAATAAATATTTTACGGCTAAGGCGCTTAAGGACAATAACTGCATTTTGTGCGTGCAGCTTAGCTAACCCTTTAACAGTGAGTGAGCTCTGTTATCGAAAGAGAGAGAGAGAGTTTCACTCGGCTGTGAATGTTAACTAACAGCGGACTGCAGTCGCTGCGTTAACTGCGTTGTGCATGTTCTGTTAGACTCTGCTAAAAGAAATGCTGCTGTTAGCTAACTCTCTCTCTCTCGCACTCTCTGGCTTAACAGCTGTTAGGTTATATTAGCCGAGCAGCATCTGCCACGACCACTTCGCTTCGTTTAGTCTACTTTTAGCCGGTGTCGCGTGCGCATCGTTTTGCGAGTCGCAGCTGCGATGTGAGTCGGAGTTAAGCAAGTGAATAAATAGTGTGAATACAAGATTCAATTTGAATCAATGTGATTTGTCCAATAAACTGTGTGACATTTTAAAATATTATAGACAATTCAAAGTGGTAATAAACAAATTAAAATACTAAAAATATTTATAAATTATTACAAACAGAATTGCAAATTTTATATATATATGTGAAGTTAAAAAAAAAAGATTAAATAAACCAACAAAAGGAAATATTTAAATGAACATACATCATTTTATAGTCAATAATGTGTAACAAATTAGTTTTAATTAAATGAATGTGAGGATTTTAAATTAAATAATATATTTTCAATTTGTTGCTTGTTTATTTAACAAAAGTCTTTGATTAAATTCTAGTAATTATACATAATGAATATTGCTAAAATAAGTTAACATATATAAAATGGCATAAGTATTTGGCAACTGAAGGAATTCACAAAGGATATCATATGTCAGCTGCCCTTAAATTCTTAATAATTGAAAAAATGCTTACAAATTCTTATTAATTATTCAGTTTTGTGTGTGCTTCAGGAAATGTAATTTAAGCATTTATTGAATTGAATTATTTATTAATGAGACACAGCTTGCAGCAATAAAATTTTCAATAACAAATATATATATATATACATTCAACATATACTATTTATATATGTATATATGATGTCCACGACAAATGAACTAAATTACAAGTAAAAGAATTTTCTGTTTCCGGTTCGGCGGCCAGCAAATTTCATCTTCCGTTCTTAGCTATTTGCTTTGCCTCAGACGTACAAGCAGCAGCAGCCGGAGCACAGTAAACCGAGGTCAGGAATTGAATGAATGAAGAACAAGTCCTGCGAGCGGTGGGAAGTTGTGTTAAATCATTTACACTTCCGCTGCTGCTTTGTTTGTGCAATCAATTTAGCATTATTTACGTTATCAAGAGCAATAACAACAACAGCAACAAACAATAATCACAATAACAACAACATTGACAGTGCTACATGGCAGCATCGAGCAACTCCTTAATGCATACAATTCATTCGGCCAGAACATAACATTTGTTTAACATTTGCGTTAACGCTTCATTAAACCAGCTGGAAAGCGTTTGGCATTACTTACGTATGCCTGGCATTTCTCAGAGCCCTTCCCACATCGTGGCCTGCTTTGTAGTGTATTGCAGAAACAAAGGGCATTTAAATCATTATTTTTCGGTACAAGCTGCAAACAGAGTCCGGGTCAAGCGCAGAGCCCCGACTCGAACCTGGCTCCTGGCAACGCGCCCAAGTCTAAGCCCAAGCAGAAGGCAGACAAATCCTTTCAATTCGTAAACGCGTGTCGTGCATCTCTAAGTTGTCTCTCTCTCGCTCTCACTCTCACTCACTCTCGCTCTCTCTTTCTTTCCCTGGCGGAGTAGGTGTGCGGGGGCGTGTTTGCCTGGCCATATGTACACCTTTTACGCCCGACTAAACACCCGCATAAATAAATTTCGTTAATGCCAAATAGTCTCGAGCGTAAAAGAAAGATGAGGTAACAGCAGCAGCGGCAGTTGGCCAAATGGAATGCCTCCACAGACACACACACACACACACACACACTCACTCGTGCAAGCACCCAAACAAATACAAACACACACACACACACACACACACACACCCACATACACGCTCATTGCTTTATGTGGGCCCGAAAGCATTTTCGCCAGCAATTCGCAATATTTTTCCTATTTCTCTAGCATACTTTTCAGCACAGCCCTGAGCTGCCGTGCTCTAGTGCCGGAATTTCTGGACAAGTTCACATTTTTGCTTAGAGAAGCGCGCCAGCTGAAGAATGCCGAGTGCCTTTTCGATGGCAGCCAGCTATGTAATCACAGTATTCAATGCCAAACACGAATTTGACTAGCGAAATTAATATCAGCTTTTTGTAGCATACTTTTCAGCGCAAAGTATTTCGAAATCTTAATAAAAACGCATCCGCGTATTTGACAATTTAATACGGCTTGCAAGTTATTTCAGTAGCTTGATGTAGATGCGCGTGTACAGTTATAATAACAGCATTACACGCCTAAGTAGCTCACAGTTGTGAAACTCGCGCCGCGCCTTTAAACTCAAACGCTTCATAAATTTGCAGATAGTTTGTGTGAGCGTCAGGGCATACTTATCGAAGTATTAAAATGTTGCTGAATTGATTGTAATTACCTAACATAAACGCAACTTGTAAACTTTGTCAATTTGCCAGCGAAACTTGTAAATAGACTTATAGACTTGGAAATTTCCGGAAGCTCTCAACTATTAAAGCGAAGAGCCAACAAAAGCAAACAACATTTTAGCTTTTATAATTACAGTACGCGCTGCATAAGACGAACATATAAAGCAATGTATTGCTAATTTGAATGCCACTAGATATTAGATTAACAAAAGTTAAGATAGTCTAGCAATTTATTTGGCTATAATGAATGTCATATAAGTCATTTAAAACTAGTTTAAGAGAAGGTAAAACTCTATTGTGAATGACAGTATTAATTGTCTCACAAGGCATATTTATTGAGCTGTCAGTTGAGCTTACGTTTCGTGGAATGTCCTGGCCAACTAATGCTGTTGGCCACATAACTTAACCTAAAACTCAAACACACAAACATATCAAGACAGGATTTTGCGCAAAACGTTTGCCATAAAATAGAAAAAAACGAAAAACAAAACAAACGAAGCAAAAACAATGCATTGTGAGAATATTTAAAACTTGCCACATGTTGTTGCACGGCTCTTAAGTTTGTGTTTCTGTTGTTGCAGCTGTGGCATCTGGTCGAGTGCAATTGTGAAACATGCTAAGCCCCCAATTGTGTGTGAGAACTAGACGAAGGCAGAGCAACCGATATTTGAGAGCAGCGCACCACTGCACCACCACACATTAGACTAACCACTGGACAGCCACTGCTTGTGTCTCAGAGCCAACTAACCATAATAAGCAGCCCGAACAGCAACTATATCAATATTCGCCAGGAGAGCGCTGAAAGTGTTCCGCATAACCCGCAGCAGAGGCGCTGCAGCTGGTGAGCGGCTCGTGTGGTGCTGCGGTGCTGCCTACCGGCAGATGTGACCCAGTTAAGCCGATTTGCAGCCAGACGGCGTACGACCGGAGCACGCGGATTATTAATTTGCCTGGCATTCTATTAGAGGGCCACGGCTGAACCATGCGCTCCCAGCACCCAACACCGATCCTCGCCAGCCTCTCTCTCTGCCTCGTCCTCGCCGTCAGCCTGCAGCCGCAGCTGCTCCACTGTGCCACAGCGGGTAAGTTTGCATAATATCCAATTTGATTTTCATTTCGTTTTATTTTACATCTCTTTTTTCCTTGTTTTTTTTTTTTTTTTTTTTTTTTTTGGCGCTACATTTGCCGCATATCAAATACTTCTCACTTTCCGCTGCCCGTGTATCTCTTTGTGTACTTGGTAATAATATTAATTTGATGGGCGGCTGGGCGTGGCAGCGCACGCCTCGCCTCAGCTAGCTGACTGTGTGAGAATTGCTTTGCATATTTTCGCAGACATATGCTCCGAGGCACAGACGGTCCCCGGTCAAGTCGGGGAGTCGACAGCAGAAGGCATGCCTTGGCTAACAGAATTATGTTCGGCATGCTTCTGAGATCTATGACAACGGTAAATGTCATCAGAGACAAGATATGAGGAATATGATTTGCTTTGATTTGTCAAGGTAAATTCGTGCCATAAGTGCAGCCATTTATGACCGTTTAATGGGGTTTACCTCTAACTTCAAGTGAGCAACCTCAGTTAGGTACTTGATTGTGATTTTCTCATTAATGAAAAGTGAAACTAACATAATTTAAAGCAAGCAACTGTATTAGAACAGAAAGTAATATATTTCTAATGAAAATATAACTTTGATTATTGTATAAATAATATTTTTTACATATAATATTATTATTGCAAGATCAGAAAAATATATATATATAAAATAATTAAATCATATATAAATTAAAATAATTAATAATTTATTTTGCGAAATTCGTGAAATTTCCCTTTTATTAGAGCCTTAAAGTTATAATTCAACTAAATATGCGATAAACGTTTTATGCACTTGAGCTTCATAGACTAAAAATAGATGGCAATTATTATAGTTGACTAGCTGAAATTATTCGCTTTGTTCCACTAAAGAATTCCAGTTCATTAAAAACAAACTTCAGACTTTTATTCGGAAAGTATTTCCCATTTTTATTGTTTTTTTTTTTTTGTTTTGCTGTCACTCGACTGGCAGGCAAAAGTTGCATTCAGAGTGAAAAGTTGCAACAAAGGACGATTCGATGGCTTCGTCCGAGGCATAAACAATAATAATTATTATCAAGGGTAATTAAAATTGTAAATGGCAAAATCACAAATAACAGCAAATAAAAGGCGAAAATCTCAATGGGAAAAAGTCAAAAATAGAAAGTTGAAAATGTAACAGTTGGGCAAGGGGTGGGGTGGATGCGGAGCCCAGGCGCAATGCCAGCCCGGGCCAGCCCGGGCAACGTGCTTGAAAATTTGATGAAAAAGCTGGAAAATTTGACTTGTGACCAGGCAATCCAATCGGGTACAAGTATTATGTGGGAAGCTCTGACACACAAAGCCAGAGCTGATTCCGTCTGAAGAGATATTATTGCAGCCAAGCTGGCTATTGTCGCTGCTTCAGCTACATTTACAGCTAAATTAAGAGGTCGTGTGTGACAGAGTATTTGGGGTGCTTTAAACCAATTGCCAGCTGATGTTGATTGTTGACTTTTCCGATTGTTGGCCATGAAAGTGGCGGACGGAACGCTGGAAGCCACAATTCCGACTACAATTGTACTAACAGCAGCAACAACAGCCACTCCCGGGACATACACACACACACACACACATATATATATATATAAGTATATATATATAAGTAACAACAAAGGCGACTGCCGCTGCTGCTGCCGCTGCTGTTGCTGTTGCTCGGCAGCTCGAGATGAAAACTTTTACTTTTGTTTAATCAAATTCTGCAGCACGTCGAGCACCATTGAATTCTTGTAACAAAACTGACTGCTCTGCCTGCCCGGCGGGTCCTTTGGGTCCCTGGACGAAAGTGTGGCGCGGCATTCGCGAGTAACTAACTCATTCGCTTGCCCACAGCCGCAGGCATTTCGCTGCCATGCTTCATTGTTGTTTTGCTTGGCTTTTTGGCTGCTGCCAGAGCTTCTGCATCTTTCATTCTCTCCCCACTCCTTACACCTTCCTCTCTCTTTCACTCTCTCTCTCCTTCATTCCTATATCTACCGCTTGTCAGACAAGTGCCCCAACTCCCTGGAGATGCCACTGGTTAGCCGCTCCACTGGCACGCTCGACTTAAACGCTTAGGCACAATTATTACACAAATTACGGACAGAGCGAGGCGGACTACGCCGAGTGGGTGTCCGTCATCGTTATTAGCGCCATCTCGACAGCTATTTGATGGGAGTGTCCGGCTCTGTGGTGTTTAGTTGAGATTACATGACCATGACCAGGCCGGAGCCCCAGCCTTCATCAGGAGCTCAGTTGAGCTCATCTCGACTCAGCAACATGCCCATCATAATTACGAAAAGTGTCGATTTGTTGTCAGCAGTGACTGACCCTCGACTCGGCATCGGTCGACCCTGCCCCAGGATATCGTATGCTTCACAATATACCAAAGTTGAAATTGGTTCTTGAAAAGCTTATGAAAACAGCTGAGGAAAGTTAAGAAAACTTAGATGGCTGATATACATATATACGAATGAACATATTTATTGTAAGCCCCATTTGTGATAGGTTCTTTCACTCATGGAAGTTTTTATCAAGATCTAAATGGCATTTATTATAATTGGAAATTTATTGTAAATTGAAAATTGATAAAGTTAGTTACTTCCACATATATAAATAAATATATATGCACAAAAAGTTGGCTATTTATTTTTACAGTCAGATTATTCAATTATGGGTAATTCTGTTTCTCTTATTTGCCTTTACAAACAAAATTTGTTTTGCTTAAATAAATAAATAAATACAAATAACATATAAAAAATGTTCTAATCGTATATTTGCAAAATAATTTCTAGGAAAATTTTTATTAGGTCCACTTTGTGGCGTGCTGTAATTACAAATTGATACAAGCGCGCATAATTAGATTAATACCAGGAATCGCCAGGCTTATTCCGAATATTCTGAGAATTTAAAGGTTTTCCCATGCATTCGATTGAGGCCACGCAGCCAAAGTGTTTCAGGAGCGCGAAGGCCAAAGAGGACTCTTTCTCAAGTGCAGGCGAATAAATTATTGCCACATACATACATGTGCCTGTGTGTGTGTGTGTGTGTGTGTGTGTGTGTGTGTGAATCGTGTCTGTTAGATGATTTTATTGCTAGACTTGATGCCGACTTAAGTGCCCACGGGGCTTACCCGGTTAATTTTAGTGAGGGAAATCCTGCTGCTGCCTCTTCCTCTCTCTCAGTCCCTCTCTCTCTCTCTCTCGCTCTGCGTTTATGTGCAGATGAGTTGCTGCATGATGAGACTGAAACTCATTGGCTGCTTTAATCTCAGACTTTGTCTAGAGTCTCCACTCAGGACTCAGGACTCATGACTCAAACTCAATCTGCATCGCAGTCTCCGTCTAGCTGCGAGTCATCGAGTCGCCTTGCCGCTTGGTCGAGCCTCATAACGCAAGTTTGTCCCGCCAATGGGGGCCGGCTGTGGTGCGGGGCAGACACTTTATCTTTTTATATCTTACTCTGCACACAGCTCGCCAGTGTCTGTGGATGCATGTGTGTTGGTGTGTGTGTGAGTTTTTATAACTTTTTAGTTTGTTGCTCGGGCGCAGAGATTAAGCAAATTTTTTGTTGCACACTTGAAGGCTGCGGCGGCGGCTGTTGTCGCCCGCCTAAAGTGATATTTTTCCTAATTTTCCCTCTTTATTATTCTGTTTTTCTTTTCGCTCGGCGCGTCTCTCACGCGTAATTCACTTGTTTTATTGCAGTTTCGCTCTGCTCCCGCAACTCCCCTCTGTTCGTCTTTTTACGCTGTTTTGATTTGCTCCTGCCTCATTTCTGCTGCGTCCCTGGCAGCACTTGGAGCCGGGGGAGGCGGGCATATTCATGTTTCGCTTTTATATGCCTTGAACTCGAGCAACTCGACAGCTGTTTGGCCCTTAACTTGTTTGCGGTTAATGAGTTGCCGTTGCCGGCGAGCAGCGCACCGTGGGCCACATTCTCGGAATCAAGCGAAAGGAATTTAGCCCCCTAAACGCTGAGATTAGAAGGAATGTATGCATAAATGAATAAACGGCATATTTCACATAATTTGATTCCACATTGTTTCTGATCATCTAAATTTAATCTTCTGTCTTTGACTCCCTGTGAATATGAAACTCTTTAAATTTACATATAAATAGAACAATATTTGATGAATTTGCTCACTCGATTGGGTTTGAAAATAAATATTTCCCAGAAAATAGATTCCAAATGTAATGTGTGGAATTTCAGCAAATGTGATTTAGAAAATTATTAATTATAGGGGAAAAAAAAAAGGTTTGCTATTCAATTTGATCTATTTGCAGTCAAGTTTTGTATTTAATTTAAAACTTTGCTCTTGCTGAGTTTGATATAAATTTCGATTTAATTATTTTTTGGCACGTGGAGCAACTTTGCGGCCACTTGTACAATTGGAGCGGGCAACTTGATTATTATAATAATAATAATTATGACGATCAAGTTGTTGCAGTGCATCATTAGTGCAGGCAATTAAAAAGTTTTTATATGAAATCGTTTTATCTTTATTGCACGTACACGCCGCATAAACATAAAACATGATAACATGCTCACACACACACACACACACACTCACACTCACACACAGCCACTCTCACTCTCACATATATATACACCCATTTGGTTTATGGCCGTCAGCGAATTTTGCATTTGCTCGAAGCATTTGCATTTCTCTCTGCGCCAGGCTTAGATAGCCGTGGAGCTCTTGACTCTGGCTTTTAGATGCTCAATAGCTGGCAATCTCTTAGGCAGTTGCTGCTCGTTTCGCAGCGCAGCGCAGCGCTTTACTTAATTAACGATAAATAACTTCTGCCTGCCAATGGGCCAGCAGCCCCGCTCAAGTGCAACGGGCACAAAAGTTTCCAAAGAGCTCGGCGAACTTTCGAGTATGTAATTTTTGGAAAGAAGAAAAAACAGAAAGGAAATGGGTAAAAAGGCAAACTGCACTCAGTATTAATTAAATTGAGGGAATCTCAGCGCTTGCATGTGGCATGCAGCATGTGGCACTCGTCTTTATATCTGTGGCATGACACACTTTGCTCTCGCTTTAACTCCTCGGTTCGCCGTACTGCTGCTCGGGCCGGAAAGTTTCGTTACCAAGATTTATGGCGTCGATTTGGCAAATTTACGCGCAACTGCAGCTCCAGCCACGCCCACTCTCTTTTTTTTCGGGCAGGTGGGCAGGAAGTGTCATAGGTGCATAAATTATGACCAATTTTCTTATATTTTATTGCAATTCTTGTTGCTTAATAGCTGGCGAAAAGGGAGAGAGTGAAAGAGAGAGAGCGAGTGGGAGAGAGAGAGAAAGAGAGAGAGTGAGATGAGCATGTATTAATGTATATGTGTCTATCGATGATTTAGTGCCTGAAATATTTCAATACATTTTAGACTTTATTACGGATTAAAAATAATTTATATGGTTTTTACTCTTAGAGTTGAATAATTAATAAACTTTTTAATATTTTATAAAATTATAAAAAAAAATTGTTATTAATATTTGTGGTACAGTAGTAGAAATATTTAAATAGTCTAATTAAATATTCGAGTGAGGCTTAAGACTCTGACTATAAATATAATTGATTTTGATAGAACTTGAAGCAAACACCTCAGAAAGAATATTTCTTTATACATTTCAAATAAATTACTCAAATAATTAATATATTTTGTTCTTTTATGAAAATGCTTTCAATTATAATAAACAACTCTCAATTTAGCGTGTGCGGAATGAAATAATTGAGAGGCATTATATTAATAAAACCCAGACCAAGAGCAACTATAATTGAAAGCAATTCAGAGCTGAGCTCTAGTAGGGCTCTCAATGGGCTCTTCTATGATTCTACTTAACGCTCGGCCCTCGTCCCTTTCGACTGTTTAGAATAAACTTTTGAGCAAGTTTTCCTTCCGGCCCGGGCTCGATTTAGATGGGCCTTTGGTCCGCTTCCTGCGTATATCATGACTGCTGTCTGTCGCCTTTGCTTGCCCAAATTATGCAAATCAATACAAAAATCCACTCGCCGGCCGTCCTTGAAGGTAATTAGCTAATTAATTTGAAATAGCTGCGATGCGTAGAGAGAGGGCAAGCGAGCGAATTGAGAACGTCTGGGCAGAATGGCTGAGTGGTTGAGTGGTGCAGCCTGTTCAAGTTTTGGGCGCTGATTAATTTATTGAACTCGTTTTAATTGTTGGCGGGCATATTAGATAAATGGGATCAGGGCAGTTGAAATATGTAAGCGGCTTAAGCGCCAAGCTCCCAACAAAACACAAATTCATTAATTTATGGCTTACAATGCGTCTTGCTTTACAATATCCCATCTCTCTATCTATCTCTCTCTCTCTCTCTTTCTAGGCGGCCTGAAGGCGGCAATATTAAGGAGCGACAGAATAAATGACGGCACATTTCATAGAAGTCAATCAAAGAGAGCGGCGACATTGGCAAAATCGTTGCCATTCATTACAGCGCCAACGCAAATTGTGAAAGCAAATGATGGGGAAGCAGGCGCGCAGACAAATGCGGAGCCATCCGTTGCAGTTGCAGTTGCAGTTGCAGTTGGAGCAACAACGGCAATTGTGGAAACTGCATTGTCCAGCCGCAGCAGCATTAATAACATTAGCAACAATGACGATCGCCAGCAACTGGGGCAGGGGCAGGGGCAGCGGCAGGAGGCGGCAGCAGCCGTGCTGCAAGCAAATCTTATTAGGAGCAACAGGAGTGTGGAGCAGCAGGACCCATATGTGCACAAGTACAGAATCACCCAGCACAATGCATTGTTCTCCCACAGCAATGGGTCCACAGTCGATGGAGCAGTCATGACTGGGGCAACAATGGAGCAATCGACAGCATCTACTACAGCAACCGCAGCCACACCAACTACAACAACAGCTGCAACAACAACAACAACAACAACTACGGCCACAACGACAACGACACGTCGGCCGGCTCCAAGGACAACGCTAAAGCCACCGCCAACAATAGATGATTACCAGACAATAATTAGCCAAGCGGGCACACACGCCTATCTGCCCTGCAACGTAAGTAAAGCCCAAGACTCCAACCCAAACTCAAGCCGGGCTCCACCCCGGAAATTTCCTTTAATTAACAGTCCATAATGCGTGCCAAATGAGCCGCTCACTTGGTGGGGGTCTCAAGAGTTGTATGCTTATAAGATTACCAGCCCGGCCGCACAAAGGCGTGGCTGTGTCACAAAAGAATGAAGTGATTGCTTACCACATGGCGCTCAGACAGAGCACCGCACTCGGCTCAAGGAAAACCCCCCTCTCCCTGCCCACCCAAACCCACACGCGACATCAATTAATCGCCTAATAATGGGATAGGCGCTCGTGAAGCGCCTACACATCCGATAGATCGGAATGTAAGCAGTAATTAGTCGATTTGTCATTGCTTAGCGTCTGCAACGGGAAGTTAATCAGCTTCTCAGGACATGCCATAGATGTCTGACAAAACACATGATAAGCCAACTGCAAATCAATCTGTGGGCAGAGCTTATAATAGATAGTATTGCAGCATTTCCAGAAACTGAATTTGTCGGTGGAAGGCAAAAGGCGCTACCCAATCCCACAGGTTGAGGAATCTATAGCTGTCTCTGTTTCTCAAATATCACGCCTTGCCTTCAGTAGTACATCCAAGTTTAGTCTACTCAATAAATGAGTACATAATACAGATATAATACAGCTCCATTGCACCTACTCAGACCTTGCTGTGTATATAAAAGCCTCAACGGGGCCTTAGGCCAGTCTTAATTTGGGTATCCCTTTTTTCAAGCCCGTTCCCTTCTCTTTCCTTACCTCTTTCGTTCTCTTTCATTTGTCGGGACCCCAGTAAACTGCCTATTTAGTCAAGTCTGTACAAAAACATGGCATAATTCACATAGAGTCATGTACTCATATTAGGTTATCCCTTTAAATCACTTCAATATACAGAAAACACTGCGCAGTTTTCGTATAAGAATGAGATAGAATGATATTTCAATCTCTCGGCTAATCTATTGCCAGCATTTTAAAATGAAAGCATAAAGAGAAGAAGCTTTTCTAAATTTCCATAGCCCGTTTCGAAAACAAATCAGCTTTACCTTCGCCTACTACTCTCGTTATGGCCTTAGCTCGACTCTATTTTACCTTCGCATTCAATCATCATTTCTCGAGGCGCACCAACTTTTGGGTCTCTCTTAATGCAATGATAAACCTTTTCAGTCAACTTACAAAATTGAGCGCTCTGCAGCAAGTCGGCGGCTTATACAAAATATTATATTCATTTTATTTTTGTGTATTATGTCCCCCATCTCAGTTTTTTGTTTTGTTGGCTTTATCAATGACTTGCATGAGGCGCATGCTTATGCCAAATAATACCGGAATACTTGTACAATATTAAGTTGTTGACCAAACTGAGCAGCTGAAGGAGGCCAACTGAAAAGTTGATTGATTTTTGCTGAAATCCAATCAAGCGCTCGCCTCGCTGTTTACTTTCGGCGGGGGATTCTAATTTTTTCCGTTCTCTTGTGGAGTATTACGAAAATATTGACAAAGCATTTTCCTTTTCTCTTATTAATAATCATTGATAATTTATAATAAGCAACTGATTATGCAGAATTTTCCTCTTTTTTGCTCAATCGGATCGTAAGGACCGGATGGCCAAGGGCGGCCAGGGGGGATGCTTCACGATGGTGGCTTGATGGGGTAGGGGGAAGGGGGATGGTTGAGTTCAGCTTTGCTGCGCTTTCAACTAATTTACGCTTGGCGCTGTCGGAACTGAAAGAAAACAAACCGGAAATTGCTATTGCCACGCCCCAAGCCCCCCTACATATGCCCTCCGACCGCCCCGCCCCCATCACTTCTTCGACCAATTTATAGCCAAAGGCAACGCCATTTTCGTAGATGACCCAAATTTTCCAAGCCCCAACTCCGCGCACACACACGCACAGTTTTGGGCGTGGCAGCTCAATGTCTGTGTGTCTCTGCATGAGTGTGTGTGTGTGTGTGTGTGTGTGTGTGTGTGTGTGTGTGTGTGTGTGTGGCATCCAAAGTCTGTCCGCTAATAATTTAGTTACTCTCTGCCTCGCTGCCTTGGCGCAGTGCCTGCAACGCGCACACACAGCATCCACATCATGATGATAATCATGCTAATGATCATTATAATTACAAGCATAAGCATAATCATTATGGCCTTTATAATTGGCGCAGTCGTCGCTGCTGCTGTTTATAGAGTAAATTATTTTGATCTCTCTCTCGCCCTTCCATCCTCCCTCTCTCTCTCTCTCTCTCTCTCTCTCACTCTCTCTCGCTTTGTCTCTAAAAAAAATTAAGTGAAATGAAACTAAAGAGATACAAAAGTATCTCAACTGTCTGCAGCTGTTGAAAAGACAAACAAATACTTTTCTCTTACAGTTTCTTTCTCCCCACTTCAATGTTTATTCAAATGAACTCGTCTGCAACAACACCAATACCAACTTTTTACTCGTCTAACTTAAATACAACAAAGGCAGCGAGGAAGAAAAGAAGAAAAAGAAATACGTGTAAATATTAATCATTTAAAGGATGATACCTTTACAAATCAAATACTTGCCCTAATGGAGCCTCATTTACATGATTCTCTCTTCACATTCGCCTTCATGCATTGGTTGATATCAAAACCGATTTGATAAATATTTATTTATTTATTTTTTTAAATTTTCATTAAACAAATATTCATCAGAATATACAGGATTTTTATAGTAAATTTTAATTTAATTTTTTAAATTAAAAAAAAATTATTTTACATATTTTTCAATCATTAAAATAAAAATGTATACTAATTTTTATTTTATTTTATTTTTATTTGTTTACAATAAATATAGTAGCTATAGTAAAATATTATATATAATTATTTTTATTTTATTATTATTATTATTATTATTTATATATTGTTTTTTTTACCATGAAGCTTTGTCAAAGTAATAAATAGCTTCAATCCAAAGAATTCATTTGATTTTCGTCGTAGAAAATAATCAATATAGGTGCATACGTATCAGCTGAGACTGATTATCCGATTAGGGATAATATATGTTGTATGCCCTTTTGGCGCACGTAGCTGCTGGCTGGCATAACTTGGCCGAATGTAAGATAATCAGCTTAAAGCAAATCAATTAATAATAAATTATAGACCGGAGGCGTTACATACAGCTTACATCGCACATCATGGGAGGCCACAAGAAAGAGGAAGCCAAACAAAGCTTTGCCCACGAGCAGTTGATATATATGTACATATATATATTTCTTTTTTTTTTCTCGAGATTTTCGCAGAAGCGATTTTTGCTCTCCTGCCCCTGTTTTGGGTTATTTTGCCAAGTCTGCGAAAAGTTGTTGTTGTTGTTGTTGTTGTTATTTTCAGATATGGAATGAAGAAAGGCAAAGAAATGCCACCCATGGACGTGGCTCTCTTTGAGGTGTATTGTTGTGTGAAAAAATTGGCAAAATAAAAGAAAGAAATTATTTACAAACAAGTTTAGACAGCATTCGCAAATGTTATGGCCAAACTTTGTTGTCTGCGTGCCTTTGGTTTCGCCTCCTCAAAATATAAAGAAACGAAACGCAACGAAACGAGAAGAAAAGAAAAAGAAAATCTGCTGCTGACGACAGCAAACGAAAAGTAAGGCCCACATAAAAGCCAAGCAGGGAAAACTTGACTACAGCCAAGGCTCCAGCTCTATCTATGCCTCTGACGGTATATAGTATAATATGATATGGGTGCAGTCGGCCCGTCAACTTTTGCAAACTATAAGTGCCACTTGCTGGCTTTATTGCCCATTTCCAGGCGCTTGACTTTAATGCAATGCTAACATTTGCCCGCAGACATCAAGATACCGCACGAGAGAGAAAGAGAGAGAGAGACAGAGAGGGGTAGGTGGCGGTGGGGAACGACTTATACAGAATGCAGCTACATCTAATTAACAATATTTAAATTGCAAAACAGCTCCGAATCTCGGGCATCTTGATAAATTCGATGGCGAAATACGGTCATTAATTTTTTGGCAAATTAAGCGCAATCTACACGAACCCAGCCGCATAATGCGCCATCCATAAGCGGGGAATTTAAATTAGCGAACGGGCCCAACCTGAGCCAACCCAGCCAGCCCACGAATATTTGTCAGGCAGTCAAGCGGCGCAGCAGCAGCAGCCACAAGCATCCACTCTATCCATACATACATACATATACATACATACATATATATACTTACACTTGCCACGTACTCCAAGCACTGACTGAAGGAGTTCCCTGGCAGTTGCTCCACTTACAGTGCCGTCTTCCCACCTCCTCCCGCCGGCGCTGTGTGCGTGCCCGGGAGCTGCTTGGCTGGCTGCCCAACTGTCTCCCGGCGCGGGCAACTGGATAAGCATCTTCACTTAATACACTGAGTATAACGTCGATGCTCGGCCTGATAATAATGTCCCTTGTGCGATACTCACGATTTCGATGCCTTCCGCAAAATTTAATAAACTCCGGCCCGGCCCATATTGGTTTATTTATAGCTGCATAATTTACAGTTTTTACAAAATTTAAAAACAACAAAACATGGAGGTCCATAAGGAAATCAGTGAGCGGAAAACTTGGAGATAAATTGCAAATTTATTTAGAGAGAATTCATTTTAGGCGGGGATTTCTATATTAACGTCGCGACGTCTTATTTGTCATAGAGATCTGGGATGGATCTGTCTGAGGCTTTATTTATTCATACTTGGAGAGCTTCCGCTGTCTATTTTTATATAAATATATGTACATTTTTGTTTACTTAACATTTACTGGCTGTACTTCAGCATCAAATAATACTCGTGAAAACAATGTAAAAGTATTAGCAGATATTTAAACACGTAGGTCCCCAAGTCAAATTAGGGGCTTACGCAGATTAATTCCTGATGCTGTATACTAAATAAACCTTATGGCGTTTACATTGCCTGTGACTGTTGTCGGTGTGTGTGTGTGTGTGTGTGTGTGTGTACTTATTAGTGATACGGCATATTCATATAGTTTTGACAGCACGTACAGCTAAACAAAAACAACAACAACAGCAAGGGGGAGACGAGCTAGCAATTATGGCCAAGTCAGACAGACAGGCGGGCAGCTTAGTCGCCGTGTGGCGGCGGGGGCTAAAGAGGTGGGCGCAGGAGTCTGTGCCTGGTGGGTGGGTGGTTGGTGGTGCTCTGTGTGCGTGCCTCAGACACTTTTAGCTCCCTGGCGAATGGGCGAGTGGAAGAGGGCGACCACAGCCACAATGAAAAACAACAAGCACATAAAACACAAATGATTATAGTATCTAATCATGACGTCGTTCAACAGCGCCCATGCCGGCCCCCCCCTCTCCTCATGGAGTGCCTTCAAGCGATTGCTACTTCACGTCGCCAGCGCCGTGGCCCAAGCGGACAGTGTAGTTGATGACAGCAGTTCAAAGACTGTCATTTGCCACTGCCACAGCCACAGCCCGTCGGAGTTTCAGCTAGTGCCACGCCATTATAATCAGCTGTGCTCCCTCTCCCCTCGCCTGCCACACAATAGGGTATATGTGTGCGGGCCCACACTGCGCGCAAACTGTGTGCTTGGCATTTTAAGTGAATCACAGTTTAGAGTGGATTAGTTGATCATTTGAAAATATAATGCCTTAAAAATATTAACTAAATAGAGAAATTATGAGATGAAAATTTGAACGTACTATAAAGTTTCTAGTTGTCGCTCACTGAGCTAAAAATTATTAAAATTTTTAATATTAACATATATTAAGTATGTGCATTATAGTTTACTTAATGTTTGGGATTAAAATAAAAAACATTGCAGTTTAAAAATATATAGCATACTTTTGGGAGCAATATTAATTATTTAAATATATGATTCCCTTTTTCATTTTCTTTAACTGTAAACTTGCCAACTAGGTAGTAGAAAACCTGTTTAAAAAAATAATAAATATATAAATAAAAAAAAATAAAATAAAAAATAAAAAAAATAAAAAAAATTAACTGCAAACTAAATTTGTTATATTTTATTTATTATTTGTATACTTTCCATTATTATTTTAATAAGTTTGCTATTATTTTATATGTCTCATATTCAATTATAAATTTAATTTAATTTAATAAATGTCTTGTATTAAAATAAATCTGAAACCTTTAATTCTTGTAATAGATGACTCAGCCACACCAGCTACAACGCATTGATCAACCATATTTGATAAAGAAACAAAAGCTAAATGGAAATATTATGCCAATCATTCACCTTAAATATTCAACATTCATTTCATGTCATTTTAAATACTTTTGACTTCATTTCATTTCAAAACAATTTTCATTTGATTGAAAATAAATGGTATTATTACACATTATTAAATGCATTCAACAAACTGAATGCCCAGCTGTCAAAGGCATAATCGAGAAGAACATGTTCACAAATAAGAGACTGCTTCTCCTGGCAGCAAATAAATCACAAATTGTGTCGAGTGTAATTACGATGAGCTCCTCCGTACAATATCATTCTCATGCCGTACAAGTGGTACGCCAAGCGACATAAATAAAATGTGCTCACACACGTGCACACACATACAGAGTTTTACACCCACACACAGGCGCACACACACACAGGCACACACACATTCAATAAAAGGTCTTTCAGTTTCCGTCTCGAGTTCAATGTATATTATTTTCTTTACGTGCGACTGGCTGGCTGAAAAGAGAGAGATAGACAGAAGGAGAGAGAGAGAGAGTAGGGAGGCTGCCTTGTAAAATTGCTTATAAATTATTATTGTCATTATTGACAGAAATGAATCGTCATTTTGTTGACGTTATTGTTTACCGTTACATTGTCCTCCTGTATATATCATTCAATGGCTGTTGTTGTAGGCGCCGAAGTTTTGTATGCCAAAGTTTAGCTGACATCATTCAGTTAGTCAGCTGGGATTTGCCGAGAGTCTCCCCTGCGGCCGCGTCTCAATTGTATTGTACTTTAAAATATGAACACCAATATTGACAGATTGTTTTCAATTATTGCCTAATTTGATATTGATTCATTCAATTGGACAACTGTCTCTCTGTCTCTCTCTCTCTCTTCTTTTATCCATTCGCACAGGTCAAGCAATTGGTAAAGAAGCCCATCTCCTGGCTTCGCATGCGGGATGGCCACATACTCACCGTGGATCAGACCACCTTCATAGCGGATCAGCGCTTTCAGTCGGTCTTCTCGCCCAACCCCGAACGCTGGTCCCTGCAAATCAAATACGTGCAGCTCAAGGATGAGGGCACCTACGAGTGTCAAGTCTCCACGGAGCCCAAGGCGAGCGCAATTGTGCACTTGCGCATTGTGGGTGAGTAGCAGAAGTAAAAAGTGTTTGGCAGGTCGACAACAATAGTGCAAGTCCCTATAGAAATCAAAGGGCATTGCAGGTACTTGAAATTCAATTTGATTTAGGCGAGTAAATCTATTACAATATATCTTTATTTGTTTTAAAGGGAGGAGGTATTTATTTGCCATGTATATTTTGCCCTATGCCCTATGCAATTCTAAAAAGAAAATGAGAAAGCAGTCAATTCAAGTCCATATAACTGTTAGATAAGACTTGCATCAAATCTAAACTAGTCTTAAAAGTATTTTATTTATTTGTTCTTTTTATGTATTTACGTATACGTATTTTATAGCAACCACATTTTAATGTATTTTATATACATATATATATATATATATATATATATATATATGTATATATATATTTTTTTTTTATTTATATGTTTAATATATTATTTTTTTGTATTTATTTTTTTATTAATTTTTAATTACTTTATTTATTTGTTTGTCAGTTTTCATTTTATAATGATATTCTAAAAAAAATGTTAATTAGTATACTCGTCTCATTTTGAACAATTAGTTGTGCAATTTATATTTTTCAATATTTTTATTTATATTTTTTCTACATAATTATTTATATTCGTAATGTTTTTTTCAGCTGTGATAAATTTTATATCCTTTTTCCTTACATTTTTTATATTCTTATTTAAATTTTTTCTACGTATTTATTTAAACTCGTAGAATTTTATTTTTGTCAGTTGTGATAATTTTTATTTCCATTTTTATTTTCCATGTTGTATATTTTTCATTTATATTTTTTCTACATATTTATTTAAATTCGTAACATTTTATTTTTGCCAGCTGTGATAATCTTGATTGCGAGCTTTTTCCCCGAATCGCCCATTCGATGCCAATCAATGACAGCCATAGCGTAGTGCAATGCATGCCACACCCCCAAAGCCCAAATTCAAGCCGCAGCATAAATCACAAAGCAGGCCAATAAATCAGTGGCTCCTGCACTGATTTGGCCCAGATTGTAAGCGACTCTCTAAATGTGTGTCTCGCCCTGTCTCTGTCCGTGTTTCCGCAGAACCTAAAACCGAATTAATTGGCGAGTCTACGCGCCACGTGAAGGCCGGAAGTCAAGTGAAACTGCGCTGCATAATTAGCCAAGCGCTGGAGCCGCCACTTTTCATTAATTGGTTTTACAATCAGAAGCAAATCTATTTGCATAATCGTCGCGGCTGGCGAACGGAAATTGAGCGCATCGATCTGCCAACGGAAGTGCCAACGACGCCGACAGCAGCAACGTCGACAGCAGCAGCAACAGCAGCAACAGCAACAGCCACATCAGCAACAGCAACTGCAGCAGCAGCAGCAGCAGCAGCAGCAGATTCCCTTAATGATATAACGGCCATAACACGTTCGTATATTCTAGATGCGATAACGGTGAGCGATGAGGAGGCGAGTGCCGGATATGGATACGTGCTGCCAACGACGGCAACGCCCACAGCAGCCGCAATGTCAACTACAGCAGCCACTGCTGCAGTTGCACTCGCAGCAGCGGCGACAGCAGCAGCAGCAGGCGTTGCCTCAGGCCAAGGCGTTGCAGCAAATGATATGCTGACAACGGCAGCAGCTGCTGGAGACAAACAGTCGACTGTGACGACAGCAGCAGCAGGAGCAGGAGCAGCAGCAGGTGAGGCGGCAACAACAATTCCAACAACAACAACGACAACTGAGCCAAGCACAACGCCAACAACAACAACAACAATGCTGCCGAGCAGCAGTTTCATTAAGCAGATAACGGTAAGTGGCATACCACACATGTGGGCGTGTCTCTCATCATTATCATATAGAGCGCACATCAACATTCATCCTCACTCTCTCTGTCTCTCTCTCACTCTCTGTCGCTTGTACACTCAGAGAAATGTATACGTGCATTGATAACAAAGACAGGGTGACCAAATATTAAAATATATAGAGAAAATTGAATTGCATATGAATATGAAATTGAATATATAACCACATATTCCATTGTGTGCGGAATGTGGAATGGAATAGAATCATTCAAGAAGAAACTTTTGCTGACCAAGATTCAAGGCCAGTTTTACTATTTATTATGATAACCAAATATATAAAATATATCAAAATTATATCCAAAGCTCTGACAAGTTAAAACAAAAGAGAAATAAATAATAATAAATAAATAAATAAATATACATTTTTTAACTATCTCAATATAATTATCAAAAATAGTAAGACTTTTGTCTTGTCTATTGAGTATTGGAAGATTTGCTATATATTTTTTTTTTTATTTTTTAATACAAACCCCATTTTAACACAATTTCATAAATCAATAATTTCAAGTACCATTTGACGAGAAGAGACTGCGATTTTTGGCAAGTGCATTTGACTAAATGTATTTTCACCACGCGAATTACCCCCGCAAAGCTCGCTCGTTTTATTCAATTTCCCAACGTTGTCGAGAATTGTCAGCGTCGTCATATTATAATTTTAATATATGATATGATGGCGTGCATATTTTGTATTTAAATGCTTTCACTCAGCCGCCATTCCAATTGCCAGCCGTGGCATTCCGTTGCGCATACGCCCCGAGCGCCGCCGCGGCGTCTGTCAGCTGTCTGGCCAGCTCAAGTAGCGCATAGCCCCAGCCATCTATGTATATGTATATAATATATATATTTGAGCTATGTTCTGTGTTATTTTTCCCCTTGCAGGCTGCCTCGCTAATCATTCCCGCCGTTGTGAAGCTCGACTCGGGAAACTATACATGCAGCCCCTCGAACAGCGCTCCGCGCACCATTGTGCTGCACGTGCTAAATGGTAAGTCTACAGGGGCAGGGCAGGGCAGGGCAGGGCAGCGCTCGCTTGGCTTGGTTGCTGGCCAAGCTGTGTGGCTGGTGCCAAATGTTTTTGTATTGCATGCCAATAGAATTAAGTTTTCATTTAGCCTAATTGAATTTTACTTCGCTGACTTTCGACTCGCGAGCGCAGGCACAGTGGTATCGAACCACAAGTTTTCGCTCTGAAATGGAATCAAATTAAATTGAATGTTGCATGCAGGCTTATAAGGAAATAGAATACCTATATATAAGAGTCATTTATATATATATTTATTTAGTTCCATTTTATATATTTGTATATAAAGTTGAACAGCTTTGCCTGTTGTTATTAATTATTCCTGTAGTTATTTATATTAATAATAATATATTATATATTTTTCTTTTTATGTAGATAGCTTTGGCATATAATTAGATTGCTTTTTGCTTTGGATTCACCTTTCAGTTTCCATTGTTGAGCCATTTAGTTTTTATTTGTTTACACAAGTCTCCACCTTTGCTGATGGTCACTCAGACAGAAACAGTAACATTACACAGCAACAACAACAGCAACAATCTAAACAAAAACAACTGCTGCAGTTTTATTGTTATCTCCAAATGTCCCACAATTGCGTTATTTGCTTCGTGTCCAGCAGAAGACGACAGCGAGAATGAGAAGCACGTAGCTTCTACTGCTGCCGCTGCTGCTGCTGCTCCTGCTGCTGATGATGATGATGATGGTAATGAGAGCGAGCATGATGATAATGATAATGATGACCTATAAACAGTGTAATACACACATATACACATTGCCAGCATAGCTGCCACAACTGTTTGTCCAGCGCAGAGATACATTTGTATCTTTGTATCTGTGCTTCTCGCATATCTGGCGCATCGGCTGTATTTATGTATCTTTATATCTTTGTGTCGCTCAAGCGCTGCGAGATATTTGTTTATCGATACGCAATTGCTGTTTGTATTTAAATCGTTTGGCTTGCAGTATTTGTATTGATGTTGCTGCTGTTGTTGTTATTGTTCTTTGAGCTGTGCGTGTATGTCAACTTTGACATGTGTTCAGCTTGAAGCATGCTACTTTAATACGCCTCTAGAACGCATGTGGGTGGTGTGGTGCACGTGGCTTGGTGGTTAGTGGTTGCCAGCTAAGTGTTGATGACACCTGATGTGCGCTGCTGGTTGGCTGGCTGGCTGGCTTGAGGGACAGGTGTGCGCTTTGCGTTTGTCGTTTACACGTTGTCAGTCGCAACAGAATACCAACAACAACAACAGAGGCAGGACTGTCACGTCTATTGGGGCCAATGGTATTTTAAATAATGGCCATAAAAATGGCATTGGATTTGACGGTAAATTGTGGTTCGTGTGGATTCTATGCGACTGTCAAGTGCTCCACATGTTTGTTTTGTAAATGCCAAAGCGTCGAAAAAGGGACAAAACAATGATTCAAGGGCGTGCCTGTCAACCTGTCATTCAAGCCACACCCCGCCCAACCCACTGCGGTCGCCTCTGAACAGTTGTTTTCTGCCGTTTCAATTCAAACAAGGCATAAATTGTGAACATGTTGGAATTATTCATGACATATGGCTCTTACGATAAGCAAAAGTGAAAACGAAAACTGTTAAAATTTTACAACAAATTTATTCATTTTCAAAAATATTTATTGAACCATATTTAATTGATTAAATTTATATTCTAGTACTTTTTAAAATCATTTCATTTAAGTAGAAATTTTCGTTTCTCTTCTAGTACAATAATAATTAATTTTTATATAAATCCTCTGGCAGAATTTGTGCATTTTTCCGAATAGCTTCACAGTTGTATAACAAAATATTTAAAATTTTTCCCTAATTAAGTGTGTTGAATATCGTGAATAAAACACGGAAATTTCGCAGCGCATGTTCATCCATTTTTCATTGATTGCATCTTCACATTATCACAGAGCTTCAAGCAAAAAAGCGAAAAGCTGAAATGAAAAATGGGAAAAACAAGTGAAATATATTGTGTAAAATTTATGTATTTTTAATATTCGACTAATTGGCGCAGATAACATGCGTCCTGCAGCACTCTTAATCCGCACAAATGAGTAAAACATGTTAAAGCGGGATAATGAAAAAATCACTAGGCAACAGAGGCAAGGCAGCAGCGGGGGTGCGCCCACGAGTGGGCGAAGCGGCAGGGTTTTCATCTGCACATTTGTTATGCATTTTAACGGTGGATTGGACAGCTGTGGGAAAGAAAAAAGAATTGAAAACATGCAGGTTGTTCGAGACTATTGTTGAAAATTCGAAAAAGCATAAAACTGTTATGGATGAATTTTTACACAAGTGCGCTGCAGGGTTAATAAACTTAATATCATTCTGTGGCCAGTGCAGAATCGAGAGCATAAAAACAACAATTACAGCCGTGACAAATTAATAACTCAATGATATTATCATTTATATGTGCTCTGCTCTTACACACGACATAATTTATATTATTTTATAATGCATTTATTAATGTACATCTATATATTTATAAAATACATAACACATATGTATTTGATGCTAAGGCGAAAGGATATGGGATTCAGGGGCAGAGTAATCAGTCGAGCAAAAAAGGAATAATTTAAGTAAATGGATCGCATGCAGATACACAAATACTCATACATGTAGCACGACTTCATATCGAATGGACTCTATAAAGTCAAGCAGCTCTCTATTATCAATGTACACTCCGAACCGGGTCAAACATTTAGCTGTATTTAATTATTTTGAATTAATAATATATGATTTATTCTAGCAATTAGCTTGAATCTAAAATTCTATGCTAAACTCAATTCGCTGTGCAAATATTGTATGCCGTTATATTTACTGCAATATTTATGATAATTAAATATATACATATGTATGTAATGGTAACGTTTGACCCCTGCTTAAATTATTAATAATGCATTTGTTGATAAATGCGCCAAATGAAAAAAATAAAAAAATACCATATTTGAGCTGATGAAATTACACGCATTTATTTATATTATTTAAGTACAAATATTCTCTTAGTCCCTATTAATTTCATTCAAATATTTATAATTAAAATATATATGAGAGCTATTAAAATTGCTGGAATTTTATTACTTGAGTTTACTTAACAGTTTTCAATTCATTTCTGTTGAACATTTCATATTGATTCTATTCACATACTTATTTACATATATTTAATTAATTTTGTTAAATTTAAAGTTAGCATTAGCAGTTATTAGACTTTTGAAAATAATTTTCTTGACTCGATGCAATTTTTGGCTTCTGCTGTTTTCAGTATTTAATTTTGCCAGCTTCTACTCAAGTGCACTCTGTTTGCTGAACCAGTTCATTTTGGCATTGTTGTTGTTGATATTAAATTCCAATGTTTGTTTTGTGCATATTTCACGCCTCAGCCATGGGCTCAGCCCGGCCCGCCTATAAAACGATGCTCAAACGTCTCTTAATTTATGCGCTATTTTATTTGCTCTTCTCGGCTTTAGTGTTTGCTGTTCAATTTCACCATAGAAATATTTAATTACAATATGCCTATATTTACTCAATCGACTAGTAACACACACATACACACATGTCCATACGCATGTATCTGCATATAAGCACACGCATTTTATGCAAAATTATTTCTGAACTTGTTTGTAATTGAAAATGAATTTATATGCGCAGTTGGAAGTCCAGTCCTAAGCAAAAGCCAACACATTTGATTTTTTGTTTTTGTTTATTTTTTTTTTTTTTATAACCATCCAGGTGAATACTCCGCATCGGCTATTAAATCGGGCAGCGTCAGCTGGAATACGCTAATTGGTTGTCCTGGCTATGCGCCGTGGCGGAATATTTTAACAATTTTGACACTGTTTTGGATTATTAAATTCGTGTCCACCAGCCATCGAGGCCGAAACAAAGTCAACAAGCGCACAGCGGCCGCAGCGCTTCAGGAGCCAGCCAGCACGAAAAACAGGACAACGTCTGGCGCAAGTGTCAGCCGCAGGCTCTGCTCCCAGATGCAGACGACAACCCGCAGGCAGGGATTCAATGGCGACGCCTGCGGCGGCAGCTGTGGCCGCGTCAGCAGCTCAATTAGTGGCACGAAAGTGGCCGAGGACAAAACTTGAGCGCTGAGAGCAACGGCAGCGGCAACAGGAATACCAGCAGGAAGAAATAACGATGCTGGGATTCAGTTTAGACTACGCGTAGTACTTTAAGTCCCAACAATGAGAGATACATTTCTGGCCACGACTTTGTCAAATAGATACATTACAAATGCATTCACGCTCTCATCTGTTGCAGCAAAAAAATAAAAAATAAAATGAATTAATTAATAAAATCAAAAACATATTTCTAGTACTTGCTTGTGAATTCTTGATATATGTAGGAGTGTTTGCATGTTTTAAAACTTGCCAGGAAAGTTTGTTTTCATTTACGTTCTGAGTTTATTAAAATATTTCAATCTCTTCTCCTTTGGGTAATCAAATCAAGGATATTGAAAGCCCCAGAGAGTTATGTAAATATGCATGAAAGGAATCTTCAGTTCGAAATCTTTAAGATGCGGTTTGAGTTATGGTTGTATTTACATGATAGCACTATAGGTAAGGCGATTCGGAAATAAAAATCATCATCAGCAAATCATCGAAAGCATTTGTTGAGCAGCTAAGAAATAATAAAAACGCCCAACTGGAAGCCAAAATTAAACAAATAAATTAATAATTATAAGTGTACAATAAAATGGAAGGTTCATATTTAAATGTATTGATAATCCTAATAGCTAAACTGTGTATGTCTGCTAAAAATCCAGATATTTATGAAAAGAAAACGTATTCAAGATAAATCAACTCACAATTAATTAATGTATTTTCCAAGCAAAATTATGACTCTGCATAGATCCAATTCAAATTGGATCCGCCTAAATTGTAAATATTTTACTTTATGTTTTACAAAAGGAAACAAAAACATAAAATAAACCAGACATATATATATATATATAAAATAAAAGTAGAATTTTGAATGTGTGTAAACAATGATTCTAAAGAAAATATATCTATAAAAACTCAACTTCAATTGTAAATATGAATGTGTGTGTGTATTGGAGACGTAAACTACAGCGTTCCTTCAACAATAAATAATCCACAAAACCAAAAAAAAATATATATATATAAAAATAATAAAATAAAAGCAAGTTTTAAACAAAGCAAGCAAATAAACGAAGATGCCATAAATAAACATTAGTTAGTATTAACGACTTGCAAGAATTTCAAGCGCAACTTCTGTTCGGTTCCAACATTTTTTGTTGATTTCAGTTTTTATTGCAGCTTGAAAAAAAAAAGAAATATATATATTAAATTAAAGTAAAAGAATTATAAAATTGGCAAATAAACCATTTGCTATAAGTATTAAGCGATTATCGTAAGTGATGACAAGTAAATAAATACATTTTCCCTAAATGAAAATTTAAATGTTGAAAATTGCTGAGTGATTTCTAAGTCATAGATACTGGAACATACTCTATATATATTGGAATTGACAAATGGCTAAGGAGAGCATTTAGCAGCTGATTTAGCTGATATAGCTAAATATGTATTTCAGTTGGATTTCATTTTGGAATCAGTCCATTTATTGATTGCTCAATTGAGGCTGCCTTCAGTGGCTGGCACCGAAGCGTTTTCCACATGTGATGTCAACAACGATTGAAATGCTAGTAGACAAAGCAGCATGCTGTGGGCACAGCAAGTGAACTGGTGGTGCCAGGACAACAAGGACTCGAGCATGTGTGTGGGAAGTCGACGTGTCGACTGAAATATTCATGCAGTGCTCATGAATTGTGCACAAGTTTGTTAAATATTCATTCATTTGTCGGACCACAAGTGTTTTGGGTGGTTGGCAAATGTAAAACGCAAATGTTTGACAAATCTTCCTCTTACAGCACACAAATATTTTTGGCCTTTCTTTTTTCAGCAAATAAAAAAAAAAAAAAACGGCATGTGTTGGGTAATTCCAAATATCGTATATATCCTCTTCTTTTTACTTTATTTATTTAATAAAGATTATTATTATATGTTCTGTTACTTCGTTATGATTGGCGTACCTTTATTCATCTTCTTCTTCTTCCGAACTCAGATAGTTTAGATAGTAAATATATCAGACTTAGAAGAGACAGATTTCATAACGCACTCCACTTTTATTATTACTATTATTATTTAATATTTAATATTTAACTATCGAACGGTCAATTAAGGTAATGTGCCTCTCGTTTTCGACAAGGTGTTTCCGTCTTGTTCGTGTAAGGGATGTGTCGCCGTCAAGTGGTTGAGCAATGCTTGATGTAGCTGTGGTTGCTGATAAGTGAATCGTTGCTCGCTATATAAGCGGTGCAGCGGCTCTAGTCAAACGACAGTGGAGAAGTGAATACTCCAAACGGTAAAAGCAAAGAGCAGGACTATTTTTAACAATGAGAGTTTGTAAGTTCTGGAGTCGATGTGACGTTTTGAGTATTTTTTCTATAGTGAGGCATTGCGTTTTATAGACAACTTGCTGCTGCTCACTTTTGTGACTGCTCTGGCTTCTCTGGCTGCAAGCGGCGAGGCACACATTCCTGACTGTTCGGATCATATTAATGGACTCTCGTTCGCGGATCCCGTTAGCTGTTCCAGCTTCTATGTATGCCTGCGCGGCCGTGCGCTGAGAAGAGAGTGCAGTCATGGCCTGTACTTTGATCCCAGGACTCAGATCTGCAACCTGCCGCGCCTTGTCGAGTGCCACAATGGTGATCGCAGCGGCTCGATAGTCACTGGAGATGCTCATGGCGATCATCTGGCGGCCCCAGGTGGTAAAGCTCCTTGCGAAACAACTCCGAAGCCACCGTGCACTAAGACAGCACCTACAGCTCCACCACCCTGTACAAAAACAACTACCCCAAGTGAGGACACACCAAGTGAAACAACTACGCCTTGTGAGACAACAACCCCTAAGGTAACAACACCGAAAGCAACAACCCCTAAGGTATCAACAGCTGGTCCAGTAACCGAAAAGACAACAACACCGAAAGTAACAACACCGAAAGTAACAACACCGAAAGTAACAACACCGAAAGTAACAACACCTAAGGCAGAAAAATCGACAACATCAAAATCTACAACTCAAAGTACAACAACAACGTCGACACCTTGTACAACAACAACGACATCAACAACAACAACGACAACAACAACGACTACGACAACGACGACAACAACGACAACGACAACGACGACAACGACCACGACGACAACGACCACGACGACAACGACCACGACGACACCCTGTACGACGACCACCACAACAACAACAACCACAACGACAACAACCACTACAACCACTACAACAACAACAACGACAACAACCACTACAACAACAACATCGACACCTTGTACGACAACAACAACCACTACAACAACAACCACTACAACCACTACAACAACAACTACCACAACAACCACTACAACAACAACAACGACACCGTGTACGACAACAACAACTACGACAACCACAACAACAACAACTACGACAACCACAACAACAACGACAACAACAACGACAACAACCACGACAACAACGACGACCACAACAACAACAACAACGACAACTGAAGCTCCATGCGAGACCACTAAGCCCCCTTGCATAGCCACTGAAGCAACAACGACAACTAAAACTACAACTACTAAAACAACGACGACTAAGACAACTACTAGAACAACACCTACTAAAACGACAACAACGACGACGACAACTGAGGCTCCCTGCGAGACCACTAAGCCCCCTTGCACAGCCACCGAAGCAACAACGACAACTAAAACTACAACTACTAAAACAACTACTAGAACAACACCTACTAAAACGACAACAACGACGACGACAACTGAGGCTCCCTGCGAGACCACTAAGCCCCCTTGCACAGCCACCGAAGCAACAACGACAACTAAAACTACAACTACTAAAACAACGACAACTAAGACAACTACTACTAGAACAACAACTACTAAAACGACAACAACGACGACGACAACTGAGGCTCCATGCGAGACCACTAAGCCCCCTTGCACAGCCACTGAAGCAACAACGACAACTAAAACTACAACTACTAAAACAACGACAACTAAGACAACTACTACTAGAACAACGACAACTAAGACAACTACCACTAAAACAACCACAACTAAGACAACTACAACCGAGGCGCCCTGCACAACAACCGAAGAGCCTTGCACAACAACCAAAGCACCTTGCACAACAACCAAAGCACCCTGCACAACAACCGAACCACCCTGCACTACAACAGAACCACCCTGCACAACAACCAAACCACCCTGTACCACAACCGAGCCACCCTGCACAACAATTGCTCCAGATGCAGGAAGAGAAATTGCAGCAGTCGTAATCAATCCAGCTGAGGAACTGGTCTCCCTACGCGATTGCCAGGGCCACGAGGATGGAACGTTGTTCACAAACGCCAGACATTGCCGCCGCTTCTATGTGTGCCGGAACAACCGAGCCAGACACCAGACCTGCCCCTTCGGCCAGTGGTTCGACCGTGAGCTGAAGATCTGCCGCAGCCGCCTCGAGGTTACCAACTGTGCAGCTAGGCGCAACTAAACGATGATAATTTGGATAATTGGACCCCATACTGCAACTGTACCCGGACCTATTCCATATGACTAAACGACAATCTCTTCGCTCTCTCTCTCTCTCTTTCACTCTACTCTCTACTCTGTATGTAAATCACTTCTATAATCAATTTAATGTCCTCCTCTTCCAGCAAAGAAATGTAATAAAGCAGCATTTACAAAAACGTAATTTACAAATTAATTCACATTTATTTTGCGAAATTTATTATTCCACAGTTACACTCATTATATAATAGATTATTATACATTTTATATAAGAACTTTGCGACTTGATTAGCTTGTTGCATTAAGTAAGCTCTGCTCTTCTGTCTAAATCTGTTGCACAATCGACATTAATCAGAGTAATGCACTCATTGATCTATATTTAGCAAGAAATTTGCGCTTTGTCCTCTGCTCTGTTGAAGCTCGTAGTTGGAGGAGAAATCAGCGAAGGATTTTATGGTTGACCTGCCTGACTAATTAGTCAGCATTTGAAAATAATTGCTTTCGTTTTGGCACAGTTTTTCACTGCCAATAGGCGCAGAGCGATGCCAAATTGAAAGCGTACGTGATACATGATGCAACAACAATTTCACTAGTGTGTGCGTGTGTGTGTGTGTGTGTGAGTGTATGGGAGAGCATGTGTCGCTAAAGTAAAGAGAATGTCATCCCAACAACTGCCTGCAAATACGGTATAAATCATAGAGCACTTTGCTGGCGTTGGCACCCGCCGCTACTCCTGCTGACAGCGACAAGGACAGCCTCTCTTCAGCCGTCACTCGGCTGCTGCCTCATGCCCCGTTATCCAACACTTGAAGCGCCCCCTGCCCCCCCTCTGCACATATCTCTCGACAGCCAATCATAGTTTTCACACTCTAGTTAACATCATTGTCACCGAGTTTCAGTCAATGTAGAGTTAAAAAAAAAATATCAGAGAGAGAAAGAGAGGAAGAGAGAGATGAAATTTGCTTGACGTTTGCAGTTTGTCTCTGACTATGTTTTTTTCTCTCTGTTCTCCAAATACTCTGCCCCATTTAGCCGTCGTCTCGTTTGCTTCATTTTGCTGCACAATTTTTCAGTCATTTGAATGCTGGTTTGAAATTCCCCTTTTTGACATTTCGTTAGCTCTGAATTCTGCGTTTGTAGTCACACACACACACACACAAAGAAAAAATGAAATTTTGTTTCAACGTTGACATTCAAGTTAATTTGCATACAACCACAAATTTTCCAGGGGACATTAAAGCAGAGAGAGGTTTAAGCATATATGCATAGGTAGAGTGTCAAAGTTTTGCTTAGCTCGACGTCTGCGTTTGAAAACTAAATGCTCTGCAATTACTGAAAATTAACATAGATTAAACTTTGTATATACAATGTTTAGCTCAGTGTAATATGAAATAATATACTTAGAGATATGTATAACTGTATATATGTACATACATTTGTACATATGTCATATGTTTAATTAGCACTATGAGCATATCTATGCAAAAGGTTGCTTAGCAAGGCTGGGACTCTTCTCTGTTGATTATTGATTCTTGAAGGCTAGAGTGAGAGCAAGAAGTTAAACTAGGGATATACTATATTTAAAATTTAAATGAGTATTTGCCATGCAGCAGAGAGAGAAAACGAAACGAATATCCGCAATCTCTTTTCATACATTAATCTTTTATATATCGAAATATATGTATGCAAATAAATGGAAAAATTAATACCGGCCAGGTTTATTTTAATTTGTATTTTTTTTTAATTTAATGTTTTACTTGCAGTATGGGTAAACCAATTGACTAACCACAATAAATGGCAATAATTCACCGAATGGTTTGACCTGCACTGAGCTCAATTCATACTCTGCTCTATTCAGCAGGTCCAGATGGAGCTATTGAGTGATAGAGTCCAGGATAGCGAAGGAACATAACTTGCATTGAGCATTCAAATACTTTAGAGAACGTTGTCATTAGGAAACCTCTAGATTGTAGAGCTTAGCAACCATGATTATTGTTTTGGAAACAATTAAATTCGAAGCATAAATATACATTTCTTATCAATCAAATATGTATACATGTGAACAAAATATGTCAATCGGTTGCAGTTTCTTGGGAGATCTGAATAAATTTTGTCCCATGTTTGTGCTTGATCTCTCAAGCCTTAAAATGTTTAGCAAGCAGAAAAACTTTATATCTCTCATGCTCACTGTCTACATATTTATATAAGAGTCGAAGACAAAGGCTTAATCCATTGAAATCATCTAAGTATTTAAGTCGAATTTAATAGCCCACACATTAATTGGCAAGCCCAGCTGAGCCATCTTTTCAATAGCCTTCAAAGGTATGGCTTTGCTGTTCCTTTGGTCAACCATAAGCCAAGCACGGCAAACGCGTACTCCAGCGGCTGTGCCACTCGCGTGGCTCAGCACCTCACCCCACTGCAGCATTGCATATTAATGAATGCTCAAGCTGAGTGGGTAGCGCTCTGTGGGGGGAGCTATAATTCTGCACAGAAATTCACAATGCCATCAAATATGCGCGCATAAACCAAGCAACAGCAGCCCGTATCCACAGTCCGCATATGCATCTAACATCAAGCATCCAGCACATCTCACATCTCACAGCCCTCAATTCGCATTCCGCATTCCGCAACCCGCATCCACATCCGCAAGGGATCACACTTGTCTATTCGCGTTTAGCTCAGTGGCTGCAACCTGACGAGCTGAGTCTTTGCTGCTGCTGCTCCTGCTGCTGCTGCCAACTGGAGGCAAATGCTAGCTGCCTCCTGCTCCCCCTCTTCCACTTCCCGCAGCACCCAATTTCCGGTGCTTGCGTAAATACATTATGCAGCTTACAACTACTTAGCGGGCTGCAGCTGCCAGCTACCATGGGCACCATTGGCATTAATGTGAGTAAAAATTATTGCGCGCATAAATTTAACAGATATTTCGTCAAAATACTACTGAGGTCTTCTTTAAATACAGCTGAGGTCTTTATATATATATTTATATATTCACTATATTTTCATTATGTTTCCATATATATTTATTATATATTTACAACTGTTCTGTCTTTACTCATTTTTTTTTTCAATGCTGTTTAGCTGTGATTTCTCAGCCCGGAATTTCTGCATTGGAGCCACCGTGCAGCAGCAGGCAGGTGAGCTAGCTGGGTTTTCGGATTTGGTGCTAGCTACGTGGCATAAAGTGGCAAATTCAAGGCACAACTTTTGCCGATACAAGCGGCAAGTGTTGCGGGGAAGACGCCTGCAAGCATGCAATAAAAGTGCATGGCAAAGCTGTGAAAAAGGTGAAGATTACGCACTGAATGCGAATGCCAGTCTTTGGCCCAGACGACAAGCGCCTCGCCCGTCGCCGCAAGTGACAATTTTTTACGTTTTCTCGTCTTTTTATACCCTAAACTCGCTGAAAGTGGGATAAATCGGGGTATAATGGCTTACAGCAGGCGTGGCAGATCTCATACAGCAGATATATTCTAGATCAGTGTGATGGGTCGAAATGTGAGCTATACACACAGATATCTCACAAAAACTAAAGACCTAAAGTATATATGAAATGTTTAATTGTGTATACCAAACGTAGTAGGAGCTCAGTCTGCAGAGCATGCTTAAATTTGTACTCATGTAATACATTCATAAGAGAAACCCAGAGTGAAAAATCAGCTCTTCTAGTTGGGAGAGTCGAGTATAACTCGTAGTCGAGCAGTCTCCTTCTTCTTCCACCTAAAGTTGGTGGGAGAATTCGCACATTTGTGTCAGCTGAACCGCAGCCACTGCAGCACAGCGAAACTCGCGCGCTGCACTCCCCGCACTCCACACGGCAAACATGTGTGATACGCCACTTGCACCTGTAGTCGTAGTCTATTTGCAGGCGGGCACCGCGCCTCAGACTCCGCTGCTTATAAAAGTTAAGGACTTGCATAACTTCTGGCATTTATGAGCGCTTTTCACCAGCTCTCAGCAGCTTCGCCTGGCGCTTTTCACATGCTTCATTACGCAAATGCCGTGTTTTCAAATTATTTTACATGCAGTCCCCTCTACTCTCTCTCTCTCTCTCTCTCTCTCTCTCTCTATACTCTAACACTCTCCCTCTCTCTTCTGAGTCTTCTTTCTATCCCTGCCTCATGCCGCTTGTTAGTGGCATTTTTTGTACGTTTTGTTGCATATTTTATGGCCCAGCGACAAGCTCGCTGCCGTGGTGGCATTACTAGAGGCTGCGTGGGTGTTGTCTCCCTGATTAGCGTCGCATTTGTGTCAAAGTTGCATTTTATAAGCCCTCCGCAGTGCCGCATAAACACGTTTAGCTGCCGCCCAAATTGGCGCTGCGACAGTTTTGTGTCAACTGCTCAGCATGTACAGCCATATACATGAAATGTACTTGGCAAAGTCTCTTTCTTATTCCCAGAAGCGCAAAGCTATCAATATGCATTAAACACGCTGATAAAGCAACCTATAAGGCACAAAGTAATTTAATGCATACTTACACATCAGACATGATTGCATATAACATATAAAGTATTATATATTATCATATATATAATGAGTACAACACTTATCACTCTCTCTCTATCAACATCTCCTTGAATTGCAACAAATTCCAGCTCAAGTGTTGGCCCTAGTCGAGTCGAAATTATGATTGACCTCAATGCATTGGGGCTGAGCAAAGACTTGTTAATTTAAGGTCTATAATGCTGGTAAACACTAAATGGTATTGCCAGCAATCTGTGGCTTAATAAATAATTATACTACAGCCGTAAACTGCATTGGGCGGGAAATTAATGAATGTGAAAACCATGTCGTTGGCCAAAAAGGTGGCATTGCGGCAGCCAGTTGGCTTTTACATAATTATTTCATTAAGTGTCTGCCGAACACTCGGCACAGGGTCGTCCTCAGTTGTGGTGGTAAGAGTAGGCTGAGCAGGAGCAGGGGGTGGAGCGAAGTCCAGTTGGGCTTTCTCGCTTTTACACTTGGTAATGCTTGCATTTAGGGCGCCAAACGCAGAAGTAATTCAACTTGAGGCGCCGCCTTGACCTCAGCCAACGCTTGGCAGTTAGTCAAAGAGAGAGCTTACAGAGTCAGTGCGAGCCAGGTTAGGTGGCGGTGCTGGTGGTTGGCTGGGTGGCTCATTAACAAACATTAGTTACAAATGTTGTGAATTACTTAAGGAATTAATATTCCATGCTTCACACAGCGAGCTGTAGCAGTATCAAGGCAGCGCACATAATAGGCATCCTCCTCCCCACAGCCCTGTCCACTCCTCGGACCCTGCAAATGAGCAGCAGTCACAAGTCTGGAGCATATTTCTTAAATCATGCTTGCTTAGCTTTTGCGTACACTGCGGCGTATACTTAATGCCAACTAATTCATTTATATACACACACACACACACACGCGCGCAGTTCATCAGCTGACATGTGTGTTGCCCTTCTCGGCCCCCTCTCCACTCATGTGTCCCATCAGCATCATAATCTGCTTCATCGCTGATTAGAACGTTGATAATGGCATCGCTTATTTGTCTGGGACTTGGCCATTGACTGCTCCCCAGTTGCTGATGATACTAGCTGGAGCCCCGGGGCATTCTATGGGATTAATGAAGCTTTTATCAGCGGCCGGAGTCACTCGGGCTGTTGACGTTGAAGCAGCAAACCCTGAGCTTATTATTACCCCTTGGCAAAGGGAAAAGAATATATTGTTTTACTGCTCTCTCCTTACCCTTAGTCTTCACCATCATAAATTTGTTAGCCACTGTTTAATCTAGGGAAATCTGGACTCGCTTATAGTCAATTAAAATTGTTATTATTATTATTCAATTATACAATATACAATATATGATATTATATCATTCCGATAATTTTCAAGCTTTTGTTTTCATATTAAATAAAGATTAACAAACACATATTAAGCGATCTACCATCAAATAGCCTCTGACCTCAAATGTCAAGGCCTTAAATTGTGCAATTTCGAGACAGAGGCAGCTGGAACCAATCGGATTTTCTGCAGTTGCTAATGTGAGCGAATAAATTAAGGTTCGCAATTATCATAAAAGGCAATGATTCTCTCTGGTGGCAACAGTCGGAGTTGGAGCTCCAACTGGTACATCTACTTTGTTATGAATACTTTAACTTGGGCAGCCGTTTTGGTCTTGGCCTCCACAGCAGCGAGCTCACACGCAGCGCTCCTCGTCGAGCTGCCAAATGGAAAGCTACGTGGACGGGACAATGGCATATATTACAGCTACGAGTCGATACCCTACGCGCAGCCGCCCATCGACGACCTGCGCCTGGAGGATCCAGTTCCATATACCGAGCGATGGGAGCAGACCTTTGATGCCAGCAGGCCGCCGACTGAATGTCTGCAATGGAGCCAGTCTATCAAAGTGTCCGATAAACTGACGGGCAGCGAGGACTGCCTGACTGTCAGTGTCTACAAGCCCAAGAAGCCCAGTCTCATCGCTCTTCCGGTCGTGGCGAATATATTCGGAGGAGCGTGGACCTTTGGCAGCTCGCTCGATGACGGAGTTGAGCACTTCATGCGCAGAGGTAATGTAATCGTGGTGAAGATCAACTATAGAGTGGGTCCGCTTGGCTTTCTGAGCACCGGCGACAACGTACTTCCTGGTAACTACGGCCTCAAGGATCAGCGCCTCGCAATCCAATGGATTAAGCAGAATATCGATCGATTCGGCGGAGATCCAGAAAACATCATTCTTCTTGGTTTCGGCACAGGCGGTTCGTCAGTCCATCTGCAGCTAATGCACAAGGATATGGAGAGGTTGGTCAAGGGCGGCATCTCCATTAGTGGCACGGCCACATCTCCCTTTGCTGTGCAGTCCGGCGGGCAAGAGCTGGCATTCCAATATGCCAAAAAGTTGGGCTGCGACAAGCTCAAATCATCAACTAAACTGAAGGAGTGCCTGAAGGAAATGCCAGCGGACCGTTTAGTTAGGGGTATAAAATATCTGCAAGTCTTTGAATACGTCAATTTTGGCGCATTTAGTCCAGTCATCGAGTCGACGGATTCGCGTAAGCCATTCCTCACCGAATTTCCAATCGAGACCATCAGGAGTGGAAGGTCTGCCCAGGTGCCGTGGTTGGCCAGCTACACCACGGAGAATGGCATATACAACGCCGCCCTCTTGCTGAAAAGGAGCTCCAATGGCAGAGCGAAAATAGAGGAGCTAAAATCTCGCTGGAATGAGCTGGCCCCGTACTTCTTCTCGTATCCTTACTTTTGGAAACGATCTGAGAGGGACAATCATTCCCGCAAACTCAAGCAGCAGTACCTTGGCTATAGGAACTTCAGCGTGGAGAACTATTTCGACGTGCAGCGCATGTTCACCAACGAGCTATATAAGAATGGCGTTGAGGTGGCATTAGACGCACATCGAAAGTATGGCGACAGTCCCGTTTATGCATATGTGTACGACAACCCTGCTCAAAAGTCATTCGCCCAGTTACTATCGAGGAGGAAAAATCTGTTCCTGGGTAAACTGTGTATGCAATGTCTCAAGCAAATAACCCATAATTTTCAATCACAGGCACGGGCATGGGCGACGATTACTATTTAATGTTCAGCAATCCAGTGCGCAATCCTCTGAGAGTTGACGAGAAGATTACCTCGGCTAGGCTAGTCAAGATGGTGGAGCAGTTTGCCCAAGGCGGAAACTTTTCCTATATGAACTGCGTGTTTCCGGACAATCGGGGCAAAAGGCACTTCCAGCTGGTGGCCATCAAGCGCACCTACTGCAAAGTCATGGAAGCGAAGTATTTACCTGATATAGTCTCCAAAAATCTACCACGATCCCCTTTAATCTCGTATTAAGCACTTCTGTTTTTATTATTATTTATCGCCATGAGAATATTGAATATATGTTTAAGGAAAAACTAAACATGAAATCATTTAGAGCTTCACATTTATGGATAATTTATTTATCGAAAATAAATCAAGAGAAATATTAAAAGTAGGAAACACATATTTTCTTTGCTAGATATCTAATTTATAATCTTTGCCTGCAATTAAGAATGGCAAAAATATAAGACCTACAGTAAATCATTGGGTTATATTGAGTTAAAGGTGGCTTAGGATAAATTATTTGCTGAAAGCAATTTAGAGAATTACATATCCAGTATATCTATGGATCCGGGTTCAAGTAACTAAATCTTCTAATAGCTGTTCTTTGCACTGAGATTATAATTGGCTTAGCTTCTAGCTAGCTTCATGCACTCATAATCAAAAGAGCATTTAAAAGTCGTAGCTTTAGAAATTTAAATAATATAATATAAGGCAGCTGCTCGTAAACAGAGTGCCCGGGCCTTTGCCCTTTATGCTTTTTACTTCCATGGAGTAAGCCATGGGAACGAATCCGATTTCGCGCTGCTGCCCATGTGCGAATAAATAGGCATTGATAGACTTTTGTTAAAACAGTTGGACTTGGAGCACACCATGAACACATTCGCCTTGGCAATCGTTTTGCTTTCGGCATGCTCACCATCTGCCTCAAGTGATCCGCTCCTCGTCGAGCTGCCAAATGGAGAGCTACGTGGGAGCGACAACGGCATTTACTACAGCTACGAGTCGATACCCTATGCACAGCCGCCCATCAACGACCTGCGCCTAGAGGATCCACTCCCATTTACTGACAGATGGACACAGACCTTTGATGCCACCACGCCGGCGACTGAGTGTCTGCAATGGAGTCAATGGATCGATCAGCCGGACAAGTTGACGGGCAGCGAGGACTGTCTGACCGTCAGCATTTTCAAGCCCAAGAACGCTTCTCGGCAGAGTTTTCCGGTCGTCGCAAGTATTTTCGGGGGAGCGTGGACCTTCGGCAGTTCTCTCGACGACGGCCCTGAGCACTTCATGGACAGTGGCAATGTAATCGTGGTGAAGATCAACTATAGAGTGGGTCCGCTTGGGTTTCTGAGCACCGGCGACAACGTACTTCCTGGTAACTACGGACTCAAGGATCAGCGCCTCGCGATCCAATGGATTAAGCAGAATATCGATCGATTCGGCGGAGATCCAGAGAACATAATTCTTCTTGGCTTTGGCGCAGGAGGCGCTGCAGTACATCTGCAGCTAATGCACAAGGATATGGAGACGTATGTCAAGGGCGCCATTTCCATTAGTGGAGCAGCCACGTCTGCCTTTGCCGTGCAAAGTAGTGGACGTGAGGATGCATTTCGGTTCGCCAAAGTCCTGGGCTGTAAAAGAACAAAGTCCTCGTTTGAACTGAAGGAATGCTTCAAGAGAACAATGGGCCATGAGATCGCTAGTGCCGTTCAGAAATTGCAAGTCTTTGAGTTTATACCATCTGCAGTCTTTAGGCCAGTTATCGAGTCCCCCGACTTGGAATATCCATTCCTCACCGAATCCCCCCTTGAGACCATCAAGAGGGGAGGCGCGGCCCAGGTGCCTTGGTTGGCCAGCTACACCACGCAGAATGGCATCTACAACACTGCAATGCTGCTGGAAAAGGATAGGAGTGGAAAGGAATTAATTTATGAGCTGAACTCTCGCTGGAATGAGCTGGCTCCGCACTTTTTTTACTACCCCAACGACATGAATAAATTGCAGCGAAACATTCATTCTCGCAAACTAAAGCTGCAGTACCTCGGCCATAGGAACTTCAGTGTGGAGAACTATTTCGACGTGCAGCGCATGTTCACAAATGAAATCTTCAGGAACGGCATCGAGGAGGCCCTAGACGCGCACCGGAAGCATGGAAGCAGTCCTGTCTATGCCTATGTCTACGATAATCCAGCTGACAAATCAGTGGGTCACTTGCTTGCGAAGCGAATAGACATCTTCATGGGTTGAGTATTTATTGAAGAAGCCAAATAGAAGCAGTAGCTTATATATCTATAAAACTATTCACAGGCACGGGCTTGGGCGACGATTACTATCTGTTGATGAACCAGCCGATGCGTGGAGCACTGCGAGCGGATGAGAAACTGGTCTCTTGGAAGCTCGTCAAGATGGTCGAAGAGTTCGCCCAGAGCAGGAAGCTGGCCTATGATAATTGCGCATTCCCAGACAACCGGGGCCAAAAGCAGTTCCAGTTGGTGGTCATCAAGCGCACTCATTGCGAGGTTCAGGAGGCGAGACACTTGCCGGAGACCGTGTCTGACCATTTGCCACCATCTCCAATAGTGAAATCCTAATTCGATATTGATAAGCCTGTGAATAAATTAGACAATCAATGAGTCGATGAGATGAGATGATGAGTCGAGTTGGTATTTTTTTTGGTAAATAAATTATTAAACAAACTCCAAACAAACTTTTTTCTTTCCTATATCGATATTTAATGCCAATTAAAAGCCATGAGCTGTATCTTTAACTATCGTTTAAGTAGAATCATCAGCCTGATGGGCGTCTTAGTCTAATATTGTATCTGACATCTTAGCAAAACGATAATATACAAGACGGACAGACAGACAGACAGTGAGTATTGAAATCATTGTTTCAAATGTCTCAAGATTTTATTTCGTGGATGAAACATCGAAGACTACTGAATTTGGAATAAGGGAAACGATATTATTTTGCTAGAGACTTGAAATTTGGTATATGTATTCACATTGACTACACAATATCAAAAGTATATACATCTACAATATTATACGTCTAAAACCCATAGAACTGTTTTATTAATAGTATATACTATGTCGGCAGAGTATATAAGAAATATATAGCAATCAGAAAAGGTTTTTGGTAAATTTGTTTTGCATATAAATTATTTATTTTAATTGACATCGATTTGCTATAGATTTTATGGCTGGTCAAAAGTCTCTCGTAGAGCACCCTGGAATTACATTGCCCCTATAGGAGAAAGATCATATTTTTATGAGCATTTTTATCGCTTCTCTGTCAGCTGAATGAAATTGGACCCATCGAAAGTGTTTAAAAGGCCGCAATGTCTGAAGGTTCCCCACAAAAGCATTCCGTCAACCAGACTTGCTGTTCGTTTAACTTGTGGTCCCGTGTTGAGTAAACCATGAAGAATACAATATTTCTGATCGCGTGCCTGTGCACAACAGCCGCACTTGGTGATGACCTTCTGGTTCAGTTGCCGTTCGGGACAGTGCGTGGACGCGACCGCGGAACCTATTACACCTTCGAGTCGATTCCGTACGCCCTGCCGCCCGTTGGTCCGCTGCGCTTCGAGCCGCCTCAGCCCTTTATTGGCGAATGGCGTGAGACTTTCGATGCTACAAAGCCGGCGGTGGAGTGCCTGCAGTGGAGTCACTTCGTCACGACGCCCGATCAGCTGACGGGCAGCGAGGACTGTCTGACCGTTAGCATTTTCAAGCCGAAGAACGCCTCGCGCCTCAGTTTCCCGGTAGTGGTAAATATATTTGGCGGTGCCTGGTCGTTCGGTGGATCGGTCCAAGACGGTGCCAGGGAGTTCATGGAGAGCGGAAATGTGATCGTTGCGAAGATTAACCATCGCGTGGGAATTCTGGGCTTTGCGAGCACCGGCGATGCCCACTGGTCGGGCAACTATGCGCTCAAGGATCAGCGTTTGGCCCTCCAGTGGATCAAGAAATACATTTCGTTTTTCGGCGGAGATCCCACAAACATATTGCTCCTTGGATTCTCGTCGGGAGCTGCCTCAGTTCATTTTCAGATGCTACACGAGGATATGGCCGACATAAAGGGAGTCTATTCATTGGGTGGCAACTCAGTGGCGCCGTGGGCAGTGCAGCCGAGTCCCCGTGAGCAGACATATGAGTTGGGCCGGCTCTTTGGCTGCGGCACTCCTCGCAGTACAGCGGTTCTGAAAGAATGCTTGAAGGCCGTGAATGGGATTGATTTAGTGAGAGCCTTTAAGAACTTCCTCCTCTTCAACTATGTCCCCTTTGCTCCGTTCTCACCTGTCCTGGAGCCCGAAGATACGGTGGATCCCTTCATCACCAAGATGCCCATCGACATCATCAAGAGCGGCAAATTCGCTCAAATTCCCTGGCTAATGGCCTATTGCCAGGACGAGGGCATCTACAATGCTGCACTGCTGCTGACCAAGCTGGCGGAAACGGGCAAGGAGAGACTCTTTGAGCTGAACTCGCAGTGGTATGAGCTGGCGCCGTACTTCTTCTCGTACCGCAACACCCTAAACAAACGAGAGAGGGACGCGCGCTCCCGGAGGCTTAAGCTGCAGTATCTGGGCACTCGCAACTTCACCTTGGAAAACTATTTCGATGTGCAACGCATGTTCACCAACGAGATGTTCAAGAATAGCTTCGAGCTCGGAGTTGATCTTCAGCGCACGTATGGAAAGAGTCCCGTCTACACGTACATCTACGACAATCCGGCTACTCAATCCATTGGCCAACTCATAGCAGGACGCACTGATTTAGTGCTAGGTAATATATTTGTTTCGAATTCCCAGCCAACTATAGCAGCTAATGCCAATCTATCAATTCGCAGGCACGGCTCATGGTGACGACTATTTCCTGATGATGAATAATAACATCCGCGAACCGCTCCGCGCTGACGAGAAGCTCATCTCCTGGAAGTTAGTCAAGATGGTCGAAGGCTTTCTCGAAACGGGTCAGTTTGTCTATGACAACTGCGTCTTCCAGGACAACGTGGGCAAGAAGCACTTCGAGGTGGTAGTTATTCAGCGCACCAAGTGCACGAACCTTCAAGCAGACCGCCTGCCCGACGCTGTCTCCGACCATAAGCCCAAAATTCCAATCATACCTACATAACAAATTGTAGAGCATTTCACGTATCAACTGGGGATATGCCACAGTAAATAAATAGTAGCTGGTTGGGCCAATAAATAAAAGCAAGCAAACAAAAACAGAGATCTTTTACTTTTAATCGAGTATTAATTGCAAATTTTACAGTGAGCATACCACATCAAAATAACTTTTTGGACAGAGCATCGAGTGGAATGGCATCAAGATTAGTCTATTAGGAAAATAAAATATTGATTGCATGTGATTTAAACTGCGAAAGTAATACGAATAAATATGATGTTTTTAAGAGTTATATGGCCAATAAAAAATATAAATAAAATAAGATAGATAACAAGAAAAGTAAGAAGTAAATAAAATAATAATAAATAATACAAATAAATTAATAATAAAATAAATAAATCTAAATACATAAATTGAATAATAATAATAATAATAATAATAATAATAAATAACAAGAAAAGTAAGCAGTAAATTAAATAATAATAAATAATACAAATAAAACAAATAAATCAATAATAAAATAAATAAATCGAAATACATAAATTGAATAATAATAATAATAAAATCAATAGATAACAAGAAAAGTAAGAGGTAAATTAAATAATAAATAATAAATAATACAAATAAAACAAATAAATTAATAATAAAATAAATAAATCTAAATACATAAATTGAATAATAATAATAATAAAATCAATAGATAATAAGAAATTAAGAGGTAAATTTAATGATAATAAATACTACAAATAAATTAAAAATAAAATAAATAAATCTAAATACATAAAATCACGTAAGCAAGCAAGTTATGAAACTGAAATGGTCTCTGTTTATTTATTTTATTTTTCATTCTGCTTTCATATTCATCTGATAGCATGACAAACCTAAATTTAGAATTTATTAATTGCTTTAACACGAGCTAGAGTATATTATCAAATAATTCATATAATAACTAGTATTTATATACGCAGCAATTCGTTTTAATAATATGTATATTTATCTCGAACTATGCTCAATTAGTTTGTGAGTCTGTAAATAGACTGAGCAAACATTACCCTCGATATGTCAATCACAGCCAGAGCAGTCTCGTTATTCAGCAATGCGTTTGCAATCAACTCTCGCATCGATTCGCCAATGATAGAGCGAGTCTCATGTTTCATATTCACATAGTTTCATTTGTGGCATGCGAGAGAATCAATTGAGAACTAATCTCAATCGCATGCATATAAAGCTCAGCTCGCCCAAGGCGAGACTAGTGTGAATCAAGACTCGGTGCTGTGAGAATCAAAATGTCGCGCATATGCTCGATCGCTTTGATTTGTCTAGCAGCGGCAACGACAGTGGCAGCTGAAGCTGCTGCCGATCCACTGATAGTCGAGCTGCCAAATGGAAAAGTTCGCGGTCGCGATAACGAAGGCTACTACAGCTACGAGTCGATACCCTATGCGGAGCCACCTGTGGGCGAGCTGCGCTTCGAGGCACCTCAGCCCTATGCTCAGCAGTGGAGCGAAGTGTTTGACGCTACCTCGCCGCCCGCCTACTGCATGCAGTGGAATCAGTTTGCCGAGGGCGCAGATAAGCTAGTGGGCGTCGAGGACTGTCTAACTGTGAGCGTGTACAAGCCCAAGAACTCGAGTCGCAGCTCGTTTCCGGTTCTCGTCAACATCCACGGCGGCGCCTTCATGTTCGGTGCACCCGTGGAACATGGTCATGAGCCGGTGATGGCCAGTGGAAATCTGATTGTCGTTAAGATCACCTATCGACTGGGTCCGATGGGTTTCCTGAGCACAGGCGACGCCTCATTGTCGGGAAACTTTGGACTCAAGGATCAGCGCTTGGCGCTGCGCTGGATCAAGCAAAACATTGCTCGCTTTGGTGGAGAGCCAGAGAATATTCTAGTGCTTGGTCACTCAGCCGGCGGTGCTTCGGTACACCTACAGTTGCTGCAGGAGGACTTCAGCCAGTTGGCAAAGGTGGCCGTAGCACTTAGTGGAAATGCCCTGGACCCCTGGGTGGTGCAGCAAGGAGCGCGTCGACGCGCCTTCGAAATGGGTCGCATCGTGGGATGCGGCTTGCTAAGTGACTCTGTGGAGCTCAAAAAGTGTCTACAGTCCAAGGATGCCTCAGAGATAGTCCGAGCTGTGCGTCAGTTCCTCGTCTATGACTATGTGCCCTTTGCTCCATTTGCACCGGTGGTGGAGAGCGAGGATGCAGCGGAGCCCTTCATTACTCAGCACCCTATTGAGATAATCAAGAGTGGAAAGTTCGCCCAAGTGCCCTGGCTAACCACCTACACCCAGGAAGATGGCACCTACAACGCTGCTCTCTTGATGGCCAAGCAGCTCAACGGCGCAGAGTTCATTGAGGAGCTCAACAGCCGCTGGTACGAGCTGGCGCCCCACTTCCTCTTCTATCGTGACTCTAAGAAGACTATCGACGAAATGGACGACTTCTCACGCGATCTGCGACAGCAGTACCTGGGCAACCGCAACTTCAGCGCGGAGAGCTACCTGGACGTGCAGCGCATATTCACAGATATACTGTTCAGGAACGACACCCTACGATCCGTAGATCTGCATCGCAAGCATGGCACGAGTCCCGTTTATGGCTACGTCTACGATAATCCAACATCTCGGGGCAGCGCTCAAGTTTTGTCCCAACGAGATGACTTTTCTTTTGGTATGATCCACTTCATTGATTATTTATGGAGCATATCTTGAATGATATCAATTTGTATGCTTATAGGCACAGGCCATGGCGATGATTATGCTCTGGTATTTGAGAAGGCCGTCACTCGACCCCGCCCTGACGAGAAGATAATCTCCAAGAATTTTATTCGCCTGCTGGAAGACTTCGCTCAAAGCGACAGCGGCGCCTTGACGTATGACAATTGTGTATTTCCCAATAATATTGACCAGGAGCAGCTGCAATTTATTTTAATTAAGAGCAACAGCTGTGAAGTCCTGAACCTAGATCCAATTAGTTAGCGAAGTTATATTAAGAGAGATATATATGTATATAAAGAGATTTTTGTGCAATTATATAGAAGATAAAATAACTATTTCAATTCATATATGAAAGATATTTAATAATAAATTAATTTTCATTTGAGCAGCAAACATCACAAGATTTCAAATGCGGATCACTGACGTTGATCACCTCTGTTGATAAACAATTATATAGATAATGGCCGCGAGTTGTGAATGGGAATGAGTTGCGCACGACTGCAATGAACTCGCTAATTTACTGACTGCATGCCTTATATAATGGCTGTCGTATAAGCGAGATCTCTCAGTTCAGAGTGTGACTAATTGGACGTCAAATTTGTCGTAGGTCATGTGGAAATGCAGTCTATAAAAGAAGGCACATTTTCTGAGCAACTTATAGTTCGCCTCGGTATTTGGTTTGGTGCAAATCATGAACATTGTAGAATACTTCCTCGTTCCACTGCTGATCGGCTCAGTTGCCAAAGTCGCCACAGATCCGCTGCTGGTAGAGCTGCTCAATGGGAAGCTACGTGGCCGCGATAACGAGGGTTATTACAGCTACGAGTCGATACCGTATGCAGAGCCACCTCTTGGTCAGCTACGATTCGAGCCACCCCAGCCATACGCTCGCCGGTGGGACAGTGTATTTAATGCAACCACGCCTCCCGCCTACTGCATGCAATGGAGTCAGGCTGTCGAGGGTGCAGATAAGCTAGTGGGCGTCGAGGACTGTCTAACTGTGAGCGTGTACAAGCCAAAGAACTCGAGCCGCAGTTCGTTTCCGGTTATAGCGAACATTCATGGCGGCATCTTCATGTTTGGTGCACCCGTTGAGCAGAGTCACGAACCGATTATGGCCAGAGGCAATATGATTGTGGTGACTATTGCATATCGACTGGGTCCGATGGGTTTCCTGAGCACAGGCGACGCCTCATTGTCGGGAAACTTTGGACTCAAGGATCAGCGCTTGGCTCTGCGCTGGATCAAGCAAAACATTGCTCGCTTTGGTGGAGAGCCAGAGAATATTCTAGTGCTTGGTCACTCAGCCGGCGGTGCTTCGGTACACCTACAGTTGCTGCAGGAGGACTTCAGCCAGTTGGCAAAGGTCGCTGTGTCACTCAGTGGAAATGCCCTGGACCCCTGGGTGGTGCAGCAAGGAGCGCATCGGCGCACCTTCGAAATGGGACGCATTGTGGGATGCGGCCTGCTCGAAGACTCGCTGGAGCTGAAAAAGTGCCTACAGTCCAAGAATGCCTCGGAGATAGTCAGAGCTGTGCGTCGGTACTTCCTCGTCGACTATGTGCCGGTTAATCCGTTTGGGCCGGTAGTAGAGCCAGTCGATGCTCCAGAGCCTTTTCTCACTCAGTATCCCATTGACATCATAAAGAGTGGAAAATTTGCCCAAGTTCCATGGCTCGTGTCTCATACAAAGGAAGATGGTGGCTACAACGCAGCTGCTCTCCTGATTAAGCAGCCCAATGGAAGGGAGCTGATCCACCAACTCAATAATCGCTGGTACGAATTAGCACCCCACTTCCTCTTCTATCGCAACTCTATGAAGACTATTGACGAAATGGACGACTACTCCCGCGATCTGCGACAGCGGTACCTGGGCAATCAGAAGTTCAGCGTGGAGAACTACCTGCTGGTACAGCGATTATTCACGGACATGTTCTTCATAAACGAAACTCTACGAACCATAGATCTGCAGCGGCAGCATAGAGGGAGTCCCATTTACTACTACGTCTACGATAATCCAGCTGAACGAGGCATTGCACACCAATTGTCCAGCCGGGATGATATTCATTTTGGTAAGATTCCAGCACAGAAATATTTATTATTATATATATTATTTATTATATTATATATATTAGCTATTCCGTGACTAATTTACAACTATTTACGTATAGGCACAGTACATGGGGATGATTACGCTCTGATGTTCGACAAGACAATTAGTCGACCCAGAGCTGATAAGAAGATCATTTCCAATCATTTTCTAAGCATGCTGGAGGGCTTTGCCTACAGTGACACTGGCGCTTTGACCTATGACAATTGCGATTTTCCCAACAATATTGGCCAGAAGCAGCTGCACTATGTTTTGATTAGGAACAACAGCTGCGAGGCACTAGAAATAACGCCGATATAGGCAATTATATAACTGCGATTCATTGAAAAAAACTAACAAAAATACCGCATCCTACTGCTGCGAGCTACCATGGTTTCCTTGGCCATGAAATTAGTCTTTGATTATTCACATAAATATGATTATGATGAGTTCTGCATGCAACAAAAATTTCTATGTTTATTCCGATGATTATTTTCTAAGCTCGATCTGAGCAAAATCTAAAATTGAATCTACACTAATTTAATAAGCATGTTGACCTATGATAATTGCGTGTTCCGAGATAATGTGGGTAGAGATAGAGAGCTGCTTCACATGCCTCGCAGTAATTCTGAACATATACAAGTATAGCTAACAATAAAATAAATATAAAATAATAATATTAAAATAATAATAATAAGAGTAAATAATTTAGATTATAAATATATTCTATACTGTATATAAATTTAAAAAAATAATAAAAAATATTTATAAAATATTTAAATTCTATCTGTATATGTATTCTCTATATATGTTATGTTTGTTGTTTGTCGATGAGATGCAAATTTTTGCTGCTTTAGAGTAAACCGGTTCTGTTTATTACTTGAAATGATATTTATTATCAGCACTTGAAACGTTAACAGAGTCCACATAATTAGGGGCTATCAACGGAGCAATAATATTTGCGAGAATCGAAATAAAACAAATGCTGCCGATCTGCGATTGGCACAGTGCACATTCAGTGTTGAGAGAGTAAAGGTCATGGGAGATAACGCCATACGAATTTTGTTGTTCTGGCTCTGTGCAGCAGCGGCGGCCGTTGCCGATCCACTCTTAGTGGAGCTGCCCAATGGGAAGCTACGCGGACGCGACAACAAAGGCTACTACAGCTACGAGTCCATACCCTATGCAGAGCCACCTGTCGGGGAGCTGCGCTTTGAGGCACCGCAACGCTACGCCCAGCAATGGAAGGAAACGTTCGATGCCACCCGACCCCCTGTCGAGTGCATACAGTGGAACCAGTACACTGATCAAGAGGACAAACTGACGGGCGTCGAGGATTGTCTGACAGTCAACGTGTATAGGCCAAAGAACAGCAGTCGCAGCTCATTTCCTGTTGTCGTCAACATTCACGGCGGCGCCTTCATGTTCGGCGGTCCAGCTGGGAGCGGCCACGAGGCATTCATGGCCAGCGGAAACGTGATTGTGGTGAAGATCACCTATCGTTTGGGCCCACTGGGCTTCATCAGCAGCGGCGACAGCGCTCTGCCAGGCAACCTTGGCTTGAAGGACCAGTGGCTGGCATTGCAGTGGATCAGGGAGAACATTGCGCGCTTCGGTGGGCAGCCGGAAAATGTTCTCGTAGTCGGCTTCTCGGCTGGAGCAGCCTCGGTGCATCTGCACCTACTGAAGCAGGACTTTCAGCAGCTCGCAAAGGCGGCCGCCCTAATAAGTGGAACTGCCCTAATGCCGTCTACGGTGCAGCAAGGTGGACGTCGACGGGCCTTTGAAATGGGTCGCATCGTGGGCTGCGGTCTGCTCGAAGACTCGCTGGAGCTGAAAAAGTGCCTGAAGAGGAAGGATGCCTCGGAAATTGTGACGGCCGTACGGGACTTCTTGGTATTTGACTACGTGCCCTTCGCTCCATTCGGCCCCGTGATAGAGCCAGTCGATGCGGCCGAGCCGTTTCTGACTCAAAATCCCGTTGACATCATCAAGAGTGGACAGTTTTCGCAAGTTCCCTGGCTCATCTCACATACCCAAGAGGATGGCTCCTACAATGCAGCCATTTTCCTAGCAAAGCAGCCCAATGGGAGGGAGTTCATCGAGGAGCTCAACAAGCGCTGGTACGAGCTGGCGCCCCACTTATTCTTTTACCGAGACTCTAGCAAGACAATAGAGCAAATGGACGACTACTCACGCGATCTGCGACAGCAGTACCTGGGCAATCGGAACTTCAGCGTGGAGAACTACATGGACGTGCAGCGAATATTCACCGATGCGCTATTCAGGAATGATTCGATACGATCCATAGATCTGCATCGCAAGCACAGCAAGAGTCCCATCTACTACTATGTCTACGACAATCCCGCGACTCGTGGCAGGGCGACTCTGCTGGCCAGGCGAGACGATATTGTAGTCGGTAAGCAAACATTTGCGACTCACTATAGCTGCTCCCCCTAATCAAATACTTCCTTCTTGTAGGCACTGGACACGGGGATGATTACTTTCTATTCTTTGACAGTCCCTCGCGACAGCCTCTGCGTGCAGACGAGGAAATTATATCCAAAAACCTTGTCAAAATGTTTGAGGACCTTGTGCAAGGTGACAAAGAGCCTTTGACTTATGACTCTTGCGTCTTTCCAAACAATGCTGCCCAGGAGCATGTGGAATTCCTTCTAATCAAGCGCCATGGCTGTGAGATTTCCAAAGCTGATTGGATTGCCTAAATATTAAATTGATGTGTTATGACATTTGAACTTAAACTGGAAAATAAAACGAATTAAAGTATTCAAATTCAATTTATTTAATTTATGCCTAATATATATCAAATTTATAAATCAACAAATTAACAATTTTTATATAATTTGAGCTTAACCGAACTCAGGCATATTAAATTTGATTTAATTATTCATTAAGGTGTAATTAGTCGCAAATAAAGCTTGATTAAATACAAAACAAAATAAGAACAAGCAATTATCTGAATATCGTCGAGCACCAACAACTGGTTTTTGTCGAAACGAGTTGAGAGAAAGATTATAACAACACTCTTTCCTGAGCAGGCAGTTGTTGTGGTTGCTTAGGCACTGCCAGAGCTACGCTGTCTATGGTAATCCGTGGCAGCAGCTGAGTGCTGTTTTGCGCTCTTCTTTTCCGTAGAGTTCATCTGGCTTTCCTTCCAGCACGAATGCCACTTTATGGCCCACACGCCTTTTGTTTTAAGCGGCTTTGGAATTTCTGGCTTGTGGTGCGTAATGCTTCACTATGCGAGCTCAGGGTTTCTCATTTTGCCATTTTGTCTTTTTGCACCCCGAGCCCCTTGAAAATGGAAAATCGGTGTATAATGATTTTGTGAAAATGTATGTAACTGGCAGAAGGGGGCGTGATAGACCCAATAAAGTGTATACGTATGTATATTCCTGATCTGAGCGAGGAGCAACCTCTATGTATAGACGAATCTGTCTGTCTAATTGAACATCGATATCTCTTTTCGATAGCTCATGCTACTTCGCTTTTATCGATAATAGACGACAATTCAATTTGGTTTCTTTTATTTAATTTTTATTATATTTTTAAATTTTTTATATACCTTGCGAAAAATATATATATTAAATTATATAATATAGTATTTTGTTTGTTTACGAATAAATATTTGACATAAATGCCCATCAAACTCTATAGAACCTCTCAGACATATGTAGCAGGGTATGATAAAAAAAAGAAGCACAACTAGAATACATGAATGCGATGGGGGATTTCCAAAAACTTTGAAAACTGCAAACAAATGGCAAATACGTTTGAACAGGAATGCGCAAGAGAGGACTGTGGCCCAAGCTGGAATCTGAAGCGCGTGCCTTGCATATTTTATGATAGTTAATTATGTGCCTGTTGTTGTGTATTTTGCAATTTCGAGATTTATTTTGGGAAATTAGCCAAAAAGCGCAGCTAAGGGGCGCAGCAATGCAACAGCTCAGTGTGCCGTGGGGGAGGGGAGGGGGGAAAGTAAGGCTGCTTTGCTGGAAAATATGAAAAATAACTTATGCCTTTTATGTGAGAAATATTGAAATATTAGGCAGGCAGGATGAAAGTGGAAGGCGAAAGGCGCAAGACGGAAGGGGGACAGAGGAGCGGAGACAGCCAAGGGAGCGAACCGGACCCAAAGGATTCATCAGCGGTAACAGCTGTTGACGGCGCACTCGGCACTCGGCGCTGCCAAAAATTTTAGCATTTTGCGATGATGTATCGTTGGCATCATTATAACAGCTGCCGTTCCGGCTCCTAACTGGCAGTCCCCAGTCTAACCCGCTGCCCTGGGCTCTCGGTAGTTGGGCTGGATGAAATTTGGATGCGTTTTGCCCGATCTGGCCCGGTTGGGGCCATTGGACAACGGCTTGTGCGTGCCTTGGGTACTTGTTGTTATATTTATCACAGAAGCGTACTTTATCTTGCCAGCACAGCCGCGCCCCAACAGTCCGCCCACAAATGGCGTCAGTCAGCAGCTGCTCAAATCACCAAGCCAACAATTTTACATTTTCCAGACTAAATATTCACATCTTTTATATAAGACACATACACACACACGCACCTACATACACATATTGTATATGTATAAAAAATATTGTTTCGTTATTTATCGAGCCCTTTTTTTGCGTGTCGAGCTGGAAATTAAACTTGCATTATGGCGTGAGGACTCGGTTGTATCATCAGGGAAACTTTCTCTATATTTCATAATACTTATGTAGAGGCGCAATAAAAGCCTAACAGATGTTTCGGCCTTACAAATTTGATGTTTATGAGGCCAAAGAATGTGTTTTGCTTGCATTTTTAATGATTTCCCCCTACCCAGCCCCTTTTTTCATTTTCCTTTTGATAAATAGTAATAAAAACGATTCGAGCATGTGTAGAAAACGAATCCTTTTTTAACCATCAGCTGCCAGCAGACATTTAATGGCAGTTGCCAAACGAACTTTTCGTAGAACTGAACCTTCCGGGCTTCGCATCTTGAGTTTGCAAGTCCTTAATAAAGTTATATAAGAGACAACTCTATAACAGAGGCCAGGATAGAGGCGCTCCGCTCAAGGACATTGATTGAAATGCAATTTACATGAGCAATAATGAGCTTTCGCCTCTCGACCTGTCGAGCCGAGCCAACTGTCCCAATGTCAACGAGATATAAATACAGCGACAAAATTCTACTCTGTGTGATGTGTGTGTGTGTGTGAGTGTGTGGGTGTGCAGGTGTGTAGGTTTGTGTGTGTGGCAACGGCAAGCTCTTTGAATTCCCCAATGTGCCTATAATTAATTAACGTGCACAAATGGATTAGCATACGAATGTAGAGCGAATCAATTGCCTAGCGGTTAAATGTGTCCATCTAACATAATGACTAACCGATTAACTAAATATAATCATGATGCACATATATGTATATGTATGTAAACTACGTTTCTAGACTATCGCAGAATTTGAATTGAGCGTTTGTTATTTAAATTTAGCTATAAATTATAATAAATAATTTATTTTGTATTCCTTAATGCTGCTGAATGTCCTTAACCTCAACTTGATCAGTGATTTTATTACATATATATTAATATACCCTATAAATACGGGGCTGTCCATATTCTATTGATCCACCAATATTTCTGTACCTATATACATGTATATATATATATATACTTACTCTGAAATTCATAAGCTAAGCTATGGCATTTATATTTGCTGGCAAACTTTTGCTTTCGCCCGGATTTCCTGTCTACTTTATTTGTAAAGCGCAGCAATAAAGAAAGTATTCATAAGAATGCTGCATTTTGTCAAGGACAACGAAAAGCAGAATATGAATTAATATAAAGTCGAGTGAGTCGCTGTTCCGCCCCTGCCCCACCGCTGACCCACTGACAGCAGACATCGTGATTGTCGAGTGGTTCTGCGTTGATAAACTCACAAAGCGCAAGGGCTCGCTTAGCCCGAGCTTGGCAGCAACTGTGCTTGGCGTCCTTGGCGGTCCTTGGCGGTGCTTGGCGTAGCCATCTTTATCCTTTATAAAAAATCATATAAAGTAAATAAAATATATGTATATAGCGAACAACAACGACCAAGAAAAGAAAACACCAACAAAATCAACAAGGAGGCTTCGCTCCGTCTTGTGTTCTAGTCTGGCAGGATGCGCAATAAAAGAATGCTTACGATTTATTGATTTCATATTACCAAACACACGCACACACACACGCACACACACATACACCAGCAGCATACATATGTATAGCTGTCTGTATAGATCAAGGGCTGTGCATAAATTTTATGCCTGAAAGTATGCAACAATCTCTCCGATTTGCCCATGTAGACGTATGTGTCATTCGACTTGTGTGTGTGTGTGTGACGTCGAGGTTAATGTCATGATTTCAATTTGTCAGCAACGATTCCCCGCCTCCCGCCTCCTGCCTCCCGCCCACCACACACACACAGAACAGCCACGCAGACAGAAAAAACGAAACGAAATCTGGGTCACTTTTTCGGTTTCACCCAGACCCAGACCCAGAGCGGGTGAGCGGGCATCGCTGGTTGGCCAGGGGGGCACTTTGGAGCCGGAACAACATCTATTCGTGCTAATGCGCCGGGCAAACACACACAGAGAATTTTTAAATGTCCGCTAATTGATACACAATCGAAACGCTTAACTAGTTCAGTTTCATTTTCCTTCTAGATTCGAAACGTTTGCCACTGCCAGCTAGTTTCATTTGTTTGGAAGAGCCAAGCTAGAGGATTAGTTGAAGAAGTGCATCGAAAAAGATATTTCTATGGCTGTAAATGAGTTCCCAAAATAACAGTTATATGGAAAATATTTTAATTGAAATATTTGGCTCGATTAAATTTGAATGAGAAACACATAGGAATAATGTTATTTATATATGTAACAAACGAAGCTCATAATTTACGTAATTAAATTATAATTCATCATTTGGGCGACGGCAATTGAATAACTGTAAACCATAATTCTGGCAATGGATGCCAAAGTCAATAAGCACAGCAAATGATAAGCTACGAATTTGTACGCCAATGTTTAGACAGTTGTTGGCAACGGGTTTTCCGACACACACACACACACACTGCACACATACATAGGAATAATTACGCTAATGTGCAGAGCAAACGCAAATACAAAAGATAAATAACAACAGCTTTGCACATATCCCTGAATTAGGCTCTGGTAGGGTAGTCATAGTCACAGCGCCATTTGCTGTTGTTGTTGTTGTTGTTGTTGCTGCTGCTGTCGCTGTCACTGCAACAGTCACTATTTAGATAACGAATGTTGAGCAATTATGGCGGGATTAGGCACGACCCAGTGCAAATATATGAATGGAAGCTGCAGAGGCAAATGTCAGCTGGCCCACCTGGCCAGCTGGTCACCTGGGCAGCTGCTGTAGCTGGGATTTGCATAAATCCGGGCACATTTATTCAATAAGCAAAGCCACTGCACAAGCAGCACGTCACTTGACCAATCGGCTTTAAGGCCACTTAATAACCAACATGGAAGGCGTTTAAGCGCCGACCCCGCCCACCTGCATCTGTACGCCCAGCAGATGCTGATGGCTGATGGCCCGCAGAGCTGCCTTTGATTTGGGTCGCCAGCCAGCGGAGCTCTGACCCCTTTCTCAAAGTTGCTTTAAATCTGCTATGCAAATCGAATACAACTAAATGTAAACACACACACAAATGCAGCTAGCTGTCGAACGTGTGTGTCTATGTGAATTTGCCATCTCTTTCTCTCTCTCTCTTTCTCTTTTGCTTAGCACTTTCCAGATTTGCGTTCGAAGGGGTTTCTCTAATACTTTGTCCGTTCGTCTGACTGTTGGAAAACTTTTGCTCGAACGGCTTAACTTTTTTGCACGTGTGCGACTGTTGGGGGCAACAACACGAGAAAGAAGAAGCTGAGACAGACACAAATGTGTAAGAAGCAGCAAAGCAGACGAAAAAAGCAGGCGAAGGGCCAGATTGAGTCCATGGCTTACAACATTTGTATGCAAGCACAGGCAGCGCTCGGTAAATACACACAACCACACAGACACACACACACACACACACACACACACACACACACTCGCATATAAGTGCAGTAACCCGCTGCGTTTGGCCTGTTTTGCTATTGGCCAAATTCTTTCTTAGCTCGCAAAATCCTTTATATTGTTTTCGCATTTCATTCACTCGAATTGCTTTTGCACATTCATCGCATTTCCAGCATGCTCGCATGTAACATTGTTTTTAATAAATTTTCAAGACAGAATATGCTAGTTTTAACTACGCATAGTTTGTATTTTAACAAAGTATGCAATGTAGCTGATATTTTATAAATACAATCCACGCTGAATGCTGTTTGTGCACCTACATAAATTCATTATCTGCTGAGATATTTCTTAGAAAATGTTTACCATATGTAAATAAATTGCAACTATTTTTATTTGTCTACTTTTCGTCTGTGTCTAACCCATGAACCAGCACAATCAGTCATCAGTGTCACAGTCAACATTGTAAAAGTTATCCTAGTCAAGGTTAGTTTCGGTCTGCCGCCAACAAAGGGCGGATGAGTAATTGAGTACGCGCTCGTTAAGCAGCAACAAAGAGACTCGGAAGCTGCTCAGAAACGCAGCTTAAGGTGAGCTATCGGCGGCTAATGAAAACGAAACCTTGGCCAACACGGGCTGGGCAGGTAAGCAGTTGAACGGTAAATCACCGACATGCAGGTAGACAATAAACGGCACAGAAGAGGGCAGCTAATTACACGCGCTCGAACCCAGCGCGGACCGCGCATCTGCGCAGACGCAACATGTTTGCGGCTGAACATGTTGCGTTTCGCATAGAGTTGGCTGTCGCGCAGTCGCAGCCGCAGCCACTGTTGGCTGCGCAGCCGGTTCGCTGCATTTCTTGAGCTGGGCTGGGGAAAATGGGTCAGGCTATAAAAAGGCAAGTTCAAGGCGATCGCCGTTTCAGACGTCAACAGCAGCCGTAGCAGCAGCAACAAGCAAACGCGTAGTGAAATCGCAAATGAAAGTTTTGACAAGCAACGAAAAGAAAAGAAACAAGTAAAGAGAAAGAGATAGAAATAACATTACACTCAAACTCTATTGCCGTGGTGCTCAATTGCAGTGCTGCAGGTGAATTGTGCCTCCTCGAACATCGCGTGAGCTATTCAAATCGTGCGTCCCGAAATTTCGAGAGATCGAACGAAGCTGCGTGATCCTTGTGCATATCGTTGTTTTAACAAGCCTCTGCAACACCAGCAGCGTCTAATTAACCTGAGCAGTCTGAACGCTAGCAGAAACGCAGGTGAGCAGCAAGCAAATTGCTAAAGTAGACAATCTACATACATATAAGTAAAAGTAAATTTAAAAAATTATTATTATACTTAAAAATGTGCTTATAAATAATCGAAATGTTTACTTAAGTTGTCTTCAGTCAACATTTTCTGTAGACACTTGTGAAACTAAAATGAATTTGCTGAGCCACAGTTTAGCTTATCAAACATACTCATCAGGCAAGCTCTTTATCAACTTCGTTAATAATTAATAATTAAATGATTCAAATTGCATCTTGATCCCTAATCCCATATAATGCACCACATTATTTAAATCAGATTAATTTGTTCTGCCTTGATGGGAACTTAACACTTGTGGAAATGCTCGCAAGCAAGGGAAAAGCCTCAACTGTTTAGATTATGATTTTCCAATTTATATTGAATTACACTCCAATTCAATTCCATGTGCGATTGGCACAAACGAACAGCATTTGGCCAATCGTAGTTCGCTTGCCTTAATTGATTGAGAATGAATGCAAATAATCAGCTTTGGCATGGCTTGGACGCTTGTTTATGGCACTGGAGGAAATAACAGCAACTGCTAGACGAATATTTGGGTCAACAAAATAACAGAACCTGAAGCATAAAATTCTTAGCAGTGGCCAGCATGAAGAAGTTTTATATTGTTAAGCGAGTTAACAACTTTGCATGAAAAAGCCAAGGCAAACAAAGCGCACGCAACGGGCTTAAAGAAACCGACAGGTAGACGAAGCGAGTAGCACCTGGTCGTGCCAACGGCAGTCATTGGGGCGGGGCGGGGAGGGACTCACGCATTGACAGCCATATGGAAATGTGCATTGGGGCAAGAGCCAAGCATTGAGCTGCAGTGGCAGCCACTTTTTGGGCCACCCACTGACCCAAATGTGTGGCCAAAGAATTTCAAAGGCCGCACCTTGGCGTGTGTGTGTGTATATGTGAACTCATTTTTGTGGCTCTTTTGGCATGCCAATTAACGCCTTGCTTGGGGCTTCGTATTTGATTTGACTTCGATGCTGGATTCAATGTTTGTTTTATTCATTATTAATTGCCCACAAAAGGCAAAAAGTGCCTCTCTATCAATCTTTCTCTCTCTCTCTCTCTCTCTGTCGCTCGCTCTCGTTCACTAGCTAAACATTTCTTGTTGTCGCATGCCTTAACCCATTTTCTAACCACATTGCTTTGCTCAATTTGTCTTACAAATTCCATGACTTTGCCATATGTATATATATATATGTATGTATATCTATATATATTTATTTAGTTGATTTTTTTTCTACAGCGTAGCCTAAAGCAAGTCTTTCTGTAACTTTCATTCATGCAAGACATTTGTTTGTGGCTTTTGTTGTTGTTATTGTTGTTCGTTTCTTTGGCATTTTGCGGCTTCTACTTTGTCAACACGGCCTGTTGTTGTTGTTTGTGTTTGTGTTGTTGTTGCCCAGTTGGAGGTGAAAGTTTTTCTTTACGTTGCTCGAAGCGTGTTCAATCGATTTGTTAGTTTAATGCTACGGCAAGTGTTGTTGCCCTTAAATATCATATTCTTTATAAATATGGAAAAATCATTTTCAATGAGCTTTTAAATAAGGCATGTTAAATTGTCGTTAATGGGATACACATATTGTTTCTAAAACTGAAGAAAAAAATTGTGTTTGCCGGCAAATACTAAATAAATAAATTGAAAGTTAAAAATAAATAAATAAATGAAAAATATAAAAAAATATAAAAAAAAATAAATATAAATTGAAAATACAGAAAAATAAATTCATATATAACTAATTATATAAAATAAAATAATAATAACAATAATAATATTAATTTTTGTCTAATAAATAACATCTATGAAAATTCTATGACAATAACTCGTAATTTCAATAAACTCTTTAATGTTAAATACATATTTATTTGATAGCAAGCAAATGAAGGTTCTGAATGTCAGTGTAAAATGCAGAAAGCTGTTTGGGCTAGACCTTCTACATATAATATAAAAACTAATAAATAAATTTATTAATTTAAATATACATATATATACATATATATATTTATAAAATTAAACATTGCAATGCTCAATAATTTGTATTGATATTTTATAATAAATTTAAATTTTATATTAAGTATATTTATTATTTATTTTCTATTTATTATTTTCATAATAATATTTATTATATAATAAATATATTTATATGTAGAATGGTCTGACTCACAAAACTGTCATTAAGAACATATATGTATATACATATAAATAGAATACATTTTCATTAGGGATTCCCAGTGATATTCTAGCATTTCTTGCATACAACAAGAACTTTGTTTATATATACTTACAAAAGTTCAGTTTCAAGTGTTTATTCCAATTCAATCCGCTCTGTTTACTCAATTTAAGTTTTCTCTTTTCAATTCAAAGTTTCAAAAGTTCCATCAGATCTTCAGATCAAATGTCTGTGGTAGATCGTGACAGTTGCAATTTGGTCTTCAAGTGCAATATTTTTTCAACAACAATGGCAGTACGAGTTGCAATTGGTTCTGCTTTCATGACGCTTAAGTGTTACGTGCCCATTGGGGTCAGGTAAAAGTAAACTCCCTGCAACTGCAGCTGCAGCTGTTGCATGACACATGCAACTTTCCTTTAATCTCGACAAGGCCTAATCTATAGAAATATATATATATATAGTGTTTATATGAAACATAGATCGCTATGCAAATTAAAACGGCTCTTCGATTATGCCCAGTGGATTGCGTCATTTGTGTGTTGGAAACCCGTTGGCACCTCTTACAAAATAACTCATCAAAAATGTTAACAGAAATGTCACATTTTCCAAGTCGCATTGAAATGCGACACAGTGTGCCGTTAGGCGGCGCACGTCGCAGCGCGCCATTTGGCCAATGAGCGCAACGAAAGACTTAAGACACGAACTTGCTGGAAAGTTCAGAAAATGATTTAACTACGAACGGGATCGGCGCCGGATCGGCTGACTAACTTTTAGTTTTACGGTTTTAATCGCATTTCTGTTGTGGTCAATAAACCTGAAGGTACTCGAATTCTTGGCCAAAAAGAAAGTGAAACGCCACAAAGCACACGCGAGCGCTCACATTCGAGTTTCTCTTGGCGCAAAACCAGTCGATGACAGCGCTCGGCTGTTGTTAACCGAAAATGAGCAGCGACAACAACAACAAGCGAGAGAGATAATCTGGCTCTCACAGAATGAATCAGCGTCTAACCGCACACACACAAACGCATATATAAATCTATATATATGTATATATATAGGCGTATATACAAGTCGAGCAGCAGCAGCAGCACGACGAGACTTTCTGAGCTTTGACTTTGCACCGCATTGAAAATGAAACGCATATCGAGCGAACCGCAAATATTGTTAACAGATCAAATGTTAATTGACCCAAGAACCCACTGCCAATGCCTGAATCGGCTTAGCCCAGCCAACTCCCGCTATTTGGCATTTAGCGCGTGCTACGTTTGCTGCGGCTTTTTTTTTTACACTTTCTAATTTTCTGTGTCCATTGTATTTAAAAAGTATTAAAAATCATTTTAATTGCGGTTATTCGACGCAAATGTGTAAATTATTGTTATTACTGACTGCACTTGTGTGTTGCTGACTTAAATAGAGTAGATGCCGTTGTCGCTGGCCGTGAAAGTAAGAGTTGCGTGCCTAACTGTAACGAGAGTAAAAACTATGAACCATAAACATAGTTAACCACAAAACTCCAATCAAAATTCAATTCAATTTCTCATCTGTATAATAATATATCATGTAAAACTCGCTGAAGCGTGTAAAATGCTCATTACTAAAGCAAAATAATCTCTCTTATATGATATGAGAATGTTATATCACGATGGAAGATGTAGAAGACTTAACTGAGAATTGAATGAACTTCGCTTGGAATAATACAATTTTTATATAATAAGATTTCATTTATTTGGCAACTGTTATTAGTCGCTCATAGATATTTTCGCTGTTTAGTAAAAGCCGTTTACGTCACAGAAAATTCTCAACAGATTCATGAGCTGCGATCCACACTGATCACTGGCTCACGTTCCAGACACATTCCCATGGAGCCCGTTGGCCGTTTGCAAAGTGCTGTTGCACGTTCCTAACAGCTTTCTAAATTTACATAGGCGCCATAATTATAAAAGCGATCCACAATGAGTCGAACTGTGTCGCAAGTTGATTAATGATCGCCGGGCAAAACAATTTACATTTCTATGGCAAATCTGATGGCCGTTAGCAGCTGAAGGCACTAGCTGAAGCAGAAGAAGAACTGGCTGCTGCTGACCCATTATGTTGGCCTGATTCTGTTCGTCTGTGCGTGGAACAGGTTGCTGGGCAATTAAATGGAAATCAATGCGATCGCAATCGCATGTGCCAAGCCCCATGGAGAGCGATTGGCATTCTTAGCGGCTCCAGCTGCACTCTCATTATGATATGTTAACGGTAATATGCTGCATGACATCTTGCTGTGTGTAAGAGCCGCTAGAGCTGAACTGGTTCCACTGACAGCAGAGAGAAGAGAAATACATATATAAGCACACAGATAATTGAGACTGAAAGAAGATTGCACAGCTTCAGCTCACACAGCTCAGAAGTCGCAGCTAATTTGCCATTTGAATATTGAGTTATACATATGTATATGTACGAGTATGTGTGTGTGTGTGTGTGCTAACTGGAGTTTCAGGAAGTCTAGCTCTATGACTCTAATTGCATTTTGCCACCTCGCACGGCGGCTTTCTTGCTTTGATATACATACATAAGTATATATATACATATATTATATGTATATATTCAGTGTATATATTTTCTAGTGCACTTGACATCAGCTTTATGGTTTGGCTTTGGTGCTTCGACTTGGTCTTGGCCAATTTGGTATGTTTTGGCCGCTTTCTTAGCGGCTCTCTAATATGGCCTCTGCCACTGGGGAACAGGTTCGGTTTGACCGAGACACTGGCATTTTAATTGCGCGCAGTTAGACTTGTTTTGTCTTTTGGCTCGGAAGTGGCTCGCTCAGAGCTTAATTACGCTCCACAACAACTTTCATATTTTCTACTTCCATTGAAGCTTGGACTCGGCGTGTGAAGTCATCGTCGGATTTCAGCCTAACAATGGATTCTGTATATAGCTATTATCTAGAACTCCAAATTTGGGCATTTCAATTGTCTCCCGCGGCAAACGCCTCTCGCATTAGCTCTTTTATGTTATATCACCTGGCGAGGGGGCGAATGAGAACACGCATGCAGCCGGCGCATGATTTGGGCCAACTATTTCATGTAACTGCACGTGCACAGCGGCCACTATTTGGTGGATCGATTGTGGCTCGATTGCGTTTTGTGGACTCATTTGCATGCCCGAATCGTGCGCGGGTTCAAGCAACCCGCAATGTGAAAGTGTTATGTGAGCTTTGCGATTGGGGTCTCGCACAAATTTGAAATGCGCAAAACGAAAGACTGAAGACACAAACTTGATGCGGCTGTTTCCTTTTCTATTTCGCACACAGAGCGCCATGTTGAACCAACGCAAGCTACAGGCCTACTTGCTGCTCTGCATAGTGGCTAGCAACTGCCTGCTGCTCACCTTCGCCTTTCCCCAGCAGGAGCTCTACCAGCGACAGCTGGCCCAGTCCCAGTCGCAGTCGCAGTCCCAGTCGCCAGTCTATAGGCCCGAGAGCAGCGGACGCAAGTATGCCGTGAAGCCGAACGCCTCCAAGAAGGTGGCGCTGGATGACATCGAGGATGATATCGAGGGCAATCAGATACAGGAAACCGTGAGCGGACCCGGTGGCTTCACCTGGTCCAACATGCTGTCCACCGTGATGACCATGTTCTTCAATGGAGCCGCCAATGCGCCGACCAAGTCCGACGATGTGGACAACTCAGTTGGTTTGGGCGGCAGCCCCTGGGCCAATGTCATCTCCATGGGTACGATTCGCACGCTACATATTAGAGTTGCTTGGCTTTATTGATTGCTTGCTCTCTTTCAGGTCTTCGCATCATTAACACGCTCTTGGGCGGCGGCGCGCCCAGCGACGGCATCGACAAGGTCGATAACGGCGGCTCGCCCATGCAGGTAATTGGCCTATCCGTCATAAACTTTAAGCCGTTCTCTTTTGCTTTTGTGCCACTTTTTTGGATATGTGTTTTGGCCGCTTTCAGTTTGTTTTTATACTTATATTTATACTCATCTGGTGATTGGTCTCTTTCTCTTCTTCTTTTTTATTATTTGTATTTTGTTTTGCATTTTGTACTTATTTCCTACTATTCCTCAACCTAAAAACCAATTCGCACAGGGCATCTTGGCGGCTGTGCTGTCGTCCGTGTTGGGCACCAGAGATCCAGATCAAGTCAACTCGATGGCCAAGCAAGCTGGCGAGGTAAACCATTATTGCTTACACACCGAACGCACACGAAAGCAAGCACTATGCAACAAAACAAAGGCGCACAGATAAATTCAACCCGTGCTTCAAGCAGTTCAATGCGTGCCCCGCTTGCAAGCAGGTCACTCTATTTGCCACAGCCAATCAACGAATCAAGCAGCTTTTGTCAGCTTATGACTTGCCGTGGAGTTGAAGATTTAAAAAACTTTATCGCTTAATAAATACCTAACATTAGCTTTGCTTTGTTGCATAGTGTTGCCAATGTAAATTATAGTACACACATTACACTACACGACACACACACACACATTTACACTGCTATTCATAGATATACATAGTTATTGGCACAAAACTAATTAACTAATGCTTCCCTATTACCTCGCCTCTTACACACACACACATCCACACCTTACCAACACGTTCTACCAACTCTCGACGCTCCCATTCACAGTTCATACAGATCGTTATGAATCTGCTGGACGCACTGAAGACCTCGTTCTCGCACCGTTCGCTCACCGCCCGCTCCCTGGGCAAACGCGACTCGGTGAGCGATGCAGCCGTCGCTGGCATTGCGCTCCTCAAAGGCTACGTTCGCACCTACCGCAACGCGGACGACAAGTGCATGCAGCGCTACATGTGCGATGCCAATACGGACTGCGTGCGTGAAATCGGAGGCAGCAGCATCTTCTGCCAACTGGGATCGTAAGTAGACCTCTTCGCTGTATGCTTAACCTCTTGATATATCTATATATATCTATCAATAATTTACTCTACAGCTATGCCACTAGCTACATGCTTGGCCGCAGCAGCAACACCAGCTTCGAGCACCTGTATGACGCTGGACGCAGAGGGCGTTCCGGCTTCGATTGCCGCCAGCTGTATCTGGAGTGCAATGAGGTCTAAGGCGTGGCGAGTGCTACGAATTGATGGCACAGTTACTGGACGACTTAAAGTAAATTAAACTTATTAAATTAAATTAATTTATGTGCTTACTTGAAACTAGGTCTTAGCTATTTATATTATTTATTTAAATTCTGTATTTATTGAAAATGCTTATGCAATTGCAAAAACAATTTGCGTTTCTCGAAACGCGCCATTTCTCTGTAATTTACTGCGAAACAAAAAATTAAACAACAACAAAAAAACAAAGCCTTACATAAAGTGAAAGTTAAACGAGTATTAATGCAAATTAATTTTAATTATTATATTTTTTAAGTGGGTTTATGAAGTAACGTTTATTTTAGCTGTGGGAAGCTGCCCGCCTTGCACTGCTTGGTCACATCAAGAAACTATTGTCCGTCAACGAGCAGTCCCATTGGGAAAGCAGTTTTATTTCGCTCGCTACTTTACATTGCAAGCAGGTAAACGTCAAGCAGTGTTCACATTTAAATGTAAGCAACAGTTATATCATAAAACCAAAGTGAAATAAATTCTCTATAAAAGACGTAATTTACAGAATGTATTTTATTGCATACCAAGTTCGTTGATTAGACTTCAGGCGGTGGTTAAACCCTTTTCAGATATTTTGAATGTAATCCTATTTCTGCACTAGTTTACGGCTTACTCATCTCAAAGTAGAAAGCATGCGGGGAAGCTATGAAAAGTTGCAAAATAACTATGGAAACCGTCAAAGGACTATTTTGGCTAGCACTGTGTGTCTGTAGCTGCAACTCGAAACTTTCGCCATTTTGATAAATGTTGACGCACTAAAATTTATTAGGCAGACTGACGACGACGACGAACCTGAAAGAAAATGAAGCCATGCAAATAATGATACGCATATCTACACCTCGACGTTGCACTACGAAAAGCCTAACATATTTTTAATGGCCCAAGTATCAGCATTCTAGAACAGAAAGCGCACCAGCACGAGGGTTGTTATGCGTTAGCTACGCGTATTGCATTCCAATTCGGCAGCCACAGCAGCAGCAGCAGGAGCAGAAGGAGCAGCAGGAGCAGTAGCCTCCAAAGTTATGATTAATTTGTGCTAGCCAAGTTTTGCCGTTTACCAAAAAGTTGGCCGTCATTTAAGCTGCTGCTGATGCTGTTGCCGTTGCTATTGTAGCTTGTCGCTATGAAGTTACCAACAACTGCATATCGTGTGGCCCACCATCAGCAGCATCAGCAGCAGCAGCAGCAGCAGCAGCATCAGCAGCAACAGCAACTGGGTAGTAATTAAAAGACGCTGCTGCCGAACGCTTAAAATTCCATTTAATTACGCTGAGTGTTGAATATCTTGAGAGCGCTAATTAGAACTGGAACTGGCTTGCAAAACTTTTCGGACAGCAACTGCAGACAGCATCGAGAAGTTGTCGCACTGTCGACGCCCCAATTTATTATTTCAGTCATATCCCATTATGCTGTCCGCCTCGCCAGTGAAACAATCGAATTTAAATAATCATCTAATTTGTGCTGCAGCAAATGGAGCGTCGCAACGCTAAATATTTAATTATTTTCACATTTTTTTTTATTTTTTTATTTTTGACAAACTTTAATTGTGTTACGTGCCTTGTTTAAATGTTCTAAATGTGCAGTGAAACTAATTTATGTAATGTCATTATTTGTGTTTGCTAATTTTAATTGAATAAGTGAATAAACTGAGAGAGAGAGAGAGTGAGAGAGAGCGAGAGAGAGTGAGAGCGAGAGATTGAGAGAGAGTGAGAGTGAAAGAGTGGGAGAAGGAGGAAGGGAGGGAGATTGAGGCTGGAAGAGAGAGGGAGAGAGAGAAAGAGAGAGTGACAGTAAGAGTTGATAGGGAGGGAGAGAGAGAGTGAGAGAGAGTGGCGAGTGAGGATGGGAGGGAGATTGAGGCTAGGAGAGAAAGACAGCGAGAGAGAGAGAGAGAGAGAGAGAGAGAGGCTAGACATAAGTATGTGAGGTTGTTTTTTAGAATTTTGCATAATTATTATTCAGAATTATATATGTATATGGCATTAGGCATATGGGAACTTGTTTATTTGTTTGACTATGTTTATATTACTATTATTCGAATTCAAATTATTATAGCGCTGTCTGAGGATGCGATGACCCGAACCAAAGGAGCTGAGCAAAGATATGAATCGCTGACTTGAGACAAGAGAATAGATAAATTTTACAAGGCACATGTAAATGATCTCAAAGTAAAGTCAAAGCTAGCTTATATATCTTATAACCAGACACATGAACAAAAAATAGTCACGCTGTAAATAGTTTGATCGAATTAGTTAATAAGCCAACATTTATTTTATAATTTTTTATGAACTCGACTTCAGTTCATTATTAAATACATATCTCTTCAACTTATGCCATTCAAATCAATAAGAAACTTACGACATTTTGCATTAAATCACTTGTCGCCTCTTATAATTGAAGTCAATTAATGCGAGACCTTAGATTTATTTGCGACAATTGAGTTTATTAGACAAACAGCGCTGGGAGCTGTTTGACGGCTTTGCTAAACATTTTATTGTGTGCAAGCAAACAAATGCAATTATTTATACAGATATACACATACATACATACACATACATACATATATAGAAAAAATGTGAGCAATAGCCATGTGACAATTGCCGCGTAAACAAAATCAAAATTTGAGCACTAATCCGCGGCAGCTTTGCTGCAATTGTTGAGCGTATTTGTCAAGCCAGGGCTTTGGAAATATTTGTTACGTTGCTTTTTCTTTTTTATTGTTGGCATGGATAAACTGCTCAAATGGCTGCCGCAAGCAGCAGCAACAACAACAACAACAACAGGCAGAGCACAAAAGAAGTCCCATTAAAAATGTAATGTTTGCATACAACAATTTCCTGCCAGCAGCAAGAAGAGAGGATTCGGTGCATGCAGCACGAGCCGAGAACAGCAAAACAAACAGGAACCCAAATAAACCACAGCGGGACGACGAGCCGTGAGGCTCAGAGCAGAGTAGCGGGTCGCAGCCATGCAGGCCGTTAAATCGATACACTAGAAAGCGACACAAAACCAATAACGTGTGACACTGTGCCAAATTTGCTCTCGGCTTTTTAGAAGGGGTGATGGTGGGGGTGAGTGTAGTGGGACGGCCAACGATGAGCGGATGGGTCGCATCCTAGTGGGTCCACACTATGCCACGAAACCATTATCCAAAAGCCCCCGCGGCGGCATGTACGCTTGCACATGTCTATTCCGCCTTTGTGTGTGGGTGTGTGTGTGTGTGGGTGGGTGTGGAGCATGTCAGTGGTTGTCACCATCAGCGTCGGCAGCGAAAAATGCGCCGTTATTGGCTTTTTGGGTGACACAATAAAAAGAAAACGAAAAACGAAAAACAAGAGATGTGCAGGAGACCAAATCAAAAGGCAGCAGAGCCGCAGCATCCGCGCCAATCGCCAAATACATACACGCATTCGCATCCGCATTCGCATCCGCATCCGCATTCACATCCACTTTTGATACATCCATGTGTGAAAGGCGCAACAAACTCGGATTTCGCCCTTTTATTACCTTGTTTTGTTTCTGTTCGCTCCTTGTATATATATTTTTACAGATTATGTTGTATTTGTCTGGCAGGCAGAAGACTGAAATTGAATGCGATTTAAACATTGTTTGATGTGATTTTTCACTAAAACATCCTTAAGGGTTTCTGATTTGACAAGCGATTAGGCAAATTTAGCCAGGAGTTGAGGCTCTGCCCGACTTTTATGTATCTCATTCTTATTCTTACTCTTGTGGACTTCTTCGACTTTTGGCTTTAGCAGTTGAAGCTGACGTAGAATACAGATGACTCACAAAGTTGCTTAAAAAAGTCAAAAATAAATATGTGAACTCATGCTAAAATATTTGCAGTCAATTGAAAAAGGAGAAAAAATTATTTATATAAATATTAAGATAATAAAAACAATTATAAATGGCAATTTTTTAATAACAATTCCCAATTCTATTTCACACAGTTTTCCCTATAGCTGTAACCACTGTTACAGAATTTAACTCTGCTGCATTTTCCATAATATATTTCATAGTCCATGCAGAATTCCGGCAACTTTGCAGCTTTGGCAATTTGAAAATTTTAAACTTTCGTAGAGCTACTCGAAATTCATATGAAATTTTTCTGTGTTTGGGTCACGTAAAGTAAATTATGGAGCATTCTTTGGTATATGAAATGTGCGGATTTGCGTATTGAATAATTCACAAAGGGGTTTTCGGCTCTAAATATTTAATTGAAATGTGAATCCGTAGGCAACCCAGAGCGCTCCATTTGCCAGCCCTCGACACGTGTGCCGCCTGCCTAATGCCCTCGCCATGGACCACGCTTAATCTGCGGTTCCATTTTGCATTTGACATAATGTTCTTTCTATATTGGAAAGCCAGGCGGGCCACACATACTCGATGCCGTTTGGCCGGCCAAATAACCAAAAGCCATTTGGCTGCTAACTACTTTTCGTGTGGGCCCCAACCAAAGCCGAGCCGACTTTTGCCACTTGTGGGCGGCCTCGCGGGGGCTTATCGGCTGAGGAATGCGCCCGCATAGGCTCATTTTGGTTCGTTTGCTGGGCTATCGGAGGTCCATTGCCGCACTGTCCACCTCCCGAGATGTGGATGTAAACAAGCTGTCAGAGCGACTAACATCCATTTGATTTGCTAACGACGATTGCTCTACTCTACAGCCGCTGAGCGTCGCCTCCAATGGCACTCAGCTTGACCGAGAGGGAAAAAACGCATTAGTTAAGCAGCCCGAAGAACATCTTGTTAACTGACTGTGATTAATGGCCACGCGAGAATTGATTAATTAATAGATACCCTTTGCCTCTCAACTATTCACAGAAATTTTGAAAATATTATTGTTCTCTTCTCTCCACTTGAATAGAATTGTTGCAAAAGTCAATATGCCATCTTTATAATTGTTGTCGTATTATATTTGTTTATGTTTTGTGAAGAGCTTTCCTATAAATTACTTTGTCTGTGGGATTTCCCTTGAAATTCCCGTGAAATTCCAATTCACTTTCGATTTGTTTATTAGTTTTCTGCATAATTAAGTTTTACAATTTAATTGATTCTCACGCTCTACTGACTCTAGTCTATTCATTTCCCTTTCCCTCGTATATTTGCCTTGTTGATGTCGTCGCATTCCTTTAATATGCGACTTTGTTGTGGCTGATCGTAATGCGAATTTGATGACCCCACTGTAAGCGCATACAAAGTTCCACTCTTGCGGCTAGACTCGCGATTTGGCAGATGAAATTTAACTGCCCAGCCCCGCCATGCCGCGCCCCCTTTTGAACTGGTCCGCAGCCGCCCACTACAAGTTGTATTTATAGCGCCTGTTTCAGCCAGTTTCATGTCGAACTTATCGACGCCATCTCCAACTGTCCATCGGATGCCATTGCAATAGGCGGATGTAGTGCTATCTCTTTTCATTTCCCCTTCTCTCTCTCTCTCTCTCTCTCTCTGTCTCTCTATTTTTTTGGCGACTCTTAGTTGTTGTTGGTGTTGTGCCTGGGTGGAAGGCACAAATTGCTTAAATTGGAAAATTGCTGGCGCTGCGTTTGTGCGTCCATTCGCCGTTCATGCTTTTTTTTTTTTTTTTTTTTCTTTGTAGCATGTGAGTGAACAGGCAAGCGAAAAAAAAAACGTATCCAGCTGGCAGCTATGCGCACGACTCGCCTTGGTTTTGCCTAACGGAAAAAATGTATATATATTGCATTTATCTTTTATTGGTCTCCTTCTCGGCGTATCTTGCTCAGTGCTTGTTGCCATCAAATCAATATTCGATTGATGCCAATACTATTATCATTTTATTATGGCCATTTATTTGTGAGGCCGGGCAACAGCAGCAGCAGCAACCCACTCAATATATTCTCTGTTTTTCCTGTTGCCTGCTGTGCCTTTAGCCAAATTCAATTGTCTGAGCAAATTAGCAGCCAAAATTGATTAATTGACTTGATCTGATTGGGTTCACGGACCACGTTGCTCATCAATAAAAATGCGCCAGCTAATAGATTTCCAGCTGTCGAGCATTGCAAGCACCGCCAGTGCTTTAATGCTCATCCATAGCACTGTCTGAAGCCTTTAAGTTCATAAAGCACTTGATTGACATGAAACGGAACCCTTTCTCGCTTTTTATCTCATCGATAAACCCGGACTTGGAGCTAGGCCTATAAACTTTCCACTTGCCTCAGCAGTTGGCCAAAATTCTGGCTAGGGATTTCTTTTGAGAATATCATAAAATGGTAACAGCAAGGTCAATAACAGGAGACAGTCGTGGCTGACAAGGGTTCGACTATAAGATACCCTAGATGGACATTTGACAGACTTGTGCACCTTATAGAGGTTGGCTTTAGAATAGGAATCAGAGATTGTTTTTAGACGTGAAAATGAAGATGAACAACTTTGTATCTTTCGCTTTTACAGATCATCGACTATGAATTGTATAAATCCCAGTCTAGCAACTCGAACAGGGTATCTCCGTAGAACACTTCACATAGTTTATTTACCAAATCCCAACTCAACAATTTTTACGACTATAGGGTATAAAAAAGAAAAATGTTGAGCCATTTCGGCCGGCGGCTGACATCTTGGCCCGGCCAAGGAATCGTCGCTGGATGCTGAGACATAAATATGGCGCGGCCATAAAAAAGTTGGCCTGGCTCACCTTATTAGCTTTTTAATTGCACTTGTCGAATCATTTTTTTATTGGCCTTTAAATGTTGGCCGGAATTAAAGCAATTGTCGGCTGCTTACCAATAAATATCCGAATCTGGGGCATAAACAGGCGTCCGCAAGTGTTGCAGGCTTTTTATTGTTGTTCTGCATGTTTGTCGCTGGCTAATTAAAATTTGTTCGCCAATTGGTTTAATTAGAGCTGCGAAAGCCGTCAAATGATCAAATAAAAACAAGACAAACGCACAGAACAAGCTGAAAACACAAAAGAGCAAACAAAAAGAAACAGAATACAGTCAACATTTGAGCCGTAGACTCGCTTTGCATTTGTATTTTACGCAGCCAGACTCCATAAATTGTTCTACACATAAAATTCAAATGTGCTGAGCCTTCAAATTTTATTGCCTTGGCCAGGTTAATTACGCTTCTTTTAGAATTTCAATTGTTACTTTGCGCATTTGTTGTTGTCGCCCGGGCGCCAGAAAAATCTTTAAACAGTCGAGCAAATATTTTGAGCTGAAATCATAATGGCATCCAGATAAGGGGAACTCCTTTCCCTTCGGCTGGCTCTTGACAAATATGTTGCAGGCGTAGGCATTGTTGTTCGCCTGCCCCGACTTGATTTGTGGCGTGGCAAGTTTGCTATCTGCGGCCAAGCATCATCGTCAGCATCAGCATCAGCATCATAATTTCTGCTGCTCGCTTATCGAACGCCAAAAAGTTTAAGCATAATGTATAAAGCGCTTCAGTGTTGGCCCATAGTTTTCACCGAACTTTGGCCAACGAACTTTTGTGTTATTCCGAATTCGGATACGAATGAAGATGATGCGGCTGATGATGACGTTGATGTTGATGATGTTGATGATGATGCTGTTGTCAGACTGGCTGTTGTTTTTCGCCGCTGTTTGTTTGGCTTGTCAGTTTACATAAGAGTCTGTGTGCATGTTGGGCATACGCCACGTGCGCCTCGTTGATACGGCATAAGTTATTCATGCAAAAGTAAATGTTGCCATCACTTTGGCCATTTAGCCTGTTTGCACTGCAGTCGTGGCCACAAATTGGATTTCCCGTTAAGTGCTCGCAGGCACAGTCCAACTGCCGGCGGGCGAGTGCAGTTGCTAATTTCAAATATGTATTTATAACGGGCACTAATAGCCACGCCAATAACGGCAATACAATGCCCAGCCCTAGCGACGATAGGCCCTTCGGGCCGTGGCGGCAACAACATCCCGGCCGCATTCCCCATGCGAATGCTCTTGATAATGATTTGCACTTGCAGGCCGAGCCAGACCGAGCGATTTGCACCGTGCACGCACGGCATCCAACTGGCATGGATGGCCGAGAGCCACCTGGCAGCCTCGGCTGCCTTTTATCCAGCTGCCTAGGCTGATGAGGCTAATGCCAATCGAATTAGATTCGCCGAATGTCATTTATCATCGTCAACTCGGAGCGTTTCGCATGCAATTCGATAAAGCATAGCCATAGCAATGTGTTAAGCAAGGGCGTGGCTTCCTAATAATCCTCTTACGCATTAAGTTTTCAATGGCTTTTACAGCATATTTCAAATTCAAGCTAATGCCAATTCTCATAGTATGCAAGAGTTTAAAGCGTTTCGACTGCATGCTTTAAGCCACAAAATATTATGGCCAAGAATTTGCTGAAGAGTTTACAAAATTCATTGCATACTTTTCAGCTGAGAAATAAATCGAGGGCAAGCTGCTTAATTAGGTTTAATAAGAGTTTTTTTTAGCTTTTATTAAGAATGTAGTAATTTTTATAATAAAAATAAGACTTCATAATCGAACTGAGTAAAATTTCAAGCGAATATTACGACATATTTATAGAAATAAAAATTAGTTTGAAAGATACAATGACGACAATTTTAAGGTATGCGTACAGAAAACTAAAAATGAAATATTTTGCCTAAAAGAGCAGTTGATATATGCATATAGTAAATCTGAATTTCAGCCAAAGGAACTAAAGAATTACCAAGAATATATTTATAATTGTATGTCCGTGCTTTTCTTTAAAGGAGTCAAGGGTAAGGCTTTGTAGGTATTCTTATAATTGAGTTAATTAAATTCAAATCAAAATTTTATCCGATCTGAAAATTAATTGCAGCAACGATGCTACCAACGGCTGTTGCATTTAAATAAATAACAAAGACAAATATTATTTAATTAAAAAATATATTTATTCAAGTAAAAGTCATTAGATTCTAACAGCCTTAGTATCGCATTGCATAGCTAATATGCCAGTTCCAGTTTAAGAAAACAGAAAAATTGAAATTAGTCCTACGATACGCTATTACATTTGCATCGTATAATTAAACGCTTAACGAAAGAAAGAGTCCTGAATATGGCGGAAATAAATTAGGCACCGTGAAGCTTTGATGGGCAAAAATAGACAGCAGATGAAATTCACAATTTACCATTGATGTTAGAGCCACAAAAAGCTAAAGCTGAAGCGTAAACAAAAACCTCCAGATATGCAAATAATTCTCATAGCAGAGCTCAACCTTTGAAATCGAATTGAAATGGAAGTCGTGTATATTTAGAAGGAAAAGGGCAAAGCGAAAATGAATTTATCTACAGCACGGTAAATAGATAGAAAAAAACCATTATAATATATTTAAGGCGACATTTATTTAAACTAATTGTAACTTATTTGGCTTGTTTTGCTTAGTTTTCTTATTCAATTAGCCAAAGTTTTGTATTTTTAGCTGTTTCTGAATTTAGGGCCAGAGTCAACAGCTTTGGGTGAGAGTCGAAATGCCTCTTATTTATTTACTCTAGACGTTTAGGGCTTTTGGCTTGTGCACGCTTATTTACTGTTTGCCGAAATGCGAAACCGCAAACACAACTAAGGCCCAGAGTCAACGGAAAACACTCCAAAGGCAGCACCGCACCTCCCCAGCCGTCACCTCCCCCTCCCCCTTCCTCTCCTCCGGCCATTGCAGCAGCGTCGAACAAAACATGCGAAACTGTGGAGTGGCTGGACGCTTGCATGCGGCAAAGTTAAACCAGAAATACTTTACCCAACTTAAATGCCTTTCAGGCAGACCACACAGCAGCGGACTGAGAAATACTGGACGTCAAACAGCGGAAGGCGTAAGGCAGAGAAAAGGCCGTCTCTTAGACGAGCAGCCAAAAAATATGTAAAAAGCCGCTCCTCGTTCACAGCAAAAAGCTAAAGAGAGAGAGAGATAGAGAGAGAGAGAGAGAGTCGGGCAGAGGTAGAGGCCAAGGCAGACATTGAAAACATTTCCACGCCCAGCCCACTCAGAGACAGAAGCTGAATCTGCTGCTGGGCAGTGCGAAGTTGGCCTCGATGTTAACACAATTAAAGGGGAGGCAGCTGGGAGTGGTGCTCGATGACCGGCAAGTCAGTGCAGGATGTCATTTTGTGCACTTGCCTTTCGCTTCCTATGTGCTTTGAAGTCATTATTTTTCATCATCTTTCAGCTTTTTGCTCGGCCAGCAAAAAGGGACAAGTCACGCCGGGCACTTGCCCAGCTTTTCTTATCCAAATATTGCGAAAAAAAATTGTAAGAGCGAGCAGCAACAAAACAGCCGAACAACAACAACAGCAAAAGAAAAGGAAGATAGAAAGCCAAACTGTATCATATTTTATAAAATTCTTTGGAAGTCACTTAAAGTGTCCTTGCGATGTATCTGGCGTTGTCCTGTGCTAAATTTATTCGTGTAATTTGATTGCGACACAAAGGCCAACAACAAATTGTGTTTCGCATCCAATGTAAACGAAACTCGCACAAATAATTATTGCACAATGGGAGCAACTCAGTTATCAGAGTGAAGTTTCACATTCTCTCGCCTTCTGCTTTGTCCTTTGCGATGCGACTCCTGGTTGCAATAGAAATACTGAATAATGCGCCGTAATTGAATGTTGCTTCAAATATTTATGGCCAAGCTTATAGACCCATTAGCTGGCATTAAAAGTGATTAAAAAACTGCTGCCATTTCATGTGTTCGACTGATTGCTGACTTTTTGCTCGGCTGCAAACTAATTATGGCAAATTACAGTACGCCCCTCGCCTGCAGGAGGCGTGTCCCACGCACTTTGGTCGCTGCAGCCAGCCACTTTTGTACTTAACATGCACTTTGGGATGTTGCCTTCGTGCCTTCTGCTGCTTAAAACTACAAAGCGTCAAACGGTTTCATCTAGCTTGGCTTTTAGAGCCACTCCGCACTCTCCACTTAGCCAAACACTTGCTCCTGTCCGGCCGCCAGTCCTTGCTGTCCTTGCTGTCATTCACTCTGTCGTCAGCTTCGGGTAGAACGTGAAATATATTTACAGCCCCTAGATGTTTCTTTTACTTCTATTTTCTCATCATTTTTTTTTTTTTTTTTTTTTTTTTCGTTTGCTTTGCTCTGGAAATTACGCTTATTCGCTGTTCCTTGCTGAACAAATTTTACGTGCTGTTTTGGTCATTCTCTCTCTCTCTCTCCCTCCCTCTCTCCCTCTCTCTCTCTCTGTCTCGTTTACTGCCTGTATACCCTTGCTTTGTGGCTAACTGAGATGTGATTTCCGCTGCAATAAAATAAAGCGTCTACCTTAAAGGCTTTATGGCCCCGTTTTGTCGCCGACTGGAATTCGTCATTTTATGGGCATGTGATTCCTTTTTTGGCTCTTCCTTTCAGTGATTTTTTTCTTTCTTTTTCTTTATGAACTCGCCTGGCACTTTTTAGTCGGGTTGGGTTTCACAGACCCAAAAAAATAAAATATTATAATAAATTATTAAATTATTTATGCGCATCCTTTGAGCAAAGGACGCCAAACTGCTCCATGCCTGTTGTGAATGGAGCGAATGCCCGCCTTCCATTGTGATAAGCATCCATTTATCATATACAGCTCGAATGGCTGCTAAGGTATCAATGCAAAAATGGGGAAACCCAAAAGCTTACCGTTAAACCTAACAAGCAGGCACATAATCGTTTTGAAGATTTATCTCTCCAGACTGGGGGAAATTCACATTAGTTTCATAGCTGAAATTCTATAAGAGTTTTGGAAAGTCTGTCATGCATACAATTATTTATAATCAAAGAGTTGCAGAGATTTAAAAGAAAACAGAAATTAAGCGTATAGAAAGCCTTTGCCTGGTTTCACATGAATTCAATTTTATTTGTATTTTTTTTTTTTAAATATTATTATTATTAGATTTAAGTTTAGCTGGTTTGACAATAATCTAATTATTGACCTCCTTCACAACTGTAGATGGCAAACAACTTTCGCTCTCTCTTTGCTTCTCTTGGCTACTTTGATTCAGAGCTTCGTTTAATTTGTTTTTTTTTTAGGACTAGATTTGAATTACGTTAATCGTATATTTTTTTAATTTGATTTATACAACACACAGAGAAAGGCGCGCACACACACACACATACGCATCGGCATAGCCGAGGGCGCTGCAGGTGTGAGCTAACGTTTAACTTAATTATAGAAAGTTGTGCCGTCTCCTCCGACCCTTCTGCCCTCTTTGTCCCCCTTCCCCCATACCTCTTGCCGTTCCTATTTACAGTGACATCTTTAATTAATCTCTAACCTAAATTACATAACTGCACAGTGTGCAAAAGCTTACAAATAATTGAAGTCCGGCCCGGCTGTTCAATAGGCGAGTCACGTCACAAGTCACGTCCCCTGACGCGCTCCCAGTGCTGCAAGGACCTCCAGCGCCTCCGCCAGCAGCGCCAGCAGCAGCGGCGACGCCAACAGCAATTGAAACGTGCTGCGATGTTTGCGCTCAGCTGCGCCGGACATGATAGCCGAAGCGGAGTATTCACCTGTTGGCAAAAGAGAGAGAGATGTGCGTGTGTGTATGTGAGAGAGTGTGTATATGTGTGTGTGTGTGTGAGTGTGACAGTTGCAATTAATATGAATCATTTAACTTGCTGACAAAATAATTCACACGCACTCGCAATCATTCACGACACTAGAGCTACTGCATATACTCTATATATATACGTATGTATATATATGTATGTATGTATATCCTTCACTATCAATATATTGAGAAAAGAATATTAAGGGTGGACTCACCGCTGAGCACGTGCAGGTCAACGGAGACGGACTCGCTGTTCGACGGCTGGCACGTATAGTTGCCGGAGTCCTCTTTACGCACAAACGGTATAATTAATGAGCCGATCTGTAATGAATGCGGGCAATATTATTTCAGCACTGGGCACAGCGAGCTATAAACAGCTCTTAAGCAAGTTGTAGGACTCATTTGCAGTTGCTTTGCCTACTCCGCCTACCGTATTCTGATTATCGCCCACTGTGCCGAATATGTTGCGATCGATCTGCGTGTACCAGCCGGTGCGCTCGTCGCTCTCGCTGATCTTCTTCTGTCCACGGAACCAGATGATGTACTTGGGCGGATCCAGAGTGCCGCGCACGATGCAGTGCAGGGCCACCTTGCTGCCCGCCTTGACGAAGCGACTCTGGTCGCCAATCAGCTCAGTCTTGGGCGCTGCAAAGCAGAGCAATTTGTATTTTGGAATGGGAACTCGATTTGCACGGCTTACTTATCACTTCCAGATAGACCTTGGCGCTCAGCTTGGGCTCGGTGGCCATCTGGCACTCGTACCAGCCGGCATCGCTGGGCGAGACATACTTGATCTGCAGCGACCAGGTGTAGTCGTTGTCCTCCTGATATATCGACTGGAAGCGTTCGTCCGCGATGAACGTGGTCTCGTCCACACTGATTATGTGACCATCCAGCAGGCGCACCCATGAGACGGGCTTCTCGGACAGGCGATGGATCTGAAAAGGAGTTCAATAATGAATGCAGGTAGATATTATAATATGTACAGGAAAATATCAATATAAGAGCATAAGAAGTTGTAGTTCGATTTAACTATAACTAGAATCGATAACTATCGATTAATATATTATTAGGATCATACACAGTTGTATATGTGAATGATCTGATATCGCTCTATCTGTCATAATCTCTGATCAATCTATTTATACAGCAAGACAAGTAAAGAAACCTACTGAAAGATACCAAGCATCCATCGATCGTATACCTTGGGTAATTAAATATATCTGCTATCATGCAGATGCTTCCTTTCCATTTGATAGAGCGAGAGATTTCGCTTTAACTGGACCTCGGGAACAACAAAACACTATTTGCATATTGTTAACAAAAGCAGAAAGCGAAGGAAAGCAATGGAGCCCTTGCTTATTTGCATACATACATTCGAATTGGACAATATACCAAAACGCAAACAACGTCAACAACAACATGAGGATGAAAAAAAGAAAAAGAAACTATTATAAGAGGCCTCAAATTTACATTTACATGGAGTGGAGCAGAGATGCCTGTGTGTGAGGTCCTTTAAAGAGGAGCCAAGAATGGAGATGGCCGTAGAAATGGTAAATGGTAAATGCTAGAGACGTATACGTACGTACGTATACGGCGGATAGTTGTCGCAGAGAGCTTGTTTGCCCTGTTTACGTCATAAAAATAAACGTAAACAAAACAAATTTGTTGATATGTAAATGAAATTATGCTGATCTGTGCGCAAAGTTTTTGCCCGCCAGACACCAGAGAGCAAAAAGCAAACACCACAGGCGAAAGGCAAAAGGTAGCTCGAGCTGCGTACTGTCCTCGGGATGTGGAAACGACGAAACGGAAACCGAAAACGAAATAGCAAAACAGCTAGATATTATCAGAAGAGGACTGAAAAGACTATTATTATATCTTTAGCTGGACACTGAGCATATCATTAATTTGGTTCGCATTCCCAAATGCCGCTTGGCAAATGGAGAAGGAGAGGGAAATATGTAAGGGCAAATATGTTATGCCAAGCTAACTACTGGAATTCGTGGGCGTGAAAGGGTAATGGATGACATATTGAAGAGAAATTGAATTAGGCTTTAAGCTTTCTCGAATAAGGACATTCCTGGAGAGGCAATGAAAGTTACCCAGAAACAACTCACAATTCGCATCAAGTTAAATTCATTTGCTCTCTCTACTTAGTCATCTTAAGCTGAACTTGTTTTTCAAACCTCACAAAGACTCAGAGGGCATTTAACATAGACAGAGGGAAAATAACAAACAGATTAATTTGGATAATTAGGGACTGAGCTGGGCATATCTTCTATTTACTTATTTAAATGAAAAGAAAGTTTATTTTGCACACAATAAAAGACTTTAACTTTTGTAAACCTAAAAGGTAATTAACAAAGAGAAAAAAACAAAAATAAAAAATAACGGAAATTAAATCATATTGTGCAACAATAAAAGTGACAAACAGATTAATTTTGATAATTAGGGGCCAACGCCTGGAATATAATTCATTTTAATGAATACTAGGCTTAACTTTTTATATAACACTCAATAAAAGACTTTAAATTTGTAAATACTAATGCTGAGGATTTCAACATATAGAAAATAGAAATATATCAGAATTTAATATAGAAAAATAATGTAGAAGTTTGAATTTCGCATCGACTTTCGCCTACGCCAATGTTTCACCCACTCAAGATATTTGTTTTCAGCTCAACACATATGCAAAATGAAACATGACACACACTCACACATGCGAAGGCACGCATACCCACACGAATACCCACACACACGCACACACACCCACACACACTCGCACATATCTTGGCCGTTGGCAACGAATGTTTGGGCTGCTTGGGCTTTGGTATTGGGGCCGCACCTGGTGGGCTTTGTCGGCGCTGTCGACTGCACTCACCTGGCATGGCATGTAGGCGTGATTTCCCATTTGAGCCGTGATGTTTAGCACGGGCATTGTCAGATTTGTACGCGGCTGCTGGCCCGGCAACAGTTGCCCGTTGTGGGAGGCCAGATACGAGTGCTGCTCATTAAACATTTGCTGGCGCTGCTGCGCCGCTGACAGTGTCACCGTCTCCGCTGCAGGAGTGGATGTCGCTGCTGCGGCCGCTGCGGCGGCTTCTGCCTCGGCTGCAGCAGCGGCAGCGGCAGCAGCGCGGTAAGCTGGCAAATCTGCGGCCGCGAACACAGGAAACGGCGGCAAAAATGTGGGTATGGAGAAACCTTTAGTCAGTGAATCAGTGTTGCCCGGATGAGGATGCTGCAACACCGCATTTTCCTCCGCCTCCGGCTCCGCCTTCGCAGCCGTTTCTTCTGCCTCCTGCTCCGATGGCCGTGACGCTGCTGTTTCAATGGAGTTGCTGGCTTCCGCTTCCGTCAGGGCTGGCGGCGCAGCCATTGCGCGCTCTGTTGTTGATGTCGGATAAATTGTTGATATGAACAGCGACGTCGCCGTCGCCGTCGACATTGTCGTTGTCGTCGTCATCGTTGTTGTTGCTGTTGTTGTTGTTGTTGCTGTTGTTGTTGTTGTTGCTGTTGTTGAATCGGTTGTTGTTTGTATTTCGGCCGCTGTTGCGGGCTGCGTAGTTGGGCCAATTTGTACGGACTTAGCAGCTACATCTACAGCTCCTCTTGCCTGCCGCCCAGTGGCATTCCTTGTTATCGTCGGAGCTGCTGATGACATTCCCAGGGTCGTGCTCCAGTAGCCAGTTGTACCTGCTGTTGTTGTTGTTGTTGTTGCTGTTGTTGTTGTTGGTTTCTGTGCTGTCAGTAATGCTGTTGAGTTTGGGTCTGTCGTAATTAGATCGTTTTGTGTTGTCATTGGGCTATCTGGTAAAGTGGATCTCGGGTATGTCGTTATCCTCGGCTGCTCATAGGCTGAGCTGCAGGTGACAAAGTCTGTGGATAAAATACAAAAAAAAGACACACGCATTTACAGGTGTACTTCATTTCAGTAAATTGCTGCAGCAGCTGTGATAAAGGCATTGATAGGGACAGTTTTACATTAAAAAAAAAAGAGTATATTTATATATTTATATATGCATGCTTAAAGCTTAAGTAAAACTTAAAATGAAGCCGTTAAGCTGTAAAATATTTGCAGTAATTTTAATACCCAGAATCCATTTTAATTTAAAATTTATTCAACATTTTAATTCATATTAAAAGCAAAAACGCAGCTCAAAGAAAATGAACTTCAGGCATGCAATCATGTATTTATTGAAATTAAATATCTTTAATTAAATAAAATATGAAACGAGTAATGCGCTCACTCAACTCAACTCTGGCCTCATCTTTCACAATATATTTTCCGCAGAAATTATATCAAATTGCATTTAATGTTTTCTCATAGGCTTGAATAAATATTTGTCTAATCAACAGCAGATATTTGGCTGCAGTTATTGGCAACAAATTGAATTGAATCAGATATAAATATGCCCCGAATCCTAAATAAATAAATGCTAAATATTATATACAATTTTAATATCTGCGAGGCGTATCAAAAATTGAATCAATAAGCTGTGGGTACGAAAGGTGAAACAATTAGCAGGTATTCAGTGGAGCCGATTAATATATATGTATGTATGTGTGTGTGCGCACACTTTTAAAAGCCAGCGTAGAGCCATCGGAAGCCTTCTCATTTGCTTGTTATGCATACGTATATATTTCATTTCAGTTAATTTTCAATTAAGCTTTTATGCTAATTAAAATCGTAAAAAAAAAAATGTTGCAGCTTTTCAGTTGGTTTTCGCTTTTACGACGAGGCGGAGGAGGCCAGAGGAGGAAGCGGCGGGGCTCTGCTGGGCCATTGAAAACTTTTTTTGCCTTGCACGGGCTGCGTTCGCTTAAAAGACCACACAGTGCGTATGCCAGAAAAAATGAAGGAAAGTCAAACAAAGAGAGGCGTATTCACGTGCCGGGGCAAAAGTTGCGATTCGCTTATAAATATTGCAAATGCTTGCTCGGTTGGCAACAATAGCTAAAAGCAGCTATTAAAATGTATCAATTATTTATGTATATATTTGAAATTTAATTTATGATTCTGCTTTTCATTCAGTTGTTTCATTATGCATGAGTTTTCAATAATTGAATAAAATGGTTGACTATTTAGAAAAATCAATCGCAAACAAAAGTTTGCAAAAACTATATTAAGAGATTACAGGCTAATCACTGAGACCAGCAAATGTTCCCAACTGCATGTGTGTGTGTGTGTGTAACAGTTTTGCCAGTGATTAGGTTGCCATACATCTTAACTTTTCGCTGGCAAAAGTTGCTGTCACGACCTTCTAAAGGACTTGTCGCCTCCGGGTCAATAGGCAACAGCAGCAGCAGAGAGAGAGAGAGAGAGAGGGAGAGGGAGAGTGGGCGAAAAAGAATGATGGGAAAATGATGAGGGCGTGAACTCTGTTAGCCGAGCTCAGAGCTCAACGGCATTCATGCGGAAAGTTTAGCCGCCGCCACCCACACGAATCGAACTGCGACGATGAATCCGAAAGCAGTTTGAAACAAGTTACAAGCGATTTCGCTCTTCACTCATGCCATTTCTTCAGTCAGCTCAAGTTTTTGTTCGGGCTCTGTTTGAGTTTCGTATTACAAAGCGATTAATTTGAATGACTCCCAAGTTGGGACTCGATTTGTCACTGCTTTGGCCACTTGATGGAGTCGTCTAATTAAGTTCATGTGCCCCGATGCCATTGCGCGTTTCTTAAAACTCTCAAATAATTCGTGTAATCTTGGCCAACACGCAGCATATTGCCCCAAAGGGTCCCAGCCGAACCGCAAATATGCCGGCCAACCCGCAACTGGGCCAAAAATCAGACGTCTAGCCTTGGGTTTTAGGCTGATTGCAGGTTTTTGCTTTTGCTTCAGCGGGCCGGCAGTCAACGAAAGAATTTGCATTTTTAAATTATTTCATTTCACGTTCTTGTCAGGCCCTGATAAAGGTACAATTTCTATCCCATTTTTTTCGCTCCGCATAAATTTTGCCACGAATTGGACGAATGTGAATGTGAATGTGAATGCGGATGCGAGTGTGACGTGGTATGCGTGAGATTTGGGCGTGCCGATAAGGTCTCCGGTTAAAATGTAAAAAGGTAAATGGCCAGCAGGACCCGCAAAAGAAAAAAAAGCTATGAAAAAAATGAGAATGTCGAGCTTCAAATGTGAAACGCCGTAAAAATGCAAATTGAAAACGAAACGAAAGAGTAAATTTGAGAGCTACAGCAGCCGCAGGCGCCCCGCCCCCCTTTCCGGCCATTACTCAGCCCCTGGCCAATCGGAATGCAGTTAGCTGCAGGACTATGTTTTGTGGAAATGTATCCTAAAGGAAACCTTTGCTTAAGCTTTCAATTAAATCGGCCTAGGCACTATAAGCCGATGCTGGATGCTTTACGCAATCTACCCAATACAAAGTCCATTCGAATCGAAAAAATCCTTTCAATCTTGACAAAACTCAGTTTCTTTCTCTCTCCCTCTCTCTTTGTTTATTTTGGCTTCTAAGCCGATTAATTTGCAGGCCACAACAACGCAAAGGCGTCTATGTGTGTGTGCATGTGTGCATGTATGTGTGTGTAAGTATTTTGTTACGAAAGGAGCTCGTATGTTGTGTGATCTCCACAGTTATTGCACTCGGCGACAAAATGGCGACAGCAGGCAACACACGCCCCTGCCACGCCCTGCAGCCACAATTGCTTGGCTAACATAAACAAATGCGAAGGAGCTGCCAGCAGGCAGCAGGACACTGCCTGGCCCAGGACATGTAAGCGAAACGTGCAATAACACTTGAATTGTTTTTGTTGTGTTTGCGGCCAGCTACTTTGAAACATGGGGAGTGGCACCGCCCCTCGTCCCCCGAACCACAGTTGTGTTGAAGTCGTGGCAGTTGGCACCGCATTCACCGAAGCTCATAATTCAAGTGTGTTACCAAAATGAGCAAACGCTTAGCCTCCACTCACCTCGGCTCAGCGCCGTCAGATCCGTACGCAAACTGAATAGTAATGCGCTCCAATGAGACCTCGAATTACTCAAATTAGGTCTGTTGCAGCTAGGCGAAAAACCTGAAGCGCCGACACAAACACAGCCACACTGATTGTATAAGTGTGTGTGTGTGTGTGTGTGTGTATGCAAATTCAAATTTCAGCACAGACAACATAATGGCTAGCTCATCAGCAACAGTGGGCGAGGCAGTTGAGCAGAGCAAAGATCATCATATGGGCATGGCTATAACCACAATTCCTTCAGCTATTGCTGTTTATATTAAAAACACATTCCGTAAGCCTCTTTGCCACACTGTGCAGGAGCCAGACTGCTCCATATGCTGTTATTTAACCTTTTAAGGGAGCATTGATGAACCCTGCGCAGGATTGCCTCAAGCGCTCAGGGTAGCGACTGAACATAATGCCAAATAAGCCGCATGTTTAGCTGATAAATATGTGACCAAACAATATTGTTACCAAGATATAGATGCATTAAAAACCAAAACACTTTAATTTAAATAATAAATGTGACATGTGCAGATAAATGTGAGGCTTGATAATGCATATCGTAATCCGGCTCTTAACGGCTTTTAATTACACCAAACTAGCAGCAGCAGCGCACATGTGCAGCAGTCGCATGACCACGCCCACTGAGCATCCTGCGGCGTGTTAAAGGTCAATGGATTAATTATGATTTCATGCTCAACGGCATTTGGTTGGCCATTTGATGCGTGTACACGTACATCATTAGCGGAGTATCAAAACGGGCAACAACTTTTGGCCAAACGGCAGTCGCAACTTTTTTGATGGGCTTCTGCTGCTGCCGCTGCCGCTGCCGCTGCTGCTGCTGCTGATGCCGCTGCCTCTGCTGCTGCGCGTTGTAATTATAAAAAATATGCGTCTGTAATTTGGAAGCGCCCAGGGCCAAAAGTAATTACATATCCAATAAAAAGTCATGGCAGCAGGATGCGTAGCTGGCAGGGCTCATAATTAAAAACCCAACAACTAAACACTCTACAATCTCGGCCCGCACTCCGCACTCCACTTACTCGGCATCCACTTCTTCTAGAGCCACTCGCTGCGGCTTAAGCCAACCGGCCAGCCATGACCATGGCTTAGCAGGAGATGGACCAGGCATTAAGCACCAACACAAACACAAACACACATACACACGCACACCACATTAAAGCAAAACTTTCCATTGGGGAGTGCTTTGGGTTATGGGCACCTCGAGTGCGCATAAAACACGCGCCAGCAGATTGCTGAAGGCGCTTGGATTAGCAGCCAGCAGCGCAGCAGGGGAACCCCTTAGCCCCGAGCCATACCCACCCAGTTGAGATAGTTGGCTAAGCGTCTATTTGTTGACAATTCTCTTAACGTGTTCTTTTTGTTTCTGCGGCTGCGGCTGCGGCTGCGACTGCGACTGCGATTGCTGCTGCCGTGCGGAGCCATGCTTAATGGATGTCCTTGGGGTCCTCTTGCGAAGCAATTGTAAAATTGACTAAAACTTTAAGCTAAACAAATCTTCCTTAAAGGGCATACTTTTGCATGGTTAAAAAACCTACCTCAAGAAAGTTCCAGAGAGCCGGCCACTCCCGAAAAGTATCCCCACCCATCCCAACTTGGAATTAGTTGTATAAAACTCAGACACATTTGCTTCTCTATAACTTTACCTGCTCTGCGTACTTTGGTGCAATTAAACTTCTTACCCTAACGAACTTTTGACCAAAACATCCAAAGTTTAGAGGCAAACTTTTCAAACCAAGCGAAATTTAGAATGGCATATTAACCTATTCCAACTGCAAATTAGTTAAGCAAACGCAAATTGACTTATTTGTGCTCTCTCCCTCTGTATTTATCAGTGTTGAAAATATTGTCAGACTAAGATGATTCGAGACTGAGGACCACACCAAACACCCATCGGGCTCATTGTTTATTCATGTGCTAAGCACAACTCTTTATCCGCAAATATTAAGCCAACAGCGTGTCAAATCAATTTACACTTAGCGTCAAGCTGTTGGCAAGTGTTTAGCCTCCTGCTCCTGCTCTTTATGATTGACGGCGCATTTACTGCGGATGAATTGTAATGACACTTGGCATTCGCTTGAATTTCGCATAAATATTCAAGAATGTTACGTTGAGAATGTGCATGAGATCAATCAATAAGCAATTACGCCCTTCGTTTTTTTCCGCCTGCAAATAAATAAATAAACATAAGCATATTTGGCTGCGTGGGCGGAAGGGACAGCCGTAACGTGAAATAGGAAATTGTACGTCTTACATATTGCCGAGCGAATACGGAATTCGGTCTACGCATGAAACACGCATTTGCATGCGTGCGGGTGGGCGGCTGCTTATGTGGGTGGGCCACCGGGTGGCTTTGCTGCTGCGGAATGTTGTGTTTAGTGAAAATTGCTTCAACAATTTTCTTGTAGTCATTCAAAGTGAAACATATGTTGGGTGTCACAGTTAAAATATGTATATACGATATGCCAGCACACAAATAGAGGCAACAGCCGCGCGCTGGATTGGGTGGGAGTTGAGTGGAACTGGGCTGGGCTGGTTCGAAATTCAATAGGAGGCAAACAACTCGAACGAGTCAGTCGACTCGACGCCTACTTCGGCTCTGCCGCGCACCCCTCCCACCCGTCGTCTGTCTGTCTCGTTTGCTCTCTTTGTTTTTATGCAGCACTCTTGCTTTCTGGTTTGGGACTGGCTCAATTTATTTTTATGGCATCATGTTTGGTCGCTACGTGTGGCAAAGCGGGACGCTTCTTTCTCCTTTTTTCGCCTTTGGCTTCTGTTTCAGCTGCGTAAATTGAAACTGGAGCGCTGCTCGGCGTCCCATTACGTATACGCACCGTGCTCGTGCGCGTACTCCAACACGCTCCCATTAATGTCTCTAGGAGCAGCCGCACTGCCCGAGACAGTCGCATTTTCGCATCATTCCTACATCAAAGGCTCAACATTATATACATTATATCAAAGCGCTGAGCAGAGCTGTTGACGTCATCACACAGAAGGCGAAGCAGACAAACAACAAATATGAATATCTCGTGTTCCACTCTGAAGATACAATTACTTAAACAGTCGCACACGAGTGGATCCAGGCACAGTATCAGTGGGGTCCTCTCAGATATTCTTGGCATCTCTCGGGCAGCATTTCACATGCTCATGAATCGTCTTTCATTACGCCAGCGAAATCACGGCGAATTAAATACGGAAATCAATGCAAAGGTCACGTCGCACGATTGAAAATCAAAAACGGAGTTGAGGGCAAACTCTGTTAGCCAAATTATTATGAGCGATATTTGCATTTTGGCTCTGATTATGCGCCAGGTGGAGCAATAAACAGCGAACATTTCAATGTTGTTGATTTTGCTTTGTTATTGCAGAAGCTTGGGTGAATCAGAGCGAATTCTTTCGGCTTGCCCTCTGGGGACAAGTCCCGAGTGCCTGCGTATAAATCAAGTAAAATAATTATGCGAATCTGCAGGACATTCCATTATCTGTGTTTTGGGCTCTTCCGCAGTGCTTTTTATCGCGCCGCTCGCCTTTATTGCCGGCTGCCAAACGCTGACCCACCGATCCACCCACCCGCCGTCGAGTTTAGCACTCAGACCGATACCCGCAACCGCACCCACCGCCGCTGGGGCTGGGCCCTGGCCAGCAAATGCTGCCACCGCCGTCGGCACAGCTCATAAATAAGTTCCAACGTCGCCAAAACAAAACATTTTTCATCTGCCTCTCGGCCGAACAGGCCTGCCTGTCGGTCGGTCGGTTGGTCGGTGGGTCGCTCGGTCGGTCCTCATCCGTCGTCGTCTGTCGGCATGTGCTCTGGGAATATTTCATAAATTTCGACGCTAGCCCCGAATCTGAACCTCTGAACCTCTCGCACTGCCCCTGCCGCTGCCCCTACTCCTGCCGCTGCCTACCCATATAGACCGATATACAGAGACCATTGCTCCAGCATTTTTTGCTAGTTATTTTTGGGGCCATTTTCACACTTGGACGGGAGTCCGGAGCCGGACGGACCCAGGCCCATATCCTCTCCCAAGACTCGTTGACGCTTGGTCGACTGCACTTTGTCATCTGGTGGGCACTTTTCCTATTTTTCAACAATTACACGCCCCAGCCACTAATGCCACACACTTGTTGTTGTTGTGTTGTTATTGTTGTTGTTCTGTTCACTTTTGCTGTTATTGTTATTTTGGCATTGTTTCACACAGCTTTCCGTTCATGTCTTGTGCTTGGCGCTTTTGATTGGTCGCCAGCGCCAAACCCTCTGAATAATTTAACGTCAACTTTCGTCCCTCTCGATTTTTCCAGGCCAAAAGAGCAGCGTGGACCCCTCAACAAAATTGTTAGTTTAGGGCGTGCGACTAAATGAACAGTGGCAACAAGTGCTGCGAAATAGAGCTGAATTTTAAATAATAATGTTCATAATGAATGTTAAATGGGATAGGAATAAGAATAAATAGAGACGATAGGCCAGGCTTAGGAATTTCTTTAAGCTATGATTATAAAATAATAATGATAATAGTGAATACAAATAATAATAAAAATATAATAATAATAATAATAATAATAATAATAATAATAATAATAATAATAATTATAATATTAATAATAATAATAATAATAATAATAATAATAATAATAATAATAATAATAATAATAATAATAATAATAATAATAATAATAATAATAATAATGATATTAATAATAATAATAATAATAATAGTAAATAAAAAATATTATACAAATAATAAAATTATTAATATTTAATAAAAAAAAAACAAATAATAATTTTCACTCAGTAAAATAAAACAAATAAAATTAATAATTCAATTTTTTCTTAATGGAAGATACACTGAAACAAAAGTACATAGTCCAGGGAATATGTGAGATGCCCTCGCACTGCTAACCACTGTGCGTCATAAAGCTAAGTATTTGATACTCGGATGCAGACAGGATGTAGCAGGAGCTCCGCTCCGCTCACGGCTTCCCACTGGCTTTCCGGTATGCTACGGTTCGGCTGGGTTGGGTTGGGATCAGCACGTTTTTCAGCATGTTGTAGCCGGAGCTAGGTGTTTCCAGGGCAACACTTCGGGCACAGGCTGGCGACAGCAGCAGCAACAGCAACAGCAAAAGCAACAGCTAAAGTAACGTCAGCAGCGACAGAGGTCAACCGACATGTGCCCATGTGCGTGGCCCAGAACATGTGGGCTGCCATCCGTGTGGTGCAGATTCATAATTTATGAGGGTAAACAAACACTTTTGGCCGGAATAACCCAATTGGTTCCTGTGCTGCCTCGACATGCTACTCTGCTACGCTGCTACTCTGGACCGTGCATTAAAGGATTTGCCATTTAGGGGGCGTGGCCGAGCTAAATATTTTGAAATTGCCCGGCATAGCAGAGGCAGCAGCAGGCAGCAGCGGGCCAGAATAGCACCACTAGCTTGTCCAGCTGCAAACTTTGCTACATTCCCCAAATTAGCCAAGTGCACAAAGTGCACGGAGCGCACGAGTACCAAAAAATGTTCTAATATTACAAAATTTATATGAAAAGCAGGAGGAGGAGGAGCAGCAGCAGCAGGAGGAGGAGCAGCAGCAGCAGACAAACTTCATTTATTTGGCATAACGAGCTGCACTCAAACTTTTATGAAAGCGCATTGGGATTGCTGGCGAAAATGGCCCACATCCTTTGCACTGCAGGTCCTTGAAATTGGATGAGCATTTGTCTGGCTGGCGGCGTCCAGAAAGTGTTGCCTCTGCAAATGTGTTTATTAAACATTTGCTGGCAAGTATTCAATTTCGTTAATGCTTTCAGCGCATTTTTCAAAGCTCCGCCAAGCCGCGCCCTGCTCGAGCCACAAATTTATTGTTTTATTTTGTTCTTTTTACGATTTTTATTTTTTATTTATTTTTTCGCCTGCATATTGGTCAGCGAGCATTTGCCCGGTCAGCTCAGCGTCGGCTACCAATTGCAGTTGTAAGTGGTTTCTCGCATTTTACCGTACAATGGTGCTCCAGAGGGCAGCCAGAGGGTTAAGGAACTCTCAGCTGCGGCTCATGAATTATGGCCAAGTGGATTGGCAATGGGGCGGAACTCTGGCCGGAACGCTTCAAACTTTTGTATTGAAATGTGCGCACATCTGTTAATAATTTAAATTGCATGGCAAAAGCGATCCGCAAAAAGCGCATGCTGAAAGCCATAATAATAACCTCTACAAAATAGCATAAAACGGGCCATTTGAGTAAATATGTGTGTGTGTGTGTGTGGCCATTGGAGTAGTTCTCAATATGTCAACAAGTTACAGCTGCAGCAGTTCACATCGGGAATACAGCTGTTCAGTATTCATAAATTACAATAAGCAAGTGATATTAATCCAAGAGTTAAAGACTTTAAGTAAAAAAATTTAGACTCTACACAAAAACGCCGAGCACAAATATTAAGCTTTTGAACAATCTATGTATATCGATGGTTGCTGCTAAGTACTTATCGATGAGCTCTGTTAAGCAATTTTTTACAATAGGAAACTATCGATTATAGATCTAGAAGATCACTGCTGATGGTATACAAATACAAACAGTCAAACACAGTCAACTGTCAAACACCTTATTTAACAAAAAATAACTCAGCTCAAAGATATTCTTAAATGTTTCGTGCTGCCATAAGTAATCGATATATCGGAAGACACATTCAATGCCAAGGCTGGCAACGCTAACTGACCTTTAAGGTTAGGCGTGATCACTGAATCAGTTAAGGTTATGCACAGTGAGAGAGGAATGGTGTCAATATAGCAAAAGCATATCCACGGCATGGAGAACTACGAGATACAGAGCATGATTGGCGAAGGGACCTACGGTGCTGTCTACAAGGCGCTGAATCGCTCGACCGGCGAGATCGTGGCCTTGAAGAGCGTGAAGCACATTCCTGGGATGGAGGGCTTGCCGTGGACTGCCATCAGGGAGATATCGCTGCTCAGGGAGCTGAAGCACCCCAACATAGTCGCGCTGCAGGACGTCGTGATGTCGGACAGCAGCATATGCTTGATACTCGAGCACCACCCCATGAGCTTGCGGCAGTACATCGATCTGCTGCCTGAGAGCGAAGTGATGGACCTTCAGCTGGTCAACAGCTACCTGTTCCAGATGACCAGCGCCATACTCTACTGCCATCGGCGACGCGTGATGCACCGGGATCTGTCGCCGCAGAACATGCTGATCGATGCGAAGGGCCACATCAAGTTGGCCGACTTTGGCATGGGCTGTTGCTTCCAGCTGCCCATGCGCGCGCTCACCCACGAGGTGGTCACGCTCTGGTACCGGCCGCCCGAGATCCTTATGGGCTGCCCGATATACGCCTGCCCCGTGGACATCTGGTCCATTGGCTGCATCTTCTTCGAGATGATCACGAAGAGGCCCCTGTTTCGCGGCGACTCGGAGATAAATCAGCTCTTTTGCATATTCCGCTTGCTGGGCACCCCCACCGAGGAGTCCTGGCCGGGCGTATCCGCACTGCCCGACTACCAGAGCACCTTTCCCGAGTGGACAGGCAATCAGTTAGGCCAGCTGATGACAGACCTGGACTTCTACCATCCCGCTGTCGACCTGCTGGCCAAGATAATCGTCTATCAGCCAGGGAAGCGCTTGTCCGCTGAGCAAATCCTAGAGCATGCGTACTTCAAGGAAGCGCCAGCGTCTTGGACTGCCTGACTGCCAATAGAAGTTTTTAATATATTCGTGTGAGATACATCTTGCTGGAAGCGCGCACGTGCTAATCGGCTTTATTAACGGATTTCTGTGCACGCGTGTAAAATTAATTGAATTATTTTACGCTACGCTTGAAGCTCATCACATCACATCACATCACAAACGCGAGTCAAAGTTAACAGGCGAGACTTAAGCTCGAGTGCCCGAAGGGTCACAGAACCTTGGCGCTTGTGCCCAGTGGGTCGAGATTTTGTCAGAAGGCAAACTGTCCTGCGTGGACAGGCAATTAATCTCCGCTCTTCATTAAATATTATTTTTTAATTTTCCTTAAGGTATTTTTCGCTTTTGGCCTACGTTTTATTTTTTCCACTGAGTGATTGGCAGTCGGGCGTTAAGAAAAACAAACACAGTAAGCGAATTCATGGAATGGAAGTTATAATTGCCCTGAAGCCATGTAGCACAGTGTAACAAGGAGTCAGAGGAAAACTGAAAAATACCCTCAATAAAAAATTGATCGCCAAAAATTAAATTTATTTAAAAAATATACATAAACAGCCCTAAGCAATGTATATATAATATTGTGTAAGTTTGAAGAAAAAAATGTATATATATATTTTTTTGTTTTTTTTTTTTTTTTTTTGTTAAAATTATTTAAATTATAAATTACATATAAACAGTCCTAAGATGTATGCATATATACATTTATATGTATAAACTCTGTAATTAAATATTTGAAAATTTGAAATCTATATCCATATTGATTAAATATATTTCTGTAAAATATTTTTTAATGATTTCAAGCTAAAATTACACATAAACAGCCCCAAGTCATATGCCGCAGTTGAGCACGGTTTAAAGACCCCACATATTCATAAATTGACAGATGATTTCATATATGATTTTAGCTTCAAAATGTTGCCTGAAACGAAACCAATTAACCGTAGGCAAATCATGCTACGGCGTGAGTGAGAGAGCATCGGCATGTGACATATTCAATTATAATTTTGCATGCGTATAACACGCAAGGTTCAAGGACGAACGAATCGAAATCAAATCGCTGGTCCGGTGTGTGTTGGGGTTTAAATTAAATGAAACTGCTTTAGCTAGACATATAAACACACACAGCTACAGCCACACCCATAGCCACAGCCACATATGGCCCCGAGCTGTACTTACGTGTCCCCAGGTCGAGGGCAGCCAGGAGCAGAGGGAGCCAAGCTGTCAGCCAGATGCGTTGCCAACTCAACGTCTTGGCCGTGCGTACAAATTGGCGCCGTTGTCCGGCGCTTTCGTCCGACTCGGAGACTGTCATCTTTGCAGCTGGTGGCTTCCTTGCGCTCGTCCCGTCCGTCCCACTGGCCCAGTTGCTTGCAGCGATGACACTTAGAGCTGCCTTTGTGCGCTCATTGCTAGGCGAATGCCGCCATTGGGGACTCGTTTGCGGAACCATCGGCGGCGGAGCATTGTCTCCAAGTGTTCGGCACGGCGCTGGCCTCTGATTCTGACTCGGATTCTGATTGCAGTGCGCCCCGTTGGCTGTCAAAGTTGTTCGCATTTTATGCGAATTGTGTGCGTCTATTCCCAGACTTCCCAGACGCCGCTGCTGCCCGTCCCAGATAAATAGGTTTATTGAATTAATTCGCTGGGGTCGGGAAACGCTCTCGTCGCCTTCCTTCCGTTGCTTTTCAGTGGATTGCAGCTGGCTTTATATATATATTTATTTTTTGTTTATTTCTATATATATTTATTTTTTTATATATTTCTCTTGCGTCGTTCTTTGATTTTATTGCCACGCGCTTTCATTGCTTTTCCTATTGCTTTACCTTGTGCCAGTTACAGTTACAATCTTTATTCTATTTCTCGAAACAAACTGCGCAAATTCAAGGCATATATATAATTTGATAAAGCAATCATCTAATCAATCAATATAAATACGATTCGAAATTTCGATTAGCCTTTAAATAGTTTTTATTTTTCAATTCTTGACTCTTTGATATGCCTCCAGCTGATTGGGAACTTTAACTTTTCCTTCGATCTGCTCGCTATTAATCATGCAAATTACCATCCAATTGAGAGAAGTTGAGGAAGCGCTCGTTCGATATATATTCACCTAGCATATGCCAAACTACTTTTCCCGTGAGTTATGTCGAAAGTTTTTCACAAAAGAGATTGGCAAACTTGCGGCACACTGACACTGTTTAACAAGTTTTCAGCTTTACACACATACTTATTGCACGCCCAGCTTGATAAACGATATTTTTAATGTTTCATTCCTTCGCCGGACTTAGCACGCGAGGCAAGTTATTCACAGTCGAGTTGCACTTTATGGCTTAAGCCGCCGCCTCGAAAATATTATTCAAGTTTTTATTCTATGCCGGCGTATAATACACAATAATCCCTTTTTACGACATTGCGGCCGCAGCATCGGCGAGTTTCCTTCGTGTTTTTTTGTTGTTTTTTTTTTTTTTTTTGTGTTCGTTGCTTTGCACATTTAGTTCCCCATTCTAATATCCATTTTAATACAAGAGAAACAAACAAATTTGGAAAGTGATTTCGGCACTTGCTTAGCCAAGACGCTGACTCAGCCAAGTCGCTGGGGACACTCACACACTCACACTCACACACACACAGATCTTCAGTTCGTTCCTTAAAATAGCTTCGCAACTGCCAATTCCTTACGCCTTGCACCTATTTGTGGCACACTTGGCCGCCTCAGTTCGCATCTAAACACAGGCACTTGGCCAGACATTGGCGCCTCGCACGACTTGCTACGAACGAGCTGCGAGACCGCGACAAGTTCACATCCGTTCTGGTCCTGGCGCCCGCTGCGAGTCACGTCCGCTCGCAAAGGATGCAAATTTTCAACTGAATCGCGTGCAGCCAGCGGCAGGAAACGCGTGCTGCCCCGCTGCGCCTGCCATCTGTTGGCCAGATGGCTGTTCCAGTTGCCAGCATCCCCAGCGATACGCTTGCCTTTGCCCCTTGTTTCATTCCATTTGCCACACGTTCCGTCCGCTGTTCCAACGTTTCTCCTCAACACTTGTGCCGGCTCCTCGCTCTGCGCATGTCCTTCGCGCCTTAGCCCTGGCCAAATGGCGCTTACAATGGACTTTAAATTTATTTGCTTTCTGCTTAGCAGTTCTTTGTGAGCTTACAGAAAATTAAACAAGCCTTTCGTACTTAATATAACTACATTTGGGCAGGCCGAGCTGAGTTGAAATTATTTGTATTTGAAATCAACTGAGCGTGGGAGTCAGCTTCTTATGTAATTTAGACTTGGAGTTGTCAATGAAAATTATTTAGTAAAATTATTTCTAATTAAAATTTAAGTAAACAATTTATGAAAACTGTTTCTGCTTTAACTAATTTTATATAAATATCAAACATATTGTTATAAATATTATATAAAATATATACAATATATCAACCCTCTGGCAGCCAATTCGGTAGCTTTGCTCCAGCTGCAGTTACAGCTGTAGTTTAGGGTCTGAGCCAAGTTGGTCTTAAATCAAGTTCAAGCTCAACAGATTAGATTCGGCCATCGGCTATGTCGGTTCGCTGCGAATCCTATCGATGCTCCATATTCTTTTTGGGGTTTGTACAAATTGTGGCACTCTAAATCAAAGCCTAGACCACATTAGAGTGGCGCCTTAAATTAACTTAGCATTTCGGGCCGTTGAATTCTTTGTCTGCTCGTTTAATTTACTGCGTGTCCTGCCACAAGGAGGCAGCTCTTCCCCTGCCCCAATCTCTGTGTGACAATAAAACTACGCAACGCCATTGAATCTGACCCAATATGCGAGAGGCGTGATATATGGGGCTTTGGTCTTAATCTTGTGTGCTTTTGTCAAAGAGCAAGTAACAAATAAATAAATATTATTGAACTTTTCAAGTCCCCAGGGAGGATAGAGGTTGCGAAGCGACTCCCCCGCACAGCTGGCTGGCAAGGTATGGCGGCACCCATGGTGGCTGGGCCAGCCGGTGGAGGTCCGCTGCTGGAATTTGTGTGCCCTCACAAAGTGCCAACATAAATTCTTGCACAGTTCAATTTATCGTGTATTGACACAGCTTCCGCATAAAAAGCAACGCTGGCTAGTAAAAATGTTTACAAAGTGAAGGCGGGAATGTCGTAAAAGAGCCTCGCTCACTGACTACAGGAATGTCGTACACGCACACTCACACACGCCACACACACACACACATAGATACAGATAGCGGGAAGCCTATTGTTATTACCTCTTTGTTGTGTTAACACGCCATTTGTGGCATTTGCAGTCGTTGCCAGCCTTCAAGCTCATGTCCGCGCATCGCAGCAGTTCAACTCGAGCGAATTTGAAATGCAAATGATGGAATTTCCCCTGATGAAGCAGATGCCGAAGCAGTGGCCGCTGCCCGTCTGAAACGTTCAGCTTTTGACTCGGCAAATAATCAAAATATACTTTATGTCGCACAGCCGACTAACTGTGTGCAAAGCTCATGAATTCGAAGGACAAACCCCCCGCCGCCGCCGCGCCGCCAGCACATGTTGTCCACACTCGAGCCCCGCTCACACTGGAGCCCCGTGCACAGCTGTTAATTTGAGTGTTTCGCATTATGTGCCCGGCTCGTAAACTCGACGAAGTGTTTATGGCTGAAAATAACAACTACATTTTTATAAATACCCATTATAAATTCATGCTTTATGCGTGCTGCGATTGCCCTTGTCTGCGCCTGTGCCCGTTCCCGTATTGATATCGTGAGGATAACAAGAGTTCAAACTTAGGCAAAACTGATATATGTGAAGAGCTTAGTATCTAATACTATCTATTGTGATTGTGGAGCATGCACGCTTTGTGTAAACTATTTAGTATTTATACATCAATTGGTTCAGTTCAAGCCCAACTCCGTTAAGTTTTATTACCAAACTTGGCTTTTGGGTTGTTTAGTTGTTGCTGAGCATTGTTATATCTTATGATCACATTATATTGACAGTTATAAATGAGCTGCTGAATTTATGGTTGTTGTAAAAATATATCAATATATCGATATTTTTGTATAAAAAATATATTTATATCAGAATACTCTTTGCCTTTAATATCGAATTTATTTGCGATATTTTTTTATATATTTGTATATATTTGTATATAGTATACCAAATGTACAAACTTTGAATATCGTGTAAACGTATTATTCGGATTTTATTAAAAATAAAAATGGAAAATTATTGATATATCGATATTTTTAATGTGGCATATTATATATCATATTGATATATTTTCAGAACTTAAAATATCATCGAAGCTGTATTTTTTAAATATTCGACAGCCCTAGCTAAAATTGAGGGATTTCATATCACTCCTCAAGTCTGTTAGTATTATTCTGATTATTTTATTATTTTCAATCTCTAATACATAAAATACTACTCCTGACTCAGACTTTAACTCCATAGAGTTTCACCCTTCACACTCAAACTCAATAGATAATCATTAAGTTTAGTTTATGAACTTGTAGTCGTTAAACCTTAATCCAATCTATCAATTAAGTAAACTAGATGGCAATGAAAAAAAATGTATAGTCCCTTATATGGCCGTTTCCTTGGAGAGAACCCAAAGTGCTCTGGATGTGCTCAATAATATTTCGAAATAAATTTTTGGTAAGCTGCACAAAGTTCCATTTCAACTTCCATTTGCATAACGTGCAGACAGTTGAGCGTGCTCCATTTAAAGAAATAAAAGGTAAATAATACACATATCGTTAAGATATGCGCGCACGAATAGCTGCAATTACGCAGGTGCTCTAGCAGGTGCTCTAGCAGGTGCTCTTGCAGGTGCGTTCAAGCAGCGAGTGGGCGGCAAATGTAAATGCAATCCAAATGTTTATGCCCGTATCTATATATATATGTATATAAATACATATATGTATATAGTTTCCATTGCTGCATTTCACTTACATTTTCAGCTGAATAAGAATTGCAGATGTGCTTGAATGCAGCCAATCTGTGTGAAGGCAACTGATTCGATGGCTGAGTGCACAGCTGGCTGGGTGAGTGCATTGTGGGGCGCACAGCTCGAACTTGTCAAAGCACTACGAAAGATAGTTAGATGCATAGACAGCGACACAGAGAGAGAGAGAGAGAGAGAGAGAGAGACAGGAAGAGAGGATGAAACAATTTCCATTGAGAAAGGCGAACTCGCTGTTAAGCAAAACGGATGAGCGGTGCAATTAAAAGCAAACAAAACGCGTAATCGAATGCGATTCAAATGACAATTGACAATCGAGAATCGAGAATCGAGAAACGAGAATCGAGAAATGACAATTGCGTTGCAAATGCCGCAATGCTGTGGCGTCTGTCCTCGGGTCGCAGCCCTTTGTAGCCTTTTGGTGTCTGATTTTTGCTGTTTGCTGTGCTTGTGTTTTGCTATTTGTTGCTCGTCTGCTTTGTGCGCGGCCTTCGCACAGCCAAATAGGTTAAAGGCAAGTATGGGAATTAACGGTAAATATAATTACAGCGCCTCGCTCACAGCTAATGGATACCCTGCCAACGGCCGTCTCCTGCGCCGTCTTAACGCTCGTCGTTCGTCCAATTAGTGCAAATTGCCACTCGTAATCATAACTGTAAAATTAATATAAATTTTGTACATCATAATAGCTGCAACACGCACCCTTTGAATGTCAACAGGCCCCACGCCCCGCTCTCTGCTCTATCCACTACCCCCTCCCCCCGCCATTCCCCTTTGGCTACGTGTGGCCAGCCGCAAATGTAAGTGCCTGGTGTTGAAATTAATTGGCTTTTGCTTTGCGAATTACGTGACAAATTAAAGTCAATTTGTTTTAAGCCCTGATTTGATTCGAGCCGAGCTCCGAAAGTACACTTCAAGTGGCCAAACTGATGACAGCTGGGCATTTTACGAGCCATTTGTTGACATCAACTTGATGCATTCATCTGCGAGCGAGTTTATAAAAGACAAAGACTCCAAGTGACCTTAGCTGCTAATTAAATCTGTTACAAGCCACATTTAGTCCACAATCTCTGCGTAATACGCAAACAGTAAATAATCTACTTAATGTCGCCCTCGAATATCCACTTTGTTGCGCAGCAGGCAGCCCCAGCAGCTCCAGCAGCAGTACGAAATGAAAGGCTGTAGCTATCAAAAAAAAAAAGAAAAGGCAAAAAAGAAAGAGAACAAATTTGATGTAATTTATTTTAATTTGCGAGCCAGAATGTTCAGCTTTAAAGCCAGCGACGAGCGGGGCAAAAAGGCCAAACAAATCTCGAGTCGAGCGTCAAGCGAATGCCAAAGCACGTTAGCTGAAAGCCCGCTCGACTGCTTTAAGCCAGCAGTTGATGCAGCAATTCAAAGGATACAGAAAGTAAAAAAATTGCATTTTTAAATATTACATTTATGCTGCTAATTGCTATTTAAATGTAATTTCTGTTAATGCTGCAGGCATTTAAATAATCATATTGCATACACACTGAGAAATAATCTTTACGTAATCACAGCTTTAAGCCGCTTGTAAACGGCAGCGTGAGCACAAATCAACTGAACATTAAGCTATAATTCATAATTGATTTGAATGCATTTAAACTCATCTCTAGCTTGAAAACTTTAAGCAGAACGCACCAAAAGTCTTTTCAAGTTATTGGGGAATCAATAAAAATATGTTTAGCAGCATTTAAATTGAGTTTCGTCATGTACTCAACTTAAACACGAATTAAAGTTTTTCGTCTTGCGTATATTGCATATATTAGATTACCCAAATTCCTTTCACTCCAAATCAAAATCAAATCAATTAGTTGATTGATTTGTGGCTTATGCTAGAAACAATTTGCCAAATGTTTTCTACAATTGCCAACAAATGCAAAACAATTTTATTGCCTTACCCAAGTGTCTGCGCCATAGAATCAACCCAATTCACACATACACACATCCCACATCCCACACATACATTATACATAAAGAAAAAAGAAATCGATGTGTGTAGGTATTTCGTTCTTGGCAAGAGTTGTGCCAAAAAAGCAGGAAAAACATTTGCACAATTTGCAGCTGGCTAGAAGAAGAGCAAATCACCTGCTCAAATCAACGATTTTGAAAAAGCAGCACACTCTGAGTCGGTGGCAACATCATCAGCCACTCTGCGGCAGCAACTGGTGCTGGTTGCCAAAGCAAAGATTCCTTTGCCTCTGCCTTTGCCTCTGCCTTTGCCGCTGCCTTGGCCGCACTTGAGCTGAGTAATGTGAGTGCTTCCGCTTCCGTTGGCCATGCCAGCCACTTCCGCCTTTCGGTAGAGTATTCGAAAATACTTAATACTCAATTTGCTCCACTGCGAAATGTTATTTCGACACTGTATGAATGTGTGTGAGTGGGTGTGCCTATGTGTGTGTGTGTGTGTGTGATATTTTGTTGTGCTAACTGCTGGTCAGTTTTTTTTTTTTTGCTGTAAAGCTGCGCCAGATGCCTTTGATCTGCGCTGCTGCTGTTGCTGAGAGATAAAAGAGCACTTTGTGAGGAAAAAAGAGCAGAAAATGAAACGAACCTTGAATACATTCCTTTTGCTTCATACATATGCTCGTCATGGGAATATAGCGAGTACATTGGCTTCATATATACCATACTAAGATAACTCCAAGTCTATCTATCGTTCTTTTTATTATCTCTGTTATATTATTTATTTATATTATTGATTTATTTATTTAAATTATTTATTTTATTTATATAAATTATTATTATTTATTTTCATATTAATATTAAATATAAAAAGTTTAAATTACAGTTTTATGAAATTTATATTGGAATATTCTTTCAAAAACATTTAAGGTACAGCTAAATTCGTTAATTCTTCAGTGCGTGAGCGGGCATCTCGCAGTCATTGACATCTGCCGTTGCACTGCTGCAGCGCCTGTGGCTGACCCATAAATTTACCCACTGAGAATGCTGGAGTGCCCGGCTGGATTACGGCTGCTTAATTAAACAATTTGATAGCACGTTTAACTGCCGCTTAATCATGTATTCAATGTATCTTACGGCCTCCAGCAAAGGGAAATACATTCATTATTGCCTTTGACAAGTGCACGGGGAAACTTTGCAGTCGAATCACATGCAAGGCTGCGCAGTGCACACTGTACAGTGGGACTTAACACAGAATTAACGGACTCTAATTGCAATTGCAGCTGGCTTTAAAATGAGAGGCGAATGACGACAAGCACTTATTTGTCAGGGAAGACGAACTGTGATCTCGTCCAGTGAGACGCATGCTGCAGGTGCAGGTGCTGGCAGGTGCAGCTGGGTGGGCGTGGCCGGGCTATTCGCCAATATCGCAATGACAGCCGTAACAAGTTCGACGTGATGTCAACAAAAGCCACCGAAAACTACGCACACACACACACACACATCCATTTAACACATGGCAGGGGGAGCAGGAGCAAGCGAGAGGCTAGCAGAAGGAATTGTTGTTACGCAGCGTTGCCACCTCGCACAGCAACAAAAATTTCATTAGTTGAAATGTCGAAAGTTCTGACACATACACTCACACCTACACCCACACATACACAAACACACACACACACATATGCTCAGGCTCCAATCACGTAGTGCTTCTGCTGTTTGTTGCAGGCGACGTTTCGTAGACACCTACTTAGGAGTGGAAGGAATCGATTGGATTGCCAAGTTGACAGCAAAGTAAACTTTACATAAAACATATCTCTAAAACTGAGTACAAGTCGTAAAAAGTATACGAATTGCATTTGCATATGGCATTTCATTTTTACTCCTCGCAAACTAGAAAAAAAAAAACGAACGTAAAGCTCTCTGCGATGAGCAGGTGACGGTTCTGTTCATGAATATTAATCCTTGGATATCAAAATATTATAGCTTATATTAGCTTCGCTTTTCTCTATACCCCTTCTCTCTCTCTCTCTCATCGCAACGCCAGTAAACTTATTAAAAAGAACTAGTTCATTCGCAACTTTATTAAAAACTTAACAAGTATCATAATTACAAAAGTTACGCAAAAAGTGAGGGTTGTCAGGGTAAAGCCATAGCTCAACTTTCACATGACACACAATAAGGCAGCAGGAGGAGAGTGAGGTGAGAGAGGAGCAGGGGTAATAGATCTAACGTAAACATCAGATAGCGAGAGATTTTTTTCGAGCGAAATACGATTTGGTATTCACTGTACATGGCGCTGTTTGGCACGAAAATAACGAAAGCTGTAATAAAAAATAAAATAAATAAATAAGAAATAAAATAAAAGAAGTAACTTGAGCGAGAAAGAAAGCAAACAAGCTACCGCGCAATTTATCTGACTCTGTGATAGACGAACAAAAGACACTGATAGAGCGGCGGCAGGGGCAGGAGTCGGTGCAGCAGGCGGTGCTCGAGCAGCAGCCCTTCGTATTCAGGCGAAAGGATTAATATTACATCAAATACCATTCAGATGGATGCTGTATAAGCTGCACTTAAATCATTTAATTATGAATGCCTTCAATGACCCTCGGAAGCGAGGCGGGCGCATTCAGTGCTCGCCTAATTGAATGTTAATTAATGGAATGAAAAACCATACAAAACTGCTAGCTTATAAATAAAAACCAAACTGTGAGAAAGCAAGCTGCAAAGCGCGATATAGATGAATGAGCGGCCATTTGCAGGGCTTATCCCCGGCGTGCTTTCAGTTATATTTGATGGCTGTTAGTAAATGAAGAAAAAACCGCTTCGAAATATGTTTTAATTAAAAGCAAACTTTTTTTTTTCGATTGCGCCAAATGCAAAGAGGATGAGCGCCTGGAATCACAAATGCCAACAAACAAACCAACATAAATTTGAGGCCAACTAAAAAAAAAATAGTAAAATGGGATAGCTCAAAGCGCTGCACGTCCTTCGCCCCGCCCCCCAACTGGCTCCGAGTCCCGATGGCCGCACACAAATAGATATTTAATTTTTGCAATTTCATGCAGAGCTGCCCCGCCGAGGCTCAGCATGCAATGCGCAACTGGCCCAACTCAGCAGTTTAGCAAGCCGAAAACAAATATGAATTAAATTTGTTTGCACTCCAACTTTTATACCCAAATTCCACTCACCCACACACAAGCACACACACACACACACACACACATGCCAACTACGCTCGTAAATGTGCCAGTGACACACTTCGAACTCACGACACATTTCTGACAAACAAACTGAAAACAACTTTTGCAGCTCTGTTCAAAATATTTCAGTTTTAACTACATTCTGAACAAATTGTAATTCTGCAAAAAAATTCGAAATAACTATTTAATTATACATTCTATTTTCCCTTATTAAAAACAAATCAACGAGGTTCACTCTAATGTCTGTTCCTAATTATATATTAATCAAATCGAACAAATCAAATCTCACTTGAGGAATTTTTAGGCTTTACCGCAGAGATGAAAAATATCGGACAGAACAATGCGAGCAATGCAGATAATATTTATGATATACATTTATATAAATACTGGATATATAAATACATAGTTATACATAGCCTATATACCCATGCTATAAATATTTCAGTAGCTGTAGTATTTCAGAAAATATTCTGGCATTAGCACATATATTTGATTAGTATGCCAACAGCTCTCATCGTTAGCATTCCTCACTTAAGCTTAACACACACTAACACACAAATACACACATATGTATATATGTAATCCTACACTCAACAGCTTGCTGTTCAGATTCACATATATATGTAATTAATAAGACTCCATTGCTGAAATGCCTTTGATATATCTAATTAAAGGGAATATTCCATCTGCTTTGACCGCTGCGGGCGAGCAGCGATTAATTACTTAAACTTAATATGTCAAAGGTCTGGCATATTTTCTTTATTAATGCGAATAATAAGCCACAATTTAAATGTTTAATTAGTCGCAACTGTTGTTCACAATTTATTTTTGCTCATCAAATAGTTAACGTTTCCAACTGCGCCGTCATTGTGCAATAATGAGTAGATTCAGTTTCAATTATAATTATGCGAATTTTGTAATTGAGCACGTTTTAAATGTTTGTAAATATATGTAAATTCCTAAACAAAAACTCCATTTAAAAATGATTGACGTTTAATCTGCTTAAACTGTTCGATTATCGAGCCAAATATGCTGAGACCTAAATACATTTTTAGGAATTTAATATCAATAATAGAAATCCATTCAATAATGCAGCGATAATTGTTTTGATTGGAAACTGTTGCATATTCGCCTCAAACTCCCTGTGCGGCTGCAGAAACCAAAGAAATTAATATTTCGCTCGTGGATGAATGCAAATAGAATGCATTTGCAGCGCTTCCATTATTATTATTATTATTATTGTTTGGTTCCTAAAAGCATTCCATCAGCTGATTGATGCCCGCTCGAGTCCCATTGTGCGCTGCGTTTATATTTGATATGCATTTTTTATGTGTTTGATTTGTTCCCCTTACGATTTTTAGATCCTTGCCACAGCGTATTATATTCACATCGCTTCACAAAAATGTGATTCGTGTTAATGGTTTTGCTATTGTTTACCATTGAGACCTGCTGTTCATATGGACTTTCGATTCCCAATTGGATTGCGGACTGCAAATGTGTGAATGTAGGTTGAGATTTTATTAGAAGACATCATACTTGGCTATGATAAAAAGTATGGCCATACAAAAATTAAAAAAAAATAAATAAATAAAACAAAATAAAATAGAATAAATTTATGTAATTATCCAATCGAGTAAAATGCCTTAACAATTGAAATTGAATATTGAATTGAATAACAATTGAATTGAATCACAACGAAAACATCTTCGACAGATAAGAATATAACGTAAACAAATATGTTTTATTTTCCTACATCTATTGAAGGCGCAGGATGGGGAAGGGAAGTTGGTTGAGTAGTACAATATTCATATATATGTATTTATATAGATGGCATTACGCGAAAAGGTAAAGCCAGTTCGATTTGCCAAGTAAATTGAGTTGAATCTGCTATGGATTCACTGCAAATTATAAGAGAATTGTGTCAAATGGGAATCTGTTTTGACTGCCAGAAATTCGTCTTACATTGATATCCCATAATAAATAAATAAATTTTATAGGAACAAGGCATATACATACATACCTTAATATAAGGCTAAAGGCATTTAAATATTTACTTTCATTAAATTTTATAAACATAATAATAGTTAATATTACTTTCTTAATGCTTATGAACATTCCGTTAACCGACTTTACTTTATAGTTTTTTTTTTTTCAGTTTAGTCCTTTTAAAGTAATTGCAATGAGAGCGACGACGAGTGGTAAAAGTTGCAGAGAAAAACTCGTTTTTGTTTCTGTTGTGTTTGTTGCTGTGTTAAAAAACATGCTGGAAAACGTTTTAATAAAAACCATCAACTATGGTACTTACTTATTTTCCGCATAGTTATTTTATTGCTTGCAAACTTTTTTATTGCAGCTGTGTGCGTGTGTGTGTGTGTGTGTGTGTGTGTGTGTGTTTGTATGCTTGCTGTTGTTATTGTTGTTGCATTTTAAACATAATTTGAAATTGTTTTGGTTGAAAATGCAACGGCACGCTTTGGCTTTGGCCTTGTCTGACTGGTGGTCGCTTCTGTTGGGGGCGCTCAAACACACACACACACACACACACACACAAGCGCAGAGCTGTTCCGCACTCAAGCACGCACGCACAGACGCACGCAGGCATACCAAGTTGACTATGTTTGCTTGGATGGGCAGGCATGCAATGCATGACTGTGTGTGTGTGTGGGTGAGTGAGTGTGTATATAACGTATACGCCTCACTCTAGCTCGTCCATGCGATAGCTGTCTCGTTTTTCACAATAGACAATTTTATGCGTGTGTATATGGATGTGTGTGTGTGTGTGGGTGTTCATCTAAAATGTTCGCACATATGCCAAGTTGCTTTCACCCATTTACTACAATATTAAAACAAAAGTTATACAAAATTCTTTTCATATATATATATTTTTTTTTTCTATTTTTCGTTTATTTATATATTGCATAGATTCACTTACAGCTTCGTAGCGCCAGACCGTTTGTAGATTAAAAATTGTGCGCAAATCTCTGGCATTTGCGAGTTTTCGGCAGACGAACAACAACTGCAACTGGGGCAAGCTGGACAAACTGAGCAAACTGGGCAAGCAGCTGTAAGCAATCAACAAGCCGCTTGACTTTATCCATTTCCACTCCAATAGCAAGCAAAAGTGTAAGGGGAGAGAGTTGAACGAGACGTGAGATTGAGGAAGTAAAGAAAAATATGTATTTAAAATACGACAATCATTAGAGCTCTTCAATTACTATAAAGCCATTGATGATAAGCGATTTTTGTGGCATTGTACAACACATAAATTTATATATATATATAAATCAAATTCTTGTAAAGACTTTACCATAGAAAGCTCTTTATGTTTGTATTTTACATTGACAAATAGTTGAGTAATTTTATAGAACTATTATAATCGTCTTCTAGCAAGCTGCTTAAATTCCACAACATTTTTTTTCTCAGCAATTAAATTGCAGAATAACTGCAATAACTTCCGCGTAGTCAAACTTTACTGTGGAAAAGCGACTGTGGCCGGGAGCAGCTGCTGTTTTCATGATAATGGGTTCGTCCAAGTCCTTCTCCAAGACTATGTTATTTTTATATAATAGCCTCTGCTGCTGCCGCTGCCTCGGCTGCTGCTGCTGCGGCTGCGGCTGCTTGTGGCGTCGCTGTTGAGGCCGCCCGCGCCAGCTCCCCTTGCAGTGGCAGTTGTCATTGTTGTGGCCAGAGTGGAAAAATGCGTATGTTCCATTTGTAAGATATGCAAAATAAGTTGAGTTGCTCTGGTGGAGAGAGGGCCAAAGCCATACAACCAGATACAATGTGCAATATATTGCTCAGCGAGAGCGAAGTGGGAAAGGGAAATAGGAACGAAACTTTTGCAGTGTGCAGGAAAATTATATTTCTTCCTTTCTAAACAAAGGCCAAACGACTTTAAGCTATTGCCCAAGTAACAGGATTCACTCTGGGCAACCGCACCGCACCGCCCCGCCACGCCCTGCGACCGCCGGGAGCGGAACTGGCTGCCAACCCATACTCAATAAAATAAGCAGCGATTCGAGTGCCACAGTTTGTTATATTTTCCTTATGTAAATGATTTCAACTTGCCTTAGACACTTACACTGAGGCACTGCAAACAGTTATGAACGTCGACTCGACTGCTGTTATTTCTGCAATATCTCTAAAAAGTGTATGTAAAGCTATTGAATAAAAATCTAGAGACTTACAGACAGAGCTCCACTTATATACGCATCAAATTACATTCAATTGGATGCCTGCGCTCCATGTTATGTGGCATTCGGGAAATTGGGCACTCACGAAGTTGTTGAATAGAATTTACTGAATGGTTAATATTACGAAATAAGTAAATATTGCGAAATACAGCTATGAATAGTACGCTTTCAATTTGCTTTTATGCAGAGCAAAGTCTAGCCTTGGGAATATTTATATTCGGGAATCTATAACACTTGCAGAAATCTCATAAATAATTCATAACAATTTAATACATAAAATATAATAATTATTCGATAATATACATATATCAGCATTGTTTGGCAACAGTTATTTTAAGCTTGATTTATCCAGCAACAAAGCTTTATTAAGGCTTAAATTAAATTTTAAAAAATATATGTATTAATAAATGAAAAAATAAATACATCTGCATTGTATATCTTATCAAATATTATTGCACGACATTGAATGGCAATTTTAATAACACGAAAGCAACAACTCAAATGTTAATTATCCTAATTAATTGTATAATTCAATTTGCATTTCACAGGCAAAACATTGGCAATCGGGTATCAACGTGCACCCAATACTCGCTCACGTTTCGAAAGTAGAAAAAATTGAAAAAAAAAAAATATTTTCTCTTTTACTTTTAGCTTAAGCAATGCACCTGTTTAATGGAATGGTTTAATGGGTTGACTTAAGGGGAAGTGCACTGTCATCTATAGTATATATTTACTACATTGCTATATTTGCTGCCCCATTAATCGCATTAATAAATATCTTTACATCCACATCTTTAACTTTAATAGCGCCATAAAAAATAGCATTGATGTTGTCTAATAAATTATTGCCATTTCCGATTGCCACGCCCCGCTGGGCGTGTACAGCAAATCTTAACTAGCTGCTATATTTCAAATTCCAGCATTGCTCAAACCACATATACCCCATTAGAGCCTCGCGTAAGCGCATTAAGAATAACATATGAAATCGATTCGAATGCGAGTTTCATTGTAAAACAATCAAATGTTTAAATGTTTGTTTGACATGCGAGTAAAAGCTTTAACAAACATTGTAATTGTTTTGCTTTCCTTAAACATGTATTTAGTTAGAGCGTGTATCAGATGCTTAAGGTTTGCCATCCCTACCATTTAAAATAGTTTGCAATAGTTTTATAAATATTTGCGCTGCTTTCAAGAGCTTTGCAAATATTTGCAAACACCTCTCGGAGCACATTGCAAAATGTGTTGAAAGCGCCAAAAGGCAAAATTATTGCGATTACACTCAACATTTTATGCTCTGCTAAGTGCTGCGTGTAAGCAGAGACTGTGTGGCTAAGGTGAGTGTGTGCGTGTGCTGTGGGTTGTGGCGGGGCAGGAAGATTTCGCTTTGTTTCATCTCAGCTGCGTTGGGATTTGTTTGGGGCAACAATTGCTTTGTATTGCACTGGCTGATAATACTTTCATTGTGTGTATCCTGTTGAGGCAGCGAGGACTAAGTTGGGTATGCTGACAGTCGCAGAGACACATGCGGCCTGGCAGACTGCAGTATTTATGCTCTTCTCAATGTAGATAACATTGCTTAAATATATGAAAAGAAGAGTCTCGACTCGTATATTCAAATATCAGAATTATACATCAGATTATTTAATCATAATATTTACATCAGCTCGAATCATGGATTCTACAACTGCCAAACAGTTAAAGAATTTCAACAAAATTAAACAACTCACTTTGAACTTTTTCAAACGCCCTTGATATAATTTATTGCAAGTATAAAATAATTTAAAGCTGAACAAGTGGTTAACGCGAAAAAAGTTTGTTTCGGCCAGTTTTCCCCCTTATTTAAACCAATTTAAAGTTGAACAAATAAAAATGAGCAAAAACTGATTTAAAACAACTTTTTGCCGTTTCACAATTTTCGGTCTGTGCAGAGGAACTCTTCGATCAACGAAAAACTATGAAAAAAGAAACGTTTGCCAATTGATGGGGGCCATTGTGCGTGATGAATGATGAGCCTGTTGTTCTTCTTGTTCGTGTTGCTCGTGTTGTTGTTGTCGCTGCATAAATTATCCGTGTGTGTGTGCGTGGGATGGGATCTCAGTTGGGCCAATAGCTCAAATCGGATGATGGCAAGTGATAAACGCTCTGACAGCTTGATAGACGTGCCGAAAGCGCCCGCATGCCAATTAGGATGTATTGGTGTATCGAGGCATTCGCCTAATGCCAGCACATCGCCGCCAATGCCAGCGTACCACGTGGCGTATTAGCGATGGGCAAGAGCATTCAAAGAGAGAGAGAGGGAGAGAGAGAGAGAGAGAGAGAGAGAGAGAGAGAGAGAGAGAGAGAGAGAGAGAGAGAGGGAGAGAGAGAGGGAGAGAGAAAGAGAGACTTAAACGGCAGTGCAGCCAATTTAGTTTGGCTCCCGAAATGCAGCAACGTTAAGCAATGCGAGGTGCTGTCCAATATGAGAGCATGTGGACAATGAGTGAGTGTATGGCTTCTTTTTGCTAAGCTAAGCTGCTAAACGCTTAATCAGAGTTGAGCCTCACTTGAAGTGCAGCATCTTTTGACTTCGAATGGTTGTGAAATTTGACATATTTGTATATATACCCTCCCCATTATTAAGCTCTTATTGAAGATCATTCATCCACTATAAACTGCATGCTGTAGTGTGAGTATTTTCAGGTAATTTAATTTCATTGCAAAGCATTATTCAATTTGGCAACTTTGTTATCTCTATTAAAGACTTTAGCTAATCAGACTTGAGACTTGCCAAATAGTTGAGCCAATTCTCCAGCAACGGGCGTCCATTGTAGTTGAAACTCGATAATGCCTCAGCTGCCACTTATACATCAAATAGCTACTATGTTTGGCCGATGTCTGGAAACATGCTAATTAAATGAAAAGCCTGTGCCCGAAAATTTCACCAACTACAATATGTTGGCCGGACTTAAAGCTTGCGCTGGCCTAGTGTCTGAATTAATTAACTCAACACATTTCTGGGCACGTTCCGTGTTTTACGTGTTGAGCTCGAGTGCTGTCTACAATTCCGGCAAATTAATTAATTTATCATTGTTTCTGGCTTCAGATTTTGTGGTACGCACAGCAGACAAACACAAGCAAACTAACAACACACAAAAAGTTCATTTGCTGCCTTTTGTTCGGCACATTTGGCTTATATCATTAACAATGCAGCGCATAGGCAACAATGCCAACTTTTGTATTAAGTGTTAGTGGCTAAAATTTTGATAAATAACCTCAACAGCTGCCACTTATGAACTTACTTAGTCTTCGGGCCAAGCCAGCACACACACACACGCACACACAGGAGGACTCAACTCGCCTCAACTCGACTCTAAGCTGTCTACTAAATCAATATCTCCACAACGACAGAGAGCGAAAGTCTCTTCCAGCCTTCGAGCGCAACTCGTGCTGATCTATGGGCTGTCATTTGTTTCAATTTATTCATCGAGTGCTGGGGCAATGCAAAGCAAAAATTAAAATGGAACAAAGCAAATAAAAATTCAATATTTTATACAAAGAAAAATGTTTTTCTTTTGTGCTCTTTAAACAAATTTTGATTTGGCTACAGAGACAAGTCTCAAATTGTTAACCAAGAAATTAGGGAAAAATATATTAAAGCAATTTATTTATATTTATGATTGATATAATTTGTATACCCTTAACTATAAGAATGGCTTTGGGAAAATGTAGACAAAATGAGGCATGGAAGAACTATGAAGCTGCCATCAGCAAGACAAACTGATAAATAATTTAAGCTTCACGATAATTCATTGCATTTGCTTAAGAGTAATCGAAACTTCTTCTTCGGAAGATACGAAAATCGGATGAAAAGTCCACTAGATATGAACTACCAAACTCAGAGGCCTGACTTTTAGTATTTTTTCGGTATTTTTTTGGTATACTTCGGTGTCTTGTGCGTTCGTCCGAAACCTTATAACTCCATGACTATTTTTGAATGCAAACTGATTCTACGGAAAGATACGCGTCTAACAAGGCATTCCAATTAAAAATCGGATGAAAAGTTCACAAGATATGAACTACCAAAGTCAAAGGCCTGACTTTTAGTATTTTGTCGGTATTTTTTGGGTAAACTTCGGCGTCTTGTGCGTTCGTCTGAAGCCTTATAACTCCATGACTATTTTTGAATGCAAATTGATTCTACAGATAGATACGCGTCTAACAAGGCATTCCAATTGAAAATCGGATGAAAAGTCCAAAAGATATGAACTACCAAAGTCAGAGGCTTGACTTTTAGTATTTTTTCGGTATTTTTTGGGTATACTTCGGTGTCTTGTGCGTTCGTCCGAAACCTTATAACTCCATGACTATTTTTGAATGCAAACTGATTCTACGGAAAGATACGCGTCTAACAAGGCATTCCAATTGAAAATCGGATGAAAAGTTCACAAGATATGAACTACCAAAGTCAAAGGCCTGACTTTTAGTATTTTTTCGGTATTTTTGGGTATATTTCGGTGTCTTGTGCATTCGTCCGAAACCTTATAACTCCATGAATATTTTTTAATGCAAATTTATTCTACAGATAGATACGCGTCTAACAAGGCATACTACTCGAAAATCGGATGAAAAGTTCACAAGATATGAGCTACCAGAGTCAAAGGCTTGACTTTTAGTATTTTTTCGGTATTTTTTGGGTATACTTCGGTGTCTTCTGCGTTCGTCTGAAACCTTATAACTCCATGACTATTTTTGAATGCAAACTGATTCTACGGAAAGATACGCGTCTAACAAGGCATTCCAATTAAAAATCGGATGAAAAGTCCTCAATATATGAACTACCAAAGTCAGAGGCCTGACTTTTAGTATTTTTTCGGTATTTTTGGGTATATTTCGGTGTCTTGTGCGTTCGTCTGAAACCTTATAACTCCATGACTATTTTTGAATGCAAACTGATTCTACGGAAAGATACGCGTCTAACAAGGCATTCCAATTGAAAATCGGATGAAAAGTTCACAAGATATGAGCTACCAAAGTCAAAGGCTTGACTTTTAGTATTTTTTCGGTATTTTTTGGGTATACTTCGGTGTCTTCTGCGTTCGTCTGAAACCTTATAACTCCATGACTATTTTTGAATGCAAACTGATTCTACGGAAAGATACGCGTCTAACAAGGCATTCCAATTGAAAATCGGATGAAAAGTTCACAAGATATGAGCTACCAAAGTCAAAGGCTTGACTTTTAGTATTTTTTCGGTATTTTTTGGGTATACTTCGGTGTCTTGTGCGTTCGTCTGAAACCTTATAGCTCCATGACTATTTTTGAATGCAAACTGATTCTACGGAAAGATACGCGTCTAACAAGGCATTCCAATTGAAAATCTGATGAAAAGTCCGCAATATATGAACTACCAAAGTCAGAGGCCTGACTTTTAGTATTTTTTCGGTATTTTTTTGGGTATACTTCAGCGTCTTGTGCATTCGTCCGAAACCTTATAACTCCATGACTATTTTTGAATGCAAACTGATTCTACGGTAAGATATGCGTCTAACAAGGCATTCCAATTAAAAATCGGATGAAAAGTCCTCAATATATGAACTACCAAAGTCAGAGGCCAGACTTTTAGTATTTTTTCGGTATTTTTGGGTATATTTCGGTGTCTTGTGCATTCGTCCGAAACCTTATAACTCCATGAATATTTTTTAATGCAAATTTATTCTACAGATAGATACGCGTCTAACAAGGCATACTACTCGAAAATCGGATAAATAGTCCAAAAGATATGAGCTACCAAAGTCAAAGGCTTGACTTTTAGTATTTTTTCGGTATTTTTTGGGTATACTTCGGTGTCTTGTGCGTTCGTCTGAAACCTTATAACTCCATGACTATTTTTGAATGCAAACTGATTCTACGGTAAGATATGCGTCTAACAAGGCATTCCAATTGAAAATCGGATGAAAAGTTCACAAGATATGAACTACCAAAGTCAGAGGCCTGACTTTTAGTATTTTTTCGGTATTTTTTGGGTATACTTCGACGTCTTGTGCATTCGTCCGAAACCTTATAACTCCTTGAATATTTTGTAATGCAAACTGATTCTACGGAAAGATACGCGTCTAACAAGGCATTCCAATTGAAAATCGGATGAAAAGTTCACAAGATATGAGCTACCAAAGTCAAAGGCTTGACTTTTAGTATTTTTTCGGTATTTTTTGGGTATACTTCGGTGTCTTGTGCGTTCGTCTGAAACCTTATAGCTCCATGACTATTTTTGAATGCAAACTGATTCTACGGAAAGATACGCGTCTAACAAGGCATTCCAATTGAAAATCGGATGAAAAGTCCGCAATATATGAACTACCAAAGTCAGAGGCCTGACTTTTAGTATTTTTTCGGTATTTTTTTGGGTATACTTCAGCGTCTTGTGCATTCGTCCGAAACCTTATAACTCCATGACTATTTTTGAATGCAAACTGATTCTACGGTAAGATATGCGTCTAACAAGGCATTCCAATTAAAAATCGGATGAAAAGTCCTCAATATATGAACTACCAAAGTCAGAGGCCAGACTTTTAGTATTTTTTCGGTATTTTTGGGTATATTTCGGTGTCTTGTGCATTCGTCCGAAACCTTATAACTCCATGAATATTTTTTAATGCAAATTTATTCTACAGATAGATACGCGTCTAACAAGGCATACTACTCGAAAATCGGATAAATAGTCCAAAAGATATGAGCTACCAAAGTCAAAGGCTTGACTTTTAGTATTTTTTCGGTATTTTTTGGGTATACTTCGGTGTCTTGTGCGTTCGTCTGAAACCTTATAACTCCATGACTATTTTTGAATGCAAACTGATTCTACGGTAAGATATGCGTCTAACAAGGCATTCCAATTGTAAATCGGATGAAAAGTTCACAAGATATGAACTACCAAAGTCAGAGGCCTGACTTTTAGTATTTTTTCGGTATTTTTTGGGTATACTTCGACGTCTTGTGCATTCGTCCGAAACCTTATAACTCCATGAATATTTTTTAATGCAAATTTATTCTACAGATAGATACGCGTCTAACAAGGCATACTACTCGAAAATCGGATAAATAGTCCAAAAGATATGAGCTACCAAAGTCAAAGGCTTGACTTTTAGTATTTTTTCGGTATTTTTTGGGTATACTTCGGTGTCTTGTGCGTTCGTCTGAAACCTTATAACTCCATGACTATTTTTGAATGCAAATTGATTCAACGGATAGATACGCGTCTAACAAGGCATTCCAATTAAAAATCGGATGAAAAGTTCACAAGATATGAACTACCAAAGTCAAAGGCCTGACTTTTAGTATTTTGTCGGTATTTTTTGGGTAAACTTCGGTGTCTTGTGCATTCGTCTGAAACCTTATAACTCCATGAATATTTTTAAATGCAAACTGATTCTACGGAAAGATACGCGTCTAACAAGGCATTCCAATTGAAAATCGGATGAAAAGTCCAAAAGATATGAACTACCAAAGTCAGAGGCTTGACTTTTAGTATTTTTTCGGTATTTTTTGGGTATACTTCGGTGTCTTGTGCGTTCGTCCGAAACCTTATAACTCCATGACTATTTTTGAATGCAAACTGATTCTACGGAAAGATACGCGTCTAACAAGGCATTCCAATTGAAAATCGGATGAAAAGTTCACAAGATATGAACTACCAAAGTCAGAGGCTTGACTTTTAGTATTTTTTCGGTATTTTTTGGGTATACTTCGGTGTCTTGTGCATTCGTCCGAAACCTTATAACTCCTTGAATATTTTGTAATGCAAATTTATTCTACAGATAGATACGCGTCTAACAAGGCATTCTACTCGAAAATCGGATGAAAAGTTCACAAGATATGAGCTACCAAAGTCAAAGGCTTGACTTTTAGTATTTTTTCGGTATTTTTTGGGTACACTTCGCTGTCTTGTGCGTTCGTCTGAAACCTTATACTTCCATGACTATTTTTGAATGCAAACTGATTCTACAGATAGATACGCGTCTAACAAGGCATTCTACTCGAAAATCGGATATATATTCCAAAAGATATGAACTACCAAAGTCAGAGGCCTGACTTTTAGTATTTTTTCGGTATTTTTTGGGTACACTTCGCTGTCTTGTGCGTTCGTCGGAAACCTTATACTTCCATGACTATTTTTGAATGCAAACTGATTCTACAGATAGATACGCGTCTAACAAGGCATTCTACTCGAAAATCGGATATATATTCCAAAAGATATGAACTACCAAAGTCAGAGGCCTGACTTTTAGTATTTTTTCGGTATTTTTTGGGTACAATTCGCTGTCTTGTGCGTTCGTCGGAAACCTTATACTTCCATGACTATTTTTGAATGCAAATTGATTCAACGGATAGATACGCGTCTAACAAGGCATTCCAATTAAAAATCGGATGAAAAGTTCACAAGATATGAACTACCAAAGTCAAAGGCCTGACTTTTAGTATTTTGTCGGTATTTTTTGGGTAAACTTCGGTGTCTTGTGCATTCGTCTGAAACCTTATAACTCCATGAATATTTTTAAATGCAAACTGATTCTACGGAAAGATACGCGTCTAACAAGGCATTCCAATTGAAAATCTGATGAAAAGTCCGCAATATATGAACTACCAAAGTCAGAGGCCTGACTTTTAGTATTTTTTCGGTATTTTTTTGGGTATACTTCAGCGTCTTGTGCATTCGTCCGAAACCTTATAACTCCATGACTATTTTTGAATGCAAACTGATTCTACGGTAAGATATGCGTCTAACAAGGCATTCCAATTAAAAATCGGATGAAAAGTCCTCAATATATGAACTACCAAAGTCAGAGGCCAGACTTTTAGTATTTTTTCGGTATTTTTGGGTATATTTCGGTGTCTTGTGCATTCGTCCGAAACCTTATAACTCCATGAATATTTTTTAATGCAAATTTATTCTACAGATAGATACGCGTCTAACAAGGCATACTACTCGAAAATCGGATAAATAGTCCAAAAGATATGAGCTACCAAAGTCAAAGGCTTGACTTTTAGTATTTTTTCGGTATTTTTTGGGTATACTTCGGTGTCTTGTGCGTTCGTCTGAAACCTTATAACTCCATGACTATTTTTGAATGCAAATTGATTCAACGGATAGATACGCGTCTAACAAGGCATTCCAATTAAAAATCGGATGAAAAGTTCACAAGATATGAACTACCAAAGTCAAAGGCCTGACTTTTAGTATTTTGTCGGTATTTTTTGGGTAAACTTCGGTGTCTTGTGCATTCGTCTGAAACCTTATAACTCCATGAATATTTTTAAATGCAAACTGATTCTACGGAAAGATACGCGTCTAACAAGGCATTCCAATTGAAAATCGGATGAAAAGTCCAAAAGATATGAACTACCAAAGTCAGAGGCTTGACTTTTAGTATTTTTTCGGTATTTTTTGGGTATACTTCGGTGTCTTGTGCGTTCGTCCGAAACCTTATAACTCCATGACTATTTTTGAATGCAAACTGATTCTACGGAAAGATACGCGTCTAACAAGGCATTCCAATTGAAAATCGGATGAAAAGTTCACAAGATATGAACTACCAAAGTCAGAGGCTTGACTTTTAGTATTTTTTCGGTATTTTTTGGGTATACTTCGGTGTCTTGTGCATTCGTCCGAAACCTTATAACTCCTTGAATATTTTGTAATGCAAATTTATTCTACAGATAGATACGCGTCTAACAAGGCATTCTACTCGAAAATCGGATGAAAAGTTCACAAGATATGAGCTACCAAAGTCAAAGGCTTGACTTTTAGTATTTTTTCGGTATTTTTTGGGTACACTTCGCTGTCTTGTGCGTTCGTCTGAAACCTTATACTTCCATGACTATTTTTGAATGCAAACTGATTCTACAGATAGATACGCGTCTAACAAGGCATTCTACTCGAAAATCGGATATATATTCCAAAAGATATGAACTACCAAAGTCAGAGGCCTGACTTTTAGTATTTTTTCGGTATTTTTTGGGTACACTTCGCTGTCTTGTGCGTTCGTCGGAAACCTTATACTTCCATGACTATTTTTGAATGCAAACTGATTCTACAGATAGATACGCGTCTAACAAGGCATTCTACTCGAAAATCGGATATATATTCCAAAAGATATGAACTACCAAAGTCAGAGGCCTGACTTTTAGTATTTTTTCGGTATTTTTTGGGTACAATTCGCTGTCTTGTGCGTTCGTCGGAAACCTTATACTTCCATGACTATTTTTGAATGCAAATTGATTCAACGGATAGATACGCGTCTAACAAGGCATTCCAATTAAAAATCGGATGAAAAGTTCACAAGATATGAACTACCAAAGTCAAAGGCTTGACTTTTAGTATTTTGTCGGTATTTTTTGGGTAAACTTCGGTGTCTTGTGCATTCGTCTGAAACCTTATAACTCCATGAATATTTTTAAATGCAAACTGATTCTACGGAAAGATACGCGTCTAACAAGGCATTCCAATTGAAAATCTGATGAAAAGTCCGCAATATATGAACTACCAAAGTCAGAGGCCTGACTCTTAGTATTTTTTCGGTATTTTTTTGGGTATACTTCAGCGTCTTGTGCATTCGTCCGAAACCTTATAACTCCATGACTATTTTTGAATGCAAACTGATTCTACGGTAAGATATGCGTCTAACAAGGCATTCCAATTAAAAATCGGATGAAAAGTCCTCAATATATGAACTACCAAAGTCAGAGGCCAGACTTTTAGTATTTTTTCGGTATTTTTGGGTATATTTCGGTGTCTTGTGCATTCGTCCGAAACCTTATAACTCCATGAATATTTTTTAATGCAAATTTATTCTACAGATAGATACGCGTCTAACAAGGCATACTACTCGAAAATCGGATAAATAGTCCAAAAGATATGAGCTACCAAAGTCAAAGGCTTGACTTTTAGTATTTTTTCGGTATTTTTTGGGTATACTTCGGTGTCTTGTGCGTTCGTCTGAAACCTTATAACTCCATGACTATTTTTGAATGCAAACTGATTCTACGGTAAGATATGCGTCTAACAAGGCATTCCAATTGAAAATCGGATGAAAAGTTCACAAGATATGAACTACCAAAGTCAGAGGCCTGACTTTTAGTATTTTTTCGGTATTTTTTGGGTATACTTCGACGTCTTGTGCATTCGTCCGAAACCTTATAACTCCTTGAATATTTTGTAATGCAAACTGATTCTACGGAAAGATACGCGTCTAACAAGGCATTCCAATTGAAAATCGGATGAAAAGTTCACAAGATATGAGCTACCAAAGTCAAAGGCTTGACTTTTAGTATTTTTTCGGTATTTTTTGGGTATACTTCGGTGTCTTGTGCGTTCGTCTGAAACCTTATAGCTCCATGACTATTTTTGAATGCAAACTGATTCTACGGAAAGATACGCGTCTAACAAGGCATTCCAATTGAAAATCGGATGAAAAGTCCGCAATATATGAACTACCAAAGTCAGAGGCCTGACTTTTAGTATTTTTTCGGTATTTTTTTGGGTATACTTCAGCGTCTTGTGCATTCGTCCGAAACCTTATAACTCCATGACTATTTTTGAATGCAAACTGATTCTACGGTAAGATATGCGTCTAACAAGGCATTCCAATTAAAAATCGGATGAAAAGTCCTCAATATATGAACTACCAAAGTCAGAGGCCAGACTTTTAGTATTTTTTCGGTATTTTTGGGTATATTTCGGTGTCTTGTGCATTCGTCCGAAACCTTATAACTCCATGAATATTTTTTAATGCAAATTTATTCTACAGATAGATACGCGTCTAACAAGGCATACTACTCGAAAATCGGATGAAAAGTCCAAAAGATATGAACTACCAAAGTCAGAGGCTTGACTTTTAGTATTTTTTCGGTATTTTTTGGGTATACTTCGGTGTCTTGTGCGTTCGTCCGAAACCTTATAACTCCATGACTATTTTTGAATGCAAACTGATTCTACGGAAAGATACGCGTCTAACAAGGCATTCCAATTGAAAATCGGATGAAAAGTTCACAAGATATGAACTACCAAAGTCAGAGGCTTGACTTTTAGTATTTTTTCGGTATTTTTTGGGTATACTTCGGTGTCTTGTGCATTCGTCCGAAACCTTATAACTCCTTGAATATTTTGTAATGCAAATTTATTCTACAGATAGATACGCGTCTAACAAGGCATTCTACTCGAAAATCGGATGAAAAGTTCACAAGATATGAGCTACCAAAGTCAAAGGCTTGACTTTTAGTATTTTTTCGGTATTTTTTGGGTACACTTCGCTGTCTTGTGCGTTCGTCTGAAACCTTATACTTCCATGACTATTTTTGAATGCAAACTGATTCTACAGATAGATACGCGTCTAACAAGGCATTCTACTCGAAAATCGGATATATATTCCAAAAGATATGAACTACCAAAGTCAGAGGCCTGACTTTTAGTATTTTTTCGGTATTTTTTGGGTACACTTCGCTGTCTTGTGCGTTCGTCGGAAACCTTATACTTCCATGACTATTTTTGAATGCAAACTGATTCTACAGATAGATACGCGTCTAACAAGGCATTCTACTCGAAAATCGGATATATATTCCAAAAGATATGAACTACCAAAGTCAGAGGCCTGACTTTTAGTATTTTTTCGGTATTTTTTGGGTACAATTCGCTGTCTTGTGCGTTCGTCGGAAACCTTATACTTCCATGACTATTTTTGAATGCAAATTGATTCAACGGATAGATACGCGTCTAACAAGGCATTCCAATTAAAAATCGGATGAAAAGTTCACAAGATATGAACTACCAAAGTCAAAGGCCTGACTTTTAGTATTTTGTCGGTATTTTTTGGGTAAACTTCGGTGTCTTGTGCATTCGTCTGAAACCTTATAACTCCATGAATATTTTTAAATGCAAACTGATTCTACGGAAAGATACGCGTCTAACAAGGCATTCCAATTGATAATCGGATGAAAAGTCCAAAAGATATGAACTACCAAAGTCAGAGGCTTGACTTTTAGTATTTTTTCGGTATTTTTTGGGTATACTTCGGTGTCTTCTGCGTTCGTCTGAAACCTTATAATTCCATGACTATTTTTGAATGCAAACTGATTCTACGGTAAGATATGCGTCTAACAAGGCATTCCAATTGAAAATCGGATGAAAAGTCCGCAATATATGAACTACCAAAGTCAGAGGCCTGACTTTTAGTATTTTTTCGGTATTTTTGGGTATATTTCGGTGTCTTGTGCATTCGTCCGAAACCTTATAGCTCCATGAATATTTTTAAATGCAAATTGATTCTACAGATAGATACGCGTCTAAAAAGGCATTCTACCAGCATCTGGTAGTCGGGCGAACAGAGTTCCTCATACTTGTTTTTATTGATTTGCAATCTCAATGTAAACTCATATACCAATTGCGTTCAGAGCTCAGCATTTTTAACAAATAAAATTTCAATTAAATAATTTTAATAAAAATTTCAATGCCACAAAAGTTATTCTCATATAATAAAATAAAAAATAATATTCATATTTTTCATAGTGCCCTTAAAATGGCTTTTAAGCGAATCGATTTGCATATCAACAAAAATTAAAATTTATTTATTTACAAATGTCTGGAATGCGGGCATTTCACACTTCAGTTTATTTCTCTTATTTAACGACGCTCAGCACGCAGTGAGTCGGCGATTTATATAGTCTCCTGCCTCAACTCTAATAGTCCTTCTCTGCTAATGCCAAGTTCGCTGTTCGACTCTCTCACTGTCAGATTTTGTTAAATTCACGACGTTCCCAACACTAAAAGAGTACCATATAGAACTCTCATGGGTTCGTTGAGTTGATTTGCAAAGGAAATTCCTAAAACGAAGCCTTACTGTAGGCGCGTCACTGTCTTAGCATGTCTAAGCATGTGTCAAGCCATTTGCATGCAAAAATGCAACAAAATTCACTTTAATAAGATTTGAGAGCTCTTCTGCTCCAAATCTAATCATTCCTATTGAAGAGAACATGTAAAAGCATATTCATATTCTATGAAAGGTAATTTAATCAATATGCCTGACAATTCAAGGCAGAGTAGAGCAATTCCTTTGTGCCAGCTGTCTATTAAATATTTCAGCGATTCTGTTAATTAGCTAAGATATACTAGGATCAATGCTGGCAGTACAAAGCTGGATAAATTACATTCGAACAGACAACGAAATGCTCAACTGCAGATGAAGCGCTCACCACATAATTGTGGTTAATTGAAATAACATGTTGCAAGGGAAATTCCTAGAGCGAAGCTCCACTGGATGCGCGTCGGGGTGTCAGCATGTCTAAGCATGTGTCAAGCCATTTGCATGCAAAAATGCAACAAAATGTTTGCTGTTGCCGAATGAAACTTGCTCTGCAATTGGAATTTAGCCATGTTGTATGCAAATGCTGGGGCGTATGCCACTGACAAGTGCAAGAGTTGCAAATGCAAAGAGAGAAGTTCATGTCCAGTGAGCGTGGCAAGCGTAAATGCAAGCCCAAACGATTTTTGCCAGCCATAAACCGATTAGGTCATATGAATATTAATGCTTTAAGCGCGACCCGGCAGTGGCCGCGGCCGATCCGAGGGCAGCCGAGAGGCATGCAACAAGCAGCAACAAGCAGACGACTTGGTCGTAACGATAATTTCATTATGTAAGCGATGGGAATTTAAGATAAGCCCATCCACGCAAGCTGAATAGCCAAATTGAAATACGATTCCATGCGAAAAAGGCAAATGTGAGGATACAACTCTTTAAACCATGTACAATGTAAAACATTTTGCAGAAACTGTTAACGGCTTTACGCTGTTAAGGGCTTTACATTGGCAACTATTATACACTTGGCATAACAGAGAGAAGCTTTGCGAGCATTTTATATTCTGAGCTGATTGCGCTTTTAAGCTGTTATCGTTGAAATTGCTTATATATCATTAATGAGTATTGCTGGTATATAGAAAATGTCAAGTGAGTAGGATTGCTCGCTTAAATTTTGGTGAGTTAATTTGTCATATATAGAAGCAATATATATGGGATGTTAGAAGCAAACCTCAATGAGAATGTGAATTGATTCAAAGAGATTGCATATGTACGACATTGACTCTAGGTTGAAATATTTATATGTATGGAACATTATATCTACACTATATTCTAGTACAAATAATCAACATTATGGTGCCATTTCAATATGAAGCCCAGCTGGCTAACAAATCATAATTATTCCAATTGTGGATGCTATTCATATATCAATGCAAACACAAATTCTAAATGAAGCTTAAACCAATAATTATTTATTTCAGCCATAGATTAACTGAACAGCTGAATGGCTCAAATAGTCCATCATGCCAATGCGCTCTGCTGCTATCAGTGAGCTATATATCAATGATAAACAATGGTGTGTGGTAATGCCGCCTGTCAAATATTTGTTTGCGATAAAGGTAAACATTTCACACTATTCGCAGTGCACAGTCGTGTGTGTAGTGCTGCCATAACTCTATTTGTATGCATATAAAAAGGGGCCTTTGTTATGATTTTATGGGCGAAACGGTGGCCCGTCTGATAGCTCGTGCCGATTGCCGCAGTTTTGCAATTTTATGGGAATCAATAAACAATTGCTGCAGCGAGATAAATACAATATTTACATTTAAAAGGCGTTTATCAAGCGCGCGCTGTGCAATTTATTCAGCTAGCCCGCACAATAAATCGTTACATGGACGCATCAAAAATACATGACTGATGGATGGGCTTCGCATTTGTGTGGGAACTGTCAAAACAGCTTTCAATGTAACGCCAGGGCAGTACGACTCTATTTGCTACAAGTAGGTAGTACTACATCTCCGGCCATATATTATGCTCATTAATGGCCAACTCGACCTTGGCGAAGATTAGATACAAAGTGTTCCAGTGCCTTTGGCCTGCAGCTCGTTTGCAGTTGATTTATGCCGCGCATGGATTAAATCGATTTTAATCGCACCATAAGTGTGCGCAATGAAGTGCTCAATAAAACACACGCGAATACGACTGCGACTGGGAGTGCCGAGTGCCGAGTGCCTGTCGCCCTCTCAATCTACTCGAGCACTCTTAGGCGCACGAGCTATGGCGGCCCATCTAAAGCCGGAAGGGTAAAATGGCGGCATTGTTTGTATGTGTGTGTGTGTGTGTGTGTATTGTTTTAGTTGATTTGCTCATCGATAAATCTCTTTATCGCCATAATCGTTAAAGTTCATTCGTCACGGACTTTGATTGCTCCACCAGCGAACATTCAAGCTCGACCTGACGGCTAATGTGCACCGTGGTAAACATTTACAATCTCTATTTAAAATTAATTTTTATGAATATGCAATTTAAGTAGAAAATAAAAATCTTTGATGAACTGAGAAAGAAGAATTGGTAAGACAATTTTTAAAAATTATTAAAATATATATTATTCAAGCGGAATAGCTTAAGATACTAAAGAATATATTGAAGTTTATAATGGCTATTGTATATTTCATTATCTATGTAAATTTAATATTATTTTTAATTTAATGCTAGAGTGTGTATCATATATATTTCATTAGGTTTTCTATAAATAATTGCATACATGTCTTTATTTATTTATTTATTTATTTTTTCTATCACTTTTCCATCTCAGTTTTGTTCAGCTCATTCCACTGTACAATCACCAGCTTCTGCATCGTCTACTAGGGCATTGTTTTTGTTATAGCTGAGCGCACTGAATGTGTTCATTGGCTCAGTACTTATTGTCGAGCTCCCTCGATTGAGCTTCCACTTGGAGCTGTGCACCGCCCTCCGCCCCTTTATCCAGCAGCCCGTTCAGTTGAGTGTGGGGCAGACCGTGTGTACATGACAAATCTTGTGCAAGCAAACAAACAGTTTAATAATTGATTAGACGAACACTTCGCACGCATAAATATCAGTCTTTAAATCGGAAAATTGCTCAGTTCATGCACTCAAGCGAGTTCAGAATGTGTGACATAAGCTGACAATAAGCTGCTCTTACAAAGCTCTGCAATATTGATGCATCTGAATATGTACATATATACTGCAGCTGGAATATGTATTCGAACGGGTGAATACGCTCATCTCTTGTAATATTTAGTTTAGCCATTGAAAGGAAAAACGTCCATGGGCTCAGTTCCTTCTGTCCATTGAATGCGAGCAAAGGATGTCTTCCGTATAACGCTTCCGTCTAACAAAATATTCTGAGTTGCAGTCTGTGGCAGAGGCTGCCTGCATGCAGCATTGTAAACAAATTTTCGGAGGGCGTGGCAAAAAGTTTTCGCCTGCCTGTAATGTGTAACAAATTTTGTGATTTATTGTGAAAGTTTCAGCACATTTCTGAATGCGATATGTGTGAACGACGCTTATTACACGAGCTGTCTGCATTGTGCAAGTCGAGAGTTCGTAGAATCTTATCTTCAAGTTTGAAACTTGACAGAGCTTTCAAATTTTTTATTAAATAGCTGAGAGAGTGGAAATAAGTTATCGGTGATATAAAATTCAATATCGATAGCGTAATATCATTATATATAGCATATATCAAGTATAGATTGCAATACGAAGGAGCTTTTATTTCAAGGAGAATTCATAATTCATAGACTACACAACTGAAGCAGCTTTGAGCCGAGTTGAGGCACTTTGAAACAAGTAAAGGTTTTCCTCGACTGTAGCTCAAACGACGTAAAAATATTATTATTGTTATGCCATGTGAGCAGTAGCTATGTATTTATGGCATTTTAAATAAACGATATCGCCTCAGCCCGGCCTGCACCTGCAGCTGGAGCCGTGGCCCACACTCAGGGCCGCCCAATGTAGCTTTTGGCCAGGGCAAAGCAAACCTGAAATGAGACCATAAAATTGTAAACGCTTGCGTTGGCGCTGCCAAAAAGCGAAAGCAATAAAGACTAAAACAACTGCTTTGGGTAGCCCGCGAAAATGAGAGGGAAGCAAATCGAGTGGGGGTTGAGTTGAAGGGGAGAAGGCTCTGGGTCTCGGTCTGGGTCTGGCCAAAAAGGGCAGGTGGAGCGCATTACTCTGAAAGCACATTGAGCTTGCAAATGACTTTGTAAATGGCGCTCGACAAATATTTTATCACCAGCGAACGGCAACAAATTTACTTTGTATGTTGCGCACAGAGATTTCAAGCGCGTTCAATTCCGCACTTTAATTATACCCACGAAATTATTCATAGCGAAATTTAAAAAGTTTCAAATGCTCTTGCAGCAACTGGTTAATATTCAATATGCTTCAAATATTTATTGTTTTTAGCAAAAACTTGAATTCTCAATGAATTCATTTGGATTTGCCATACGGAAAATAAACAAGCATATTAAAATGAAACACGAGCTTTAATTGGGCTTTCAGCAAAAGGTGTTTATTTTTGAAGGCCCTCCTTTAATGTTGTTTTTTTTTATGAATATTAAAATTATGTATTTAACATTTCATTTCGTTTACTTTAATATGATTCAAAATTAGCATTTAGATTAAAATTATACAAGAGTCCTTAAAACTGTTGTTATGACACTCAAAGCTTGATTTTTTCATTGCTCATTGCTATTAGTTGAGAGGAATCAACGTACAAAAATTTTGATTAATATAAAAATATAGAATTATATCAAAACATTATATATTTTTTTAATTTTTAGGAAAAGGGAAGAATCAGTATATAAAAGTACACTTAATTATTTATTAATACAAATATAAATTATTATTATAATTAAGAGTAAGCTGTATATAAAAATCTGTTTTTATTTATTACATGTATATAAATAAAAACAGATTTTTATATACAGCTTACTCTTAATTATAATAATAATTTATTTTGTTGAATTTATATATTTATGCCCTGCTTTTTCTCCGAGTGTCTTTGGTGTGAGCATATTAAAAAGCTTTTAGTACGCCTGCCTGCCTCGCTTTTCATAGTCATACTTTTATACTTGAAAAACTCTACCCATCCCTCCCGGTAAAGTGATTGTTGAATTAATCCTGTGTACATGCCATATAAAAGCAGAATAGGTATTTTTTATTGAAATTTTTATTCGTTAAAGATAATTTAATTCCTCATTGCGTCAACTGCAGTGAATTTAACCACCGGCCAGGTGACAATAGCGCCAGCGGTCACTGCCTATGCCAGCAGATTTCGAATCTCTCCCGATGCGAGTTTTAGTTATCCTTTTGCCGTTTGCCGTTTGCCGCTTTGCCTTTGCCTGTGCATCCTTTGTCACTGGGGCCATTGTTCGGGGCATTGTTTAATGGCTGGCCTGGGCGTTGTTTGCTCTCTGCCATAAGCCATTGTCTCGGCCTGGCTTTGCCTTTGCCGCGCCTTTTAGTTGCTCTCTTTGTTTTAGTTGTGAAGTGTTGGCTCGCGGTTCTGCGGTCGCCTTCGGCGTGCTGCGCAACAACTTTATTACCGAGCGTTAACACAGTCTGGCATCAGGCATTTTGGCAATCGACGCCCATGCCGGGCTGGCATCTTAATGTCTGGTTTCGCTCTGAGTTTTCAGCTTTATTTTAATTCACAATTTGAGAATCGGTTTTCCGTAACGGTACTCCGGGGCACGCTGCCGCGTAGTTTACATTAATTTCACGTTCATTTCGCGCGATAATCACATTTCACGTCCCGTTTCAGCCGCACAGACTGGGGCTTCCATATTGTTTTAATGTCGGATAACGTCCTTAATGGCATCTATTAAACATTTAATTTATACACTTGAAATTCACTTTCAGGCGCCTCGCTCGCCCAGCTGCAGTTTGTTGCCAGTTAACTGCCAGCGGAATCGTATTTTATTTCATTATCAATTTTAATTTGACCATGGCCAATGGCAACGGAAAGTGGAGAGCGGAAAACAGCAAACTGAACGCTGAAAAGTCTAGTTATGTTGAGTGTCGACATCATCAATTTATACCCAATTAAATTTTAGAATTCGCCAGCTAAAGCGACGCCAATTGAGCCAGCTCTGATGACTAAAGCCCGCATAGCGGGCTGGCTATGGAGGGGGAAATGATAATTTTCTAGTCTTGCACTCGTATTAAATGTAGCATGAATCAAGTCAACAAACTGATAACACACTCAGCATGCTTTGATTGAAATGCTGAACCAAAGAATACCTTATTACTGAAGATGTAAGATATTGTATATCTATATATCTGTATCTCAAAATTTTATTGGAATTTTATAGATTGGTGAGAGTAAAGGGGAAAAACGAAACGCCTTTCCTTAAATATTCAGCGTAAATGTGGAACATGGCTAAATAGGGATGCATATACATATGTAAATGCATATAGCTTAAAAAAATCTGCTTTGATTCGAACTTGGAGTGGAGGGAGTATAGTGAATATTGTAATCAGATTTTCAGCGCAACGAACAAATGAATTAATGCATACCCATTGAGTTGACTGTGGCATGACGTGGTATATAAGTGAAAACCTTCAACAAATTCTAATTATTCATTGTAAACGCGCAGCGCTGACAGCGAAAACAATGAGCGCACTGAACTGTGAAAACTGCAACAATGCGCATTCCAGACGCAGACACACGAACAGGCAGTCAGACATCACAGACTGAATTTAAGCTGGGAGCTGGGAAATAGGAGATGGGAGATGCGAAATGGGAAATGGGAGCTGATGATGGGTGGCCTGAAACGAAAGGGCGGGTCATGGGCAAGGATTTGAGCAATGGAAGGCATCGTTGACATTTTTTACAATTTTCTAGTCGTTATTTACCATTGTTTCAGTTCGCATTTTGAAGAGAGCAGAGAGAGTGAGAGAAAGAGAGAGGGAGAGTAAGGAAGAGAGATAGACAGAGTGACAAAGCGAAATAGATAACATTACACACACACACACACACCGATCCAGATACAGATACAGATACACATACTGATAGAGATAGAGATACGAATACAAATGCAGTCGCTGCAGTTGCAGATACTTTTGTGCGAGAGTACACAGAGTCGTATCTCTGTTTACTATGGCAGCAATTTGCAGCATTTAGTGCAAAGTCCATTTAAGTGTAATGCACTGCAATTGAAGTTGTTTCGCAGCCCCCTTTATATACGTACGTTGCTGAACGCGCTGGCAATGTTTATCCATGGCCAGTGATAAGAGCGAACAATACCAATATGGCTATATATATGTACATACATATATGTATAACTGTGTAACTATTTGCTGGCCCTGAGTGTTCGCGACAAGCGTTTGGCAACGTGGCCAACAAATTTTGCATCTGACCCACGCGTAATTAATGAATTTTACTTTTGGCTAGGTGTCAAAATGTGTTTCTAAAAAAATACTCTGTATGCATAAGAAGTGGGGAATATAGAGTAGAGAGCCTAAAAGAACGTAATTGCCAAGTTCTTTTAAATATATATAAATATATATGTATATATAAACTTGTAGATCTATTGTCCATAAAGATTTAAATAAGAATATATTATACGTACTATATCATAAATAAATTCACCAGTTGTAGAAGCTCATGATAAAAGTTTTTATTAGATATACAGAAACAATTTATAGAAAATTTAATATAATAAAAAATAACTTTACATATTAAAAGTTTAGAGCTACCCTCCCAAGTGTAATACCAAAATACAGGGTATTCTCTGGAGCAATAACTCGCTCATAAAACACTGTGCGCAATGCGACAAAGCCAAGAACACAAAAACAGTCATAAACCACAAAGCACAGAGGATCGAAAGAGAATCAAATGGCCAAATTAGAGCACAATTAAGGTAACTACGGCAAATGTACGGAAAAAAAACACTTTCAATGCTACAGATATGGAGAAAGAGATAATGCTTTTCTAAGCTCATGTGATTTGCAAACAGTTTCACCTTCGGAGTAGGCATTGATATATAGTTTAATAAACTGTAATGTATTAGTAACAAAATTCTCGTTTCTTTTATATGTAAGTATTTAGAAGAATTTTTTTTTTTTGTAATTTTTGTACACACATATATATTTAATAAATTTGTTATTGCTTGCGATTGTGCGAAAAAATGTGTTAAATGCGAATCGAATTGACTAACCAAATTATTGGCAGATGAATGCTTTTGAAGGTACCGCTGGGAACAGACGAGTGCACTCAAAATCTCAGTAGTTCCGATACGGAGACACACGTAGACTAACAGGAGACCAAATGGCCAATGTAGTCGTGAACACAACCTCGCCCATGGCCGGTCGCCGCCTGAATCGGGACGTGAACAGGCTGTTGGCGGCGGGGTATCATACAACCGTTGACGACGACATGACCAATTTGGACGTGCGCCTTGAGGGTCCGATGGGCACCGCTTACGAGGGCGGCGTCTGGACGGTGAATGTCGCCATGCCACAGGAGTATCCATTGAAGGCACCACGCGTACGATTCGTTACAAAAATACTTCATCCGAATATTGAATTCACCACCGGACTGGTGTGCATGAATGTGTTTAAGCAGGCCTGGTCGGCCAATTATGATCTGGTGAACATATTTGAAACGTTCCTACCGCAACTGCTGCGACATCCGAACCCGCACGATCCGCTCAATCATCATGCAGCGGCCATTATGAAGCGTTCCGAACAAGACTTTCGTGACACTGTTTCCATGTTTCTTAGGATGTACGCACTGCCGATTGTCTTGCCAGGTCAATCCAAGGACAGCGAGAATCTTGATAAGCGCTCCTCAGATTTGAGCTTGTCCGACCTGGTCTCCGATGATGATGACGATTAACTGTTGGCTGGTCTTTTGTTTTTTTTTAGTAGTGTGCATTTTCCTTGAACTACCCAAATGCTATTTTTTTTCTTCCGATCAGGATTAGTATCGAAAATGTATTTAATAAAGTATTAGAAAGTCCAATCGTCTAATAAAAATTGCACAATTGTCTAAAACAGAATGCGCTTTGTATCTGAAGTAGAAGAAACATCCCAGATTCAGTCAGTTCGAAATATTCCAATGGGCCACATTGGCATTGAGCTCAGCTCGAGTATTGCCCTAATAAGCTTAAAAGCATTCACAATGACCAGGCTTTAAATATTCATTGAATACTTAAGTCGCCTTAACGCCACAGCTAATTGCGATTGGGTCTTGACCCACAAATTTAGGAAAGCTCAATCACAGTTCGTTTGCCTAAGTGGGGTCAGTGTCCAGGCCAGGCGGAAATTTATTGTTTTGCAATGCATTTAATGCCAAAGGAAACCAAAGAGTGTCAAGTGCCATATTTAAGAAGAACTGCCATCAAATGGCAATTGTTCATTCAATTATTTATGTCACATTGCATTTTAATATGAGATTTTGTTTCAAGCATTTTCGCTTTAAGCATCAAGTATTTCAACTGACAGCGACACAGCTATAATTAAGATATTTCATACAAGTATATCAACTGTGAAATGCATTGTTGTATAGCCGCAGTTATATGAGTTCGTGCTTAAGCTTTTGTCAATATTTCAATTAAAATTTATTTCAGACTCCTTGACAAAGTTCACATTTCACTGTTTTGGTTCCGCAAACGAGTTAATTAAATGGAAATTCCTCCGGCTTGTCCATTTTTCAACGTCAACAGCTCCAGTTACCAGCTAGTTGGCATAACTTGATCGTAAATATTCCTATTAAAATTCTAAGACTGCCACATAATTAGCCAGAGAAATGGCTGGGAGGGGCTTTGGAATTCCGCACAGTAGCTGCCGTTTAAAGCTTGAAACTCGATTGTCAGTTTTTGTTTGGCTGGTTTGTTTAGTTTGCTTCTCATTAGGGGTGTTCCGCTCTCACTTTATTTCCCTGTTTCAATGGCAATGGCCACAGTTCAGCAACAGCCATCGATTGACAACTATGGCCCACTGAAAAAGAGGCTAAAGTACAATTCGTCTGTTGCCCAAATTGGTTTAAATCGAAGGGAGATACGAGAGCACACCGACTGCTCGCTCGTCTATCTCGTTCCCTGTCACGTCCAAGCGCCTGTGACGTCGTTGTGCAAAGTTTCGCACTGATGCGCCAGCACTGGGGCAACTAGTGGAGCAGACAGCCACCCAGTTGATGGTTTGCACGTGTGCAAAAAAAAAAAAAAAAGAGATAAAGAAGAAGAGAAAAGTGGAAATATATATTCAAGAGAACTGCAAAGAATTTGGAAATTCGTTTTTTTTTTTTTGTGGCCCGAATTAATGCAATAGTCGTTTTCTGCTCGAAATGACTTTTTCGCCATCGACATCGACAACGACATCGACATCCAAATGATGCCGTCATTGGAGCATTTCATCGAAAATTACATCGTCTGCATGCAAATGACAGATATCTAATGTATTGTACCCACGCATCGATAGAGATGCAACATGCTAATGAGATAAGTTAACGCCTGACTGAATGGGACATTCAACTTGATGCAAGTTCACAATAATATTTGTCCCTGAACTTGGCGAGCACGTTGCGCTCTTTTTTGAATGAAAATCGATCTATGTATAACAAATGAGCATTGAATGCATAAGATGCGATTTCTGTTACTTCTACCTGGCCTGACTGACATCAAAAGTTTAATTGGTAGGCCAAACACACGATAACCTGGCCTCTATATAAACAGCTGCATGCTTAAAGCTTAAAGTGCGTGCCGCAGTGGAATTTATTTGCCAAGAACTGTTTTCATTTCATATTATATTTCTTTTTAAATAGATCTATTCCCACTTTTGTCTATCTATTCTCAATAGATCGTTATGGTAATATTTCCATAATTTAATCCAACTTACATCAAATTATATCTCACGTACAGATTCTATAGACTTTGCTCAACATGTAAGTACAAAGATTGTTATCCTGTTATTTCACTCTATTTTTATATCCATGCATGTCCTTCGACTTGTTTTAACAGTGCCCCACATAGCTGGGCAACAAGTTGGGGGCTTATTTATTTTATTGCGCTACTTCTACGCCACTCACTATATAAATAGACAGCATTCATTTCTAATCCAAGCCATGCTCAATGGAAATGTTCTTAGGTGTACAAGTAATAAATATTCTAATTGAGTACATTGCGTGCAAACTTTGGCTCACAAAAGAACGAAAATACTTGAAGTCCGTCGGGTTGTCTGTGCGACTCTCTCGAGCAGAATGCTAAATGCTTGTAGAACCATTCAAATCAAGTGGGCGAACTACATGGGGAGCGATGCTAAGGCGACAGTCGACATTCGAGAACTGAGAACTTTAAATGTTGCTGAGGATTCGCCTGCATTGCTCGCTAATTTATTCAACTAAATTAACTCGGGCTCTCCATGGAGGAGCTGGTCTTAGCAACAAAGATGCTGATGGCCGGGCGCAGGAAGGTGCAGACGTCTCTGTACGCACGTTGGTATTACGAAAGCAACTCATTAGCATATTCTAATTAATTTATATTATTCCAAAATGCACAAACTTAATTGCTACGGCCACTTAGTTAATGAAATTGTAGTTCAACTGCGGACCGTGAGATTTCAAAAGCTTTATGCGGCTGCCAATGACGATTTCAAACTGTTTTGCGACAGCCATGAAAGTGCGCAATAGAGATGGAACTATCACAGGATACTATACAATAGTTGTACATGTAACAGTGAATCTTCTGAATCTGAAATATCAGAAAGATTAGATACAAACTGAATATCTCTGTCTGAATATCTGTATCTGAATGTCTGTGTCTGAACATCTGTTTCTGAATATCTGTATCTGAATATATGTATCTGAATATCTGTATCTGAATATATGTATCTGAATATCTGCATCTGAAAATCTGTATCTGAAAATCTGTATCTGAGTGTCTGTATCTGAGTATCTGTATCTGAATGTCTGTATATGAATATCTGTATCGGAAATCTGTATCTGAATATCTCTATCTGAATATCTGTATATGAATTCCGTATCTGAATGTCTGTATTTGAATGTCTGTGTCTGAATATTTGTATCTAAATGACTGTATCTGAATATCTGTATCTGAATATGTATCTTTATAACTGCATCTGTATCTATATCTATATCTGCATCTGTATCATTCTTTTTTTCATATCTCGATTGACATCCTCATTGAAGAGTGTATCGTGTCACGCACTCATCTCTAGTGTGCAGTTAGCAAAAATGAGGCTTAATATAAACTTTTAACAAGAGTCGCAGCAAGCCAACATCATTTTAAGATGACACAACATTCGTAAGCCTCATTATCGGGCTGTGTGTGTGGATGCCTGTGCCTGTGCTTGTGCCTGTGTGTGTGTGTATGTGGTACTGCCTTTCATTAGGAGACGCCAAAAGAAACAGGCTTGAGCAGATTTTGTTGGCAAACAAATTTTTGAGAATCTATTATGGGGTAGCAGAAGAGGAAGTCAAGTTTCGTTGCGGCTACGAGACTTCCAGGCACACATACCCCCTGGCACCCTCTGCCCGGCTGCCAGACAATTTGCATTTTGCCTGGTAAACAGATTGCGTTGCGTATACGCCCGGCTGTCTGTTGGCCCATTTCAACCAGCTAACTCCCCCTGCGTCCACTCGCCCACCCGACAGGCACTTTGTCACGAATGAAGTTTGAGTGTTTGTAAGTTATTTCAGTGTGCGATTGCAAGTCTGTCTGTCCGTCAGCCTGACTGCCTCTCTGCCTGACTGTGTGTGTGTGTGTGTGTGTGTGTGTGTGTGTGTCTGACAAGTGACGACACATGTTTTCAGAGACGCTGGGATCTGCTGCTGGCACAATGCGCCCGCCTGGCAACTAATTTATGCTACCCAGAATGGCGCTCGAAAGACTGCGGGAGTGCCGAGGCACCTTTGTGTGCCTGCATTAATGCCTTGTTAATAACAAGCGCTGCCACAATTCGCTCAAAATTTGTTTTCGGCTCTCGTCCCTTTCCCCAGCCGAGTCGCAGGCTTTGAGTGGGTTGCCCAACAGCACGTCCATTGTTTGCCCAGACAATCGCATTCGCAACAACAATGCAACAGTGCTCAATGACGTACACTGGGCATAGAGTGCACAACAGGTATTGCGCACCTGTGCAATGGCATCAGTTACCAGACAGTTCTTGTGCTATTATCCCTAGCAACAATCCGCTTGCATAAATTTAACAAGGCCATTGTTTTGCTATCCATTGTATTGCCAGAAAATTTCTTATTTAAATTAATTGTACACGTGGAATAAAGTATGTTTTCTAGTTAAGTTCGCATTTATTTAGTTTTGTTTTCAGATCTCCAAATACTTTTCTTTCTTTCACAATTATTACCCTGTGCATACGCTCATATTATTTTAAGAGCTAGTTAATGGATACAGTCACGTCAACTACATAATCCGATACACTCATTGCAGATAGTTTAGTCTGGAATTTGTTGTCATATTCATTAGTCTAGCTGTCTGTTAAATTCAAGCCCAATGCATTCACAATAAAAAATATTACGGCAGCTGTCAGTATATAAAATATGTCTGCAGGATATTAAAATAGTTATTTTAGGCATATAGAACTGCCGAGACTAAACACATATAAAGTTACTTAGTCTAGCTTCAAATAAATAGAAAACAAATAAATGTTATTTATGTTTCTTCCATTTAAATCTCTCAAAATGCGATAAGGCCACGTCAAAGGCAATTTTAACCGGAGGCGCTTTTTGCTCCAGATTTGTCGAGGCAGACGTTCGAATACAAATGGCATTCGGAGTAATCGGCAAAAGGATAAATCCTTTTTGTGAAACTAGTTTTTAGTGCCAAATGACGAGGCGACCTTGACTGGGATCAGTCAACAAACGAGGCGGAACGAAATATGCGCAGTTTCCATTCAAATTGCGAGCAGGAGAAGAGTAAGGGAAGAGCAGGAGAAGGCAATAAAGCGAATGTCGATAAATGAGATTGACAATGACAAACATGAAATCGACTGCAGTAAGGTTAACACAAAGATGAAAAAATGCCAGTTGCGAGTCAATAAAAAACGACTGAGACCGAAAATAAAATCGTGCTGAGGTCAAATGCCAAGCGAAGAGCAGGCAGGCAGCAGCAGCAGCAGCACAAAACCCCAACGATAACCGAAAAAACCAAAGACCTTAAAACAAAATGAACCCAACAGAGTGACAGCTGAGCAGAGCGTCTAGGTTAACAGATGGCCGAACATTTACGGCCACTGTGGCCATGTGTCAGCCGGTGACCAATGTTTTCCAAGAGCAGCACGGAGAACAAGACGATTGAGATCGACGAGGATACACTCTGTTACTCGAATTGCCTTGTGAGATAACCGAATAATAATATAATAGTCCATAGTTACAGGCAGATGGACAAATGAAACTTTAACATTGAAGGAGTAGATAAGATATTGAGCAAGGGTATACGAGAGTATACATAACAGAGCAACTATAACTAGCCAATTGAAATATAGTCAGTCTACAATCCTACTTACATTCGTATCTTGAGTTTACAAGAACTTGAATCTGTAGCCAGACATCGATTTAAACGTAGTCGTTCTACCCACTTTAGACGATTTCAATGTATTAAGGGTATGAAAATAGAAAGAAACTAAATGACAACTGAAATGACCAAACGTCAAGTGCACAGATACAGCTGCTCAGCTCTGCTCTGCTCTGCTTCGTCCTTGCATAAAGAGGAGCAAAAAAGTTTGCTCGCTCGCTGGGTTTAAATGTGAATTAAAGAATTCCCCAAAGGTCTGCAGATGAGTAACATATGAAAGATGGCTTACATGCGACTAGTTGGCCACTTATGCCTGGCAAGGGTTTGGGGGCGGGCAATAACAAATGCGCAAACATTGGTTTAGAGAGCGCTGCTGCCCACACGCTGCTCGCCAGTTGCCAGTTGCCAGTTGCCAGTTGCCAGTTGCCAGTTGCCAGTTGCCAGTTGCCAGTTGCCACTTGCTGCATTTGCCATTTGCATAAATCAAATTTGAATATGCATCGCTGGCTGCCACGGCTAGCAGCAGCGCCGGCGCCATTTGCTGTTGGGTTGACGGCGGCGGTTGGTGTTGGGTGTTGGGCGATGCGGATGCGGATGCGGATGCGTGTGTGGGGCGACAAGCTCAAAGCAGCTGCACAAACACGTACGTGCAAAGGCGAAGCGTGCGTGAGTGTGTGAGTGTGTGTGTTGTCTGTGTGTTGCTCCACCTGTCCTCGAACACGCACGAACTGAGAAGCACGCACCAAACACACAGACACACGCACAAATACACACACACAAAGCTACTAATGCATATGAGTATTAAGAGCAGCTAACTTCGCGATGAGCACCCGACAAAAAATAAACATTTGAGACGTACTGAAAGTATTGTAGCAATGCAATATTTATTTTCCAAACAGACTTTAAACTAAAGTTAGTCATATGAATATAAATAATATATATAAATTCAATCAACTTCTTATCTTTATTACTTAAACTTGAACACATATCAGTCTCTTTAACTGTGTATAGTATCCTTTTTGAAATTTTCGTTGGTTGTATTCCTCGGCGTTTTCTTTTCCATTGACTGGCACGTTAGGATTAACTCTCCTCGCTAATTTACTGCGCACCAACACATGCGAAGCACATTAACGCAGACGATGCGGCAACACTTTGTTGCAACCGCCATTCGGGAATTGTGAAAATCAGATTAGAAAAATACGATTGCTCACATAATAATGTGAAAATGACGTTCCTTATGGCTCTTCGCGTGAGAAACTTTACTTTCAGAGATTAATGCATTGTCCTGCAGATGTATTTGATTCCAGTTTGCAGTTTGAATTAGAACGAATTAAAGAAAGATTCAATAGAATGAATTTAAATCAATATTTGTATTATATATAACATATAAAGTCTCCATTATTATAATAATAGTTGTACTGACACAGAGAAATATCCACGCTTACTTTAAAATTTAAGACAACTTAAAATATTTGTTGGTTTTACAGGGGAATAAAATAGAAGCAGTTAATTTGATCTCGGGTCTGGCTTGGCGAGCACAAAATTAAAATGAATTTCTCATAATATGTAGCTCACGAATACAATCCATATTACTTGTGAGTCTTCGGGTCCGTTTGAGTTCCTTTAGTATTGTCGTTTTCTTTGGGGGGCAGAGGGAAAAAGATTTGTTAGTTGAGGCGTCATACGTATATCAATCAGTACAGTATATACCATCTGGTTGGGGACTGGCAGACAGTGGCAGCTCATCGGGATTTGATATTTGTCTTTGAGAATCGGGAGGGCTTTGATAGTCCTCATTTATGGACCGACTTGCATCAGCTGTGCCTAGAAACGATTCACCCTCCAATATCTCCGTGGGGTTTCTTATAAATGGCTCCAAGATGTTCGTGACCATCGATATCACAGATTGTTTCAGTGGGTGATTCTCCTCCTGGGGCCTATCATTCTTAGGCGCAGCGGCAGTGTCAGCCTCGGAGTCTGTTAGACCGGTTAGCATATTTATTGGAAATGGGTAGTAAATTTTCAGCTTGCGCTCATGGGAAATTGATGTTAGGATCTGCAAGTGCCGCAACTGCAGAAGAACAGAGTCCATAATTCGTGTTGATTATTCATACGACTTAGATGAGACTCGCCTGCAGAGCTATTTTATTCTTAGACATCACATCGGATGCCTCCTTCAGCGCCTTGGATGCGCTGTGCTCTCCTTCGGCAGATATGATCTTGGCACGAGCTTCCCTAATTGCCTCAGCCTCGCTGGCCATCGCTCGATGAAACATTTCCGGCAGACTGATGTCCTTACTGAAAATGAACGTGAGGCTCCTGAGATGCGACTGTGATTGCGTAAACTTACAGTGCAACTCGTTCGATTTTCACACCCCAGCTGGCAGTAGATCGTTCGCAGCTAATGCGAATCTCTTGCGACAACGATTCTCTGGAGGTCAGAATTTCGTGAAGTTTCTTGGTACCCAAGACGCTACGTACCATTGTCTGTGCCAGGAGGACGGTAGCTTCGTGCACGTCATCGACCTTCATTGTGGACTTCAATGAGCCAATGACATAGTAGAAGAGCACTGCATCGACAGTCAGCGTGAGCGCGTCTTTGGTGATAATATCCTGAGTGGGAATGACGACGACTCGGGAACGCAGGTCCACGATTTCATAGGAATCGATGCAAGGCAAATACCAGACAAGACCCGGCCCTGCTGCGCCTCTTCTAAACAAGAGCGAGTCAAACCAAATAGAATAAAGAATATTTGCATTCTGAATCCCTTACCGTACCCGTCCTAGCCGAAAGATGACAGCTCGCTGATACTCGGGTATGGTAATAAAACAAAAGTATAGGCTTAGCGGAAAGGTGAGCACAACGACGAGCCAAGTGAAGAATATGGCAATTTTCTCGAATGCTGTGCCGCCTCTGCGTTCTTGGAGCCTCAGGCTCGCGGTTATCGGAAAAAATATTCTGGATGTGTCTTTGTAGGTCTCTTCAGATTCGCCCTTGGACTCTTGTTCTCTGATTTCCTTTGCAGCATTACCTACGTCGATTTGGTTGCGTGAACTGCCTTGAATAGCCATTACAACAAATTTTGCTTTCTGCATCAATTACGAACGGCATATTTACAGAAGTACTTGATGCCTAACAATTCCTAGAGCTATTGATTCAAAAATGTGTTGCTCTTAAAAGGTTTGTACAAATATGTTTATTCAAGTTTTATTGAATTAAAAACAGGGATAGTCAGCTACATTCCCATATAAAGACTGCAGCAGAAACTATGGAAAATTCAGCTACCCAGAGCTTTCACTCCTCGTCAGTTTGATTACTTGCAGTTGCGGCCATTGCCGATTTAATTTCAGTTCTGGGCTTAAGGATCGGCATCAGTGAGTCAGTACTGACACATCCGCCCTTTTTACGCGTCTCGAATGGCGTCAATATCTCCAGTGGGAAGGGATAGTAAATGGTGACCATGCGCTCGTGGGCAATCGAAGTCAATATTTGCAAATGCCGCAGCTGCAACAGTTCAAGCAGAGCTATGAAAGCGCTGAATATTCAATTCATTGACTGTTGCACTCACCTGCAAAGTGATTTTATTTTTAGCCATCACGTCGGAGGCCTCCTTCAAGGCTTGCGAGGCCAGCACCTCTCCCTCCGCAGAGATGATCTTGGCACGGGCTTCCCGCATTGCCTCGGCCTCGGCGGCCATGGTTCGATGAAGTATTTCCGGTAGATTGATGTCCTTGCTGAGCATGGACGTGAGCGCCGTACGAAAAGACAATGAGCTTGTGAAACTTACAGTGCGACTCGCTCGATTCTCACTCCCCACTTCTCGGTGGCTCGGTCGACCGCAATGCCAATTTCGTGGGACAGTGATTCCCTGGAGGTCAACAGCTCGTGAAGTGTTTTGCCGCCCACGACATTACGCAGCGTTGTCTGCGCTATGAAGAGCGTTGACTCGTGCACGTTTGAGATCTGAATTGTGGCGTGCAGCGAGCCAGTGATATAGTAGAAGAGCACCGCATCGACGCTGATGGTGACCGAGTCCCGGGTGATCATCTCCTGAGTGGGAATGACCTCCACTCTGGTGCGCAGGTCCACAAGTGCGTAGGAATCGATGCAGGGCAAATACCAGACCAGACCCGGCCCTGCGGCGCCCTTTCTAAACGGGAGAGGGTCAGACAAGAGAATGCCTGAGGTCTCACAGTCTTACCTGACCCGCCCGAGGCGAAAGAAAATGGCTCGCTTGAATTCGGGGATTGTTGTAAAGCAAAAAAATATGCTCAGGGGAAAAATGAGGAGAACGACGAACCAGGACAGAAGTATTGCGATTTTCTCAAATGTGGTATTTTTTCTGTGCTCATCTATCGGGAAATAAGTTATTCAGTTAATTAAGGCGAATATTTGATTACCTTAAGAGTGGAAGAATTACTTGGTTGAATATACTTTCTTCCTGTTCTGCGGGGCTCCGCTGAACCTTCGAGATTTGTTTCGGAATCGATTTTCTTATCGCCCATAACTAGCAATTTTTCAATATCCACTAGAATACTATCAATTTCGTATTTGTATTTGTGTATGCTCAATGGAGCGAGGGGTTCTCGGTTAAATGAATTATTTGAAGCATTGCGTGTAAACATTTTATATAACAGAGCAGTCTAATTCCATTAATCTTCTTCAGTTTTTCTTTGAAGTTAGATTAGGTTTGTCTGCGATTTCTATGCCTATGCCTGCGCCTGCAAGTTTGCATAATATTTTGGGAAAAACTATATGAAAACTTTTAAATTTATATGCAGTTGCATTTTGGACAATTTCACAGAATGCCAAACTTTAGGAAAACAAAGAGGAATGCGTGAATTAAGGGAAACCGAATTTAGGATGTTCTGCAGAAAGTCTATATTGAGTGTTAATCAATTCTGTATATTAAATTAGAGCGGATAAGAAATCCTTTTTTTCTTGTTTTTGGCTCTGAAAATGTAAAATTTTTTCATAGTAGTTCGTTATAGGGTATGAACGCATTATAGAGCTGTATGTGCTATGGTCCGAATTGCCAGTGCGGGTCAGAAAAAATAAGTTTGTCACTGAAAGTTGCCAAAAAGTTGGCAGTCGAAAAACTTAAAACTTTTGTTTTCTCGCCCACATTATTTTCTTTTATTTTTCTTTACCTTTTTTTTTTGTTTTTTCTTGCAAATAGCAGAAGACAAAGGCCAGCGGGTGAACTGGCGTGAGCGAAGGTGGTGTGGGGCATAATAACTTCGGAATGACTTTTGTTGCTTCCTTATAATGCATTGTGCGGCAGTGGCAGCTACTAACTTTTTCACTCCGTGACCACATGTGCCAAGCGAAAAGTTTTCCTGTGCTCCATTCAGTTTCACCCGCTGCCAGATTCATGCGATCCCATCATAAAGTAATTTATGTGATTTGCTCGTCCTCATCCGATTGCAAATGCAGCGCCATATGGTCAGCACCAGGCAGACAACCAGCCAGCCAGCCATCCACCCACCCTGCCATTCAGCCAATTGTCTCTCGCCGAGCACACAGAAAATGACTCTATTATGTTTTCGACTCAAATGGGGAGCGCCCTCTGATGGAGGCATAAAGTTATTAGTCCACTGGGAAAAACTGACCGCAGCGTATGAAGTAATTCCATGAACTCTGGCCAAATGAATGTCACATCGGACTAAACGAATCCGTCATTGTCAGCATTTTTAATAGAATATAACTACATGAATGCACAAAGCATTGGCTGCATGCTGAACCTAAGCAGCTTAAGCTTCCTCTATACATATGAGAGACAAAAGGGATTGCAGCAGCAATTAGTAGCAGTGAATTAGCGTCATTTGTGCAGTTTTTAACACAGCTTTATGTGTGGGAATACGCAGAAATCGAAGCGATTAAATGTAAAAATATCTTAATTGAGAGAGTTAGAAAAACTGAGCACGTTCTTTTTTTTTTTTTATTGAATATTTGAAGGCCCTCACAACTTGTTAGTAAAATAAATATTTAGTAATATAAATAATTATTAATTTAAATATTTATTAATTAAAATATTTAATAATATAAATATTTAGTAATTTAAATATTTATTAATATAAATAAATCTAACTACATATAAGAGTATAAATACACAGTCCTCCAAGTGATTAATGCTCAGCTGAACGTCTTACACACACTTCACTTCACTTTACTGCACTACACGAGTGACCCCCACCAGGCCTAGGTTGACTGAAGAAATGCTGCAGCTGCTGCCCTTTATATAGGGCTACCTCCACTCATACACTTAGTCTCGCTCAATGTTGAGCTCGGTGCCAGAAAGAGGTTGTTGCAGACGGAGATATAGAGAGGGTGATACACACAGAGAGTGAGAGAGAGAGAGAGAGAGAGAGAGAGAGAGAGAGAGAGAGAGAACAGAGAGAGGGACAGAGAGAGGGGTAGAAAGAGACGGAGAGAGAGAGACAAATAGAGAGACAGGGAGAACTCATTACGCTACTAAATAATATATGTGTTATTTATATTTTAATTATATATATATAATAATTCTATAGTTATCTTGCATAGTCAAACTCAATTTCTAACTATTCAATCTCATATTAATTTTCAATGGATTTATTATCAATAGGCTTCATCAATGTCCAATAGGCTAGAATAGAGTATCAGAGCTTCGCCTAGTCGAGCAATCGCGGCTAGAGGACGCTCACTTGAATATTCTCTTATTCTCTGTGACGGCTGCAGTTAAATTATATTGGCAAACTAAGCAATCTGTTGAAAATTACATTACGCACAATTTCTCTTAACACACATGTACACGTCAACACTGCACACATACACAGTAAAGGTTTCAAATTTCAGAATTAAATAGAAAAAAAAACTAAAAAATAAAAAAAAATTAGTAATGAATAGGCAAAAAAAAGACGAGGAACATGCGGCTTGCCGCGAGGCCATTCGTATGGCCCAGATAGGTGTGTAGATACTCAGACGTTCCATGTCAGTCGACATCAAAACTAATTGAGCGGCACCCAGATTTCTCGTCGCTGCGGCCCACACTCATTGAACTCGTGATGGCAAGTATGAGAGAAGCGTTCGAGCGCGTCAAGATCTCATTGATATTGCCAAAGCTGATTCAGGATCGCGCCATGGTTAAGAATGTGCTGACCGGCACTCAATACGAGCCGGCAATAAAGCTGATCGAGGACTTCCTGCGACGACGCGATATCATCTTGAGGGAGCGGCGACAGCCACTGATGGATCACGGCATGATCAAAATCATTGACTACTTTCAGCGGAACATGCAGATCTACACTCTGTTCCCTAAACTGATGAACGACATGTCCAAGCGGGAGAGCGCTCTATTGGTCACCTTCGCTAAGCTGCTCAAGGTGGCCGAGACCCATTTGAAGCGGGATGCTTACGAGCAGATAGCGCACGAGCGTCACCTGCACATGGTACTGAAGGAGAAGCAGAAACTCTGGGATGAAATACAAAAATTTCAGCATGTGATTGAAAAACACAGCATCGATGAAAATGCTAGGGCGCTCGCCAAGGAGCAATACGTGGCAAAGTTTATGGAGGAGAGGAGACTGAAAAAATTGCGGGACGACGAGAAAATCGAGCGTGAACTGTAGGATATCATATATTATATATACATATAGATTTGATGACATATTTCTATATTTCATTTTCACGCAGTGAGGTCTCACGTCGAGCTATGCGAGCCAACGCCAAGGCCAGCCGGGACAAGCAAATCGAACTGGCCGACGAGCTGGAGAAAGTGAGATACGAAGATGCCAAACTAACAAAGGAAAGCAAGAAAGCTGAAAAGGAAGCTCGAGAGGAAAAGTAACTCAAAGCGATATTTATTTAAAATGAATTTATGTATTAACGACTTTCTTCAAAGGAACAAATACGAAATACAACTGCAGAGCATTATTAAGAAGTACGATGCAATGATGATTGAGAAATTTGTTGAGAATCTGGAGCTGACGGACAAGCTGAATGAGGCGAAGAAGAAGCTCGACGAGTATAAGGTGCTCTATCGCCGAGAGCAGCGCATCTACAATGAGGTCGTGGTCAAGCGAGAGAAGGAAGAGGAGCGTAAGAAGCAACAGATGATCCTCAAGTATATGATGAATCGGGCTGCTCGCAAAATTCAAAAGTATTGGCGCGCATGGCGCAAGAGTCTCAGGAAAAATACCAAACGTCCGAAAAAGCCATCTGCTTCTGCTGAGAATGTAAAGAAGTAGAGGAAGACGAGCTTAAACCTGTTTCAGTCTGTCACTGAGTAGCTAAATTGACAATTAGAAATGGAATTCTGTAATTATCAGAGACAGAATTACGAACATTTCCCTTTACAAAAGTCGCCCGAGCAGAACTATTAGTGCAATTGTAGCAAAGCTCAGCTGAAAAGAGAGAAAATGGAAAATAGTTCATCCATAGGCTTTAATTCTATGATTTGGAAAATTAAAGAGCTCAAGAAAGTTAATTCAACTTGAGTGAGATAATGAACTTAGGCTCTAGGGAATTCAAGTATATAAATGGAAATCTATGAATATTAACACGGCGTTATATATAAAAATTAATATTGACTCTATTTCTATGCATTTATATGAAGTAAGAAAAAAATTTAATTAATGCAGGCGTCGAACAAATAAGATGGAGATGCGGCTCGAATGGCGCTGGCAAAAATTCATTGAAATTACCAAGCGTGAAATGAGCAGCTGTCACTGGAGCACAAAGGACATTCAGCAGACAGACCAGGACACGCAAGCACACACACACACACACACTTTAACGTATATATGTACATGTACAAACACAGAGAGAGACTGGCGTGCAGACAAAAGCTTGACAGCTTGAGATAGAAAGCGAATGGCATTTGAAATTTCATTAAATTTCCCTTTTTCGTGCAATGCGAAAAGTCGCGCCATGGAAATTCTCGCAGCTGTATTGACATCGACTCCATTTACATACATACACATGCACACATACAGACATATATCGAGTAAAGGAAAGTCAATAGCCTTGCGGTACTTGCGGCCTGTAAAAGTTTCTATTCAATTAAATGATGGCCATCAGTTGCCAAATTTGAAAGTTCACGACATTCTCGATTCAAGTGCAGCTGTTCTCCATTTGGGGCCGTCGCATTTTCTATGCCATTGACCGTCCGCCGCATTCCATATGCCGACTATTTCCCTTCCTATGTGTCGCAATAAATTAAGGCTGAATAGGCGACGGCTTTAATCTGCGTTGCTTAGGCGAAGGCAGTGAGTGGACACGGCCTGAACAAGGCCATTGTAATCAGCACATTCAGCTCTACACATAAATCCGGACAACTCCGATAAGTCCTGGGCCGGCGTAAACACGCTGCAGTCGGAAACGGTCTGGCAACGCTGCTCGAAAAGCTACATGGAACCACGTCAAGCGCAACCTGAAGGATGAAAATCCCTCGCTTCAAATGGATTTGCGCGCACTCGCAAAGTGCCGGAGCGGAAAAGATGCCGTGACTGGGCGTGAATAGTAAGACACGTCCCGCCCACTCGCCCGTGCTGCTGGATGCGTAAATTTGCCAAGCTGGAAAAATATGCGCAAATGTGTTGGCATTAACAATACCTCAGTCAGGGGTGGAATCAGATAAGCAACTCGCCCGAGCACAGGGACTGCAGCAGACATCAGCAGCTCAGCGAACTCGGGCAGCTGGCTGACTATACTTTCTGCTTAATTTACTTCATATAAAGCGCATAATATCTTGAATGAAGTATTTTCAGACAGCCAGCCTGGCCGTAAAGTTCTTAAGTTTGGTATTTATTGAAGCGAAACTTGCGTGCATTAAAGGTTTGAAAAAGGTTGAACTAGAGGTAGAACATCTTCAATTTTAAATAAGTCCTGGATCATAATCATAAAGATGCCATATTAAAGATTATGAAGGGATGTGAAAAGGGAACTCATGAAATCATTTAGATTATTCGTATTAATAGGAAAAATTCTAGTTGCAAATCAGAAATCAAATGGAAATCAAACTTCCAATCAAAGTTTCGGAATTACCATAGTATTTCCCGTGAAATTTTGAATAATATTAATTAACAAGAATATTGCAAAATTCACTCATTGAACAAAAGCTCATAGCTGCAATTTTAGTTTCTGAAAATTGGCAATGTTTATGTGGTAAATGGGTATTTGCTATTAATCACATATCACTCTTGGCCAAATAGTGCTTTGGTTTTTCGAGCCTGTTGGGCAAAGTGTTGTCGTGCATGGAAACACGCATAGAAATTTATGAATTGAAAGCAGGCGGATTTCAGTTGCAGCACGAGTGCACGAGAGCGTGTAGCAGTCGAGCAGAGTATGTGGCACAATTTATGGCACTCTCATGTACAACCATTCACACTCACAGACACACACACATATACTCATGAGTGCAGCTGGAATTGCAACAGACACTGGCGAACTCGTTTGGCCGAATTTTCGTAATTTTTGTTTTTAATTTCAAGAGTCGAGGCTGACGCTTCCCATTGAAGTCTTTCACTTCATCTATGCCTCGCACTCTCTCCACAGTCTTCCTCTCGGCATTCCTCTTGCACTGGCCAGCGCAAGTGAACTCAACACGAATGCAGCTCAGACCATGCCCATAGCGCGCACTGCACTCTGACTCTGGGCTTACCAATCGAGCCACACGCACGCAGGCTATTCCCGTTTGCAAATGCATTGCTGCTGGCTGCCTTCGACCAGAGTCGAAGTCGTGCAGCAACAACAGGTAGCACTGCCAGCCATGAATGGCATCTACTCCAGCTCGATTGAGCAGTTCACATGAAATTGCTCAATTTACACATAAATAACTGGCACCACTGCGGTTGCTTGACCAAGCCAAAGATAATAATTTTCTGCTTTGATTGTCGCCTCACTTTCTAAATTGCAATTAAACTTGGCTCTTCCAATTATGCATTAATTTTATATAGTCTAGTGGCTTTATTATTAGTTGTCTGATATATATAATTATTATTCCCTTATATTACTTATCACACTTTTGTATTGTCATTCAATTCAAAGACGTTTAATTTTACAATACTCGTTTATTTTGACTTATGGGAAGTTTTTTTATGTTCCATTCCACTTCGTTTCCACCTTCAATGTTGTTAATTAGTTGTACAACTGTTTCACTTAAAGAATCACTAACCAGTGCTAAGGCGTTAAAATAAATTAATTATGTTCCATTCCATTTTGTTCCAAGCTGCATGCCGAAATCTGTCAGTTGCCCATCTGTGCCACTTTTTATACCCTGAACCAATTGAAAATGGGGAATCTGGATATAATGTTTTTTTATTTGATTTGCTTCTGTTCCACTTTATCGTGGCTATCAGTTCGCAGAGATTACTTTTCCTTGAAAACAATCCATTTCAATCCAATTCACTTTTGCATTCGAAGATCCTGACTGTCTGTCCTCGCTTCTTTAATATTTGTAGCTAACTAATGAGCAGATGTAATTTTTAATATGCTCCATTCCATTTCTCGCCATGTGAAGCCCTGAAGGTGTTGCGCTGCAACCTAATCCACAAAATATACACATATACATACATACAGTTATGCATATACATATTTGTCTACGCTGAAATTTGTAGTACAGCGCAGCAGCCGTTGAAAATGAGCAATAAAATGCTTTAATTGGAATTCTAAACAAATCGCATTGAATGTTAATTTGGAATTGCCAAATGCTGTCGACAGCCGGCGAGCGATCAAGCGACCGAGCCACCCATTAGCCGGCCCACCGAATTACATTCAATGGGTATAAAATAAACCAATTTCCCGCCGCATTGCCAACGGCTATATATGGTGGTCAATATTGGGTTTTCTGGGAGTAGGCCGGGCGACCGCAGGCCCCGGGCCGCAGAGCGACTGGCGCGGATATGAAAGTTCCGTCGAACATTTTTACCATGAAATTGTGTAGGCTTTTGGCGCCCCAAAAGTTGTATAACTGTGCTCGAATTCGAGTCGGAAGCATAAATTTCAATATGGGCAAAATGTCATGCATCCGCCGCGTGGCCAAAACTGCAGCGCGCAAATTGAAACAGAAACAATTTCTGGCCACATTGCTGGGCCTGCGGCACGTTTTAACCCAATTTTTGGGGCATGTACGCTGCTCGTTGAGCCACGTGCTTTTTAATTGAGCTCAAAGCGCCCACATCTAATTATAATTGCCGATGTGTCCTTGCGGCTGATGCCCGTCTCCTGCTGCTGCTGCTCCTCCTCGGCCTTGCTGCGTGGCAGCCAGGGAGTTAGCACGTGGCATCGTGGCATCGCAGCTGGGCAATATATTTCAATGCTATCTGGCAAGTCATCGTCACGTTTACAGGTATTATCATCAGCTGCCCAGGCCTCCGCTTCAGGCCGCCTCAGACTGGTGGGCTGTCAGTCATCAGCGGAGCTGACTGCGTGTCAAATGCGACCTTGTTACCAAGTAAGAAAAACAACAACAAGAACAACAACAACAACCAAATAAACGAAAATACGAAAATGCGAAAATTGGGAACTTTGCGAAAGCGCCAAATTCCATTTTTCCATGTCAAGCTCTCGGCACGTCGAAGTGTCGCGACTCCGTCGGCAAAGAAAAATACCCGCTTCCTGCCATTTGGTTGCTTGTAACCATCAACACTTGCCGCAAATTAAGTTGCATCTTTAGTTGAAGTAGTTTCGCACTTGCCACCACACAACTGCGTGCGGAGCAAACAAATACTAAGTGTGCTCAAAGTGATTAACTGCCATATACCCTAAGCGATTCAGCACTCCAATTGGGTCTTACATTGATCGGAATACATTTGTTATACATTAAAGAAGAACAAAATATTTATTAATATTAAATTATACATAAAATAAAATTGTTTTAATTATTTTAATTAATTTATTAATTGTCTGATGCGAAAGATATAATAGATTTTATTTTAAAATTAATTTTCTTTCATGTCGTGTCATAAAATATATTTTTAAAGTAATATTTAAACTATTCTCAATAAGAATATTTTTTGTTAAAAAAAATAATAAACAAAAATAATTGATATTATTTTTTAAAGTAATACTTAAATTTGTATCATTAAGAATTTGTTTATTTTTATACTAAAAACATTTTTAATAAAAATAAAAAAATAAAATAAAAATAATAATAAATAAAATCTAATCAGTTTATATAGATTTGCACAAAAATTCTGTTTAATCCTAATGAAATTCTTTGCTAAATAAATAAGTAAAGCGAACATGATAATTCCTTGAATTCATTAACACATTAGAAACTTTTCCGCATCTCAAAATATTATTTACAATGCTCAAATTCCATAACATCCGCTCACAGCCCGCCAGTGAGCATTGGCAACGACCTCGCCCAGATAACGTTGGGCTAACTTTTGTTTATTTCTGTGAGCACACACACACCCATACACATACAGTCATACATATGTGTGCGCTAAGTGTTTCGAAGCGTAAAAATACAATTTATGAACATTTGAGTGTTTCCACATTTGCCAGCTTTGCACCATAAAACTTATATTCATCATACCCCAAAAATTTTCATAAAATTTATATTCAGTAAAATAAAAATAAACAAATATACTTTGCAAACACAGCTTCAAAGTGGACATTCATTTCATTATGCATTGAAATATTTATCAGAATAGAAAACAAACATAGGCTCAGACCATGCGGCGCTTGAATACAGTTTGTAAAACACGTCCGTTTAGCGCCGCCTGCGATCACTGGCAACGCGAGATATGCACGCGATGCCCCGACTGGAAGCACGGCCAGGATGGGCATCACATCAACATCCGCTCCGCCAGCGCCGGCCACAGGCTCATCACAATGGAGGAATGCCAGCGACTGAAGCGGGATCTACAGGCTAGCCTTTTCGCCCACACCCCGGGCCTGAACTCGATGAGCTACGTGCTGATCTTCTTCCTGCTGACCTTTTTCATGAGCCTGATCATTTGGCTGCTGGCCAAGGCCTTCGTGCTCAAGAAGCCGCCGCCATGCCCCGACGACTGCGCCGACGACAGGCAGTCGGGCGGCCAGGCCTCGGTGGATGACCTTATGCAGCAGATGCGCGACAAGTGCAACGCGTCGAGCAGGATGGTCGGCTGCATGGACAGCAAGGCGCTGTATGTGCCCACGCGGTTCTGGGATAGCTTCTCGGCGAAGAGATTTGGCCGGAAGCCAGCGAAGAGTGTGGAGCCCAACTATGAGCTGCAGGTCAACACATCGGAGGAAACAAGCGACCTCGAGTCGAGTGGCTGTCGAACGGAGGACAGCAAGGGGAACTCCACCGATGAGGAAATACCCAGCACAAGCAGCGAGCAGTCGGAGAGAGACACGCCGGACGAGGACGAAACCTCCATCACCATGGACATACAGAGCGAGGCGAACAGGTGCTATGACTCCATTTCCCGAATGCCCACAACCTATGAGCCCCTAGCTACGAATCAGGGACGCAGGAAAATGCGCTGGACGAGCTGGCTGCGACGCGGCAAGCAGTACGACAATCAGGTCTAGCTGTGCTTCTAGTAGGCCGGGCCGTAATCCCATACATGTATGTGTTTGTATATATTTATATTGCTGACATGTCAGATACCTACATACTCACTGAATAAAACGAGATGAATCCGATTTGCAAGGACAATATCAACAGCCCGGAGTGCCAGCAGTGGATCAGCGAGGTGTACGCCCACTGCAATCGCCTGCTGGCGGACGGTCAGCTGGAGTTCTGGGACGAATGGTGGCTCAGTGAGCAGCCGGTGGCAGTCTACCAGGTGCCGCACCCAATGTCCGCCTCCGAGTGCCATACGCTGAAGCAGCTGATCGAGCGCGAGATCGCCGCAGCCGCCAGCCTGAAGCCGGAGCTGCGCTTCGACCTGGAGAACATGGACTCCAGCTGGCGCTTGGTCGTCGTCATATTCGTCTTGTGCGCTGCGCTGGGCATCATTGGCGCCATGGTCTGGCTGCTGAACAGCACGCTGAGTCGCATTGCGCGGCCCGATTGCGGGGACTGCGAGTATCAAGGGGCTGGCTTCAGGGCGAGCAGGCAGACGCCCCGATCTTTCATCTCGTTTGGCAACCCCTGCCATCCGAAGACCCGCTTTGGGCCCTATCGGCACAACAGACTCGTTGTGCCACGTGGCGCCTGCAGGGCCACCAGGCGATAATTCTTCAGCAGCCGCATTGCGCTCACCCTTGACCATTGACAGCAGCGACACATCACAGGGCACGCGTGACCAAAACTTGACTCCGAAAACCCAACCGAACCCAAGAAGCGCAGCCAAAAATAACGACAATTAAAGCAAAGCAGAAAAAAGGAAGAACGAGTTGTGCTCAATCGCGGCCAAGATTTATGAAATGTGTTCCGCACCGTTTTTTTTTTGTTTTTTATTTTATATTTTTTTGAACTCGGTTTGTTTTTATTTTTGCGGGCCAGCAAACAACAAACAAACAGGCGCAATTCAGGAGCAGAGCGCCAGCGCATATAAATAACGCCCCTGTCAAGCACAATGGCTCCAACTGGCGGATTTCTGGCTTAAAGTTCAATGTGCGTACATATCTATTCAAGTTTTAAGTATACAAAATATATATCTGATATTTAAGAGAAAGTTTGTATATCATTATATATCATTATATATCATTATCAACATCATATTGTAAGCAAATATATACCATTAAGATATTTGCTTACAATATGATATTGATAATGATAAACAAGCCTCTCCTTGGGCCCTTGAAAGTAGGCAATACAATTTTGTATTAGAGCACCATAATATAGGTAACTCTATGCAAAGTCTTCCGTATTTCGGAGTATTTAGAAAATATGACAAAAGTAAAGAAATTTATAAAATTACATTATTTCAGTACAATAATAATAATAATAAATAATTTAATTTCAATACAATAATATAACTGAGCTACTCATTGGCCTCCATACAGAATGTGTTATTGCCGTTATTGGTTAGGTTTTAGGGATTTTCGTTACTTATCTCATACGGCATGTTATTAAACTAGATTTTTGTATGGTCGGTTTTTTCATATATGTACATGTTAAATAATATACAGTAGAGCTTCCACGATTCAAAATATCAAGCGCATCAGCTTCTTTTTCGATTGACAAAGAAATATTGAGAACGAGTTTCTTTCAAAGGAAAAGAAAGAAAGAACAATTTATCGCTGTTTTCTATATCGAGACTCGACTGTCTTAGGTTTATATATACATTGATTACTATGCTAGTTTGCACATATTTAGCATTTCAAGCCCATAGTAAATGTGGCTGATGATAAATATATACACACGAGCCATATATTCATTCTGAAGAGAAAAAACCAAAAGAGGTAGAAGAAATATCCCCATTCAGGCGCGCCGTCAGCATTCGCTCGTGCAACGGCCTATAAATCCGCATCTAAGCCCAGAGCCAAGCATTTTGCACAAATGCAGCGGAAGGGTCGAAACTAAATTGTGGCACATAAATAAAAATCAATTGAATTCGATTAATTGTGCATTCAAATAAAATGCTAGCGAACAATTTGTGTAAATGCTTTTCATATTTATGCTTATGATTAAATGATGGGCGACTGTACAATAGCCTCACAATATACACTAACTTTTCATGCTCTTTCCTTATAGGCTAAGCCACTCTTCTCTTGACTGCGACTTATTTACTGGGAGAGCTGCCTATTTCAATGACTCCACTATTGACTTTCGTCTATCTCGCCCCATTTTCGGAAAAATATCTAAATTGCCTCACTTTTCCTGGGGCCACCGTCAATCAATCAGGCCAGAAAGCATTTTTGATCCGATCGAACGCTATTGGCACTCTAAAGAGAGTATTGCGCAGTCGATTGCATTCGACAGCTCTCATATTTCCCTCGCTTTGTATTTGTTTTATTTGGCGAATTTATTTCGGTGGCCGCGGCGTCCCAGCCAGCCAGCTCGACACTTAAATCACAGTCGCAACTGTAGCGAAATTGAAAACTTTCCCTATATTCCCACACACACACACGCGCACACAAATGTACATATATATGTGAACAAACATACAGAGGGCTGGGTGTGTGCGTGGCTTGTTTGTTTATACTTTTAATTCATTGGACAGTGCAGCTGCCGCAATTGCAGACCCATATCCCGGACTCAGACAGAGACCGGGTCACAGCGTGACTTTGATTTATTTGTTGGTTTCATGCCCAAATGGAATTAAAAGTTTAACATATACTACGCTTCAGTTTGTGCAGCAAATAAAAAATATAAGTAGCAATAAAAAAAAAGAAAACATTTCATGTAATTGACAAATTGATTTTACTTTAAATGTCAATATCCATATGGCATATAAGTGAAGCTTTATTAACAAAAGCCATTCGGATTATGACAATAAGAATGTCACAATAAATCACGTATACGCCACCGCAAACGCGTTTGTTTATTAAACTTAATTCGTTCGCTAACGGATCAACTTTAACGAGGATTTTACCAGAGATCAGAAGAAAGAGGGAGAGACAGAGAAATAGATAGAGATTAATATGGGAGTTATCTTTCGTGATTATATTTCACCTTATTCTTCAAATTAATTTATCATTTTAAGTTTTCGATTCGCTGCTCAAAAGCTCAAATTTTCCCTTTGCAATAAAAATAAATATTAAAATATTTTAATTTGTAGAATCCATGTCAAGCACAGGTTGGTGTTTCACGCTGTGCTTTTATTAGACTTTTATTAATTGAACAAGTTATTAAATTCATATTGAACATGATTTAAGTGTCAACAAGGCTGTCACGAAATTGACAGAATGCGCTCGAAATAAGTTTTAATTAATATGCATTTAATTAAAGCACGGCAGTTTCTGTTGACTTGCGCTGACAGCTAATGAGTTGTTCGCTTTGTGCCTATCAATAACCTGCATATGCATATTTTATGGTATGTCAAGTGCCTGTAAATTGAATGGCTATCGCAGCTTGTGCTTGTTTAACCTTACGGCTCATGAGCAGTATTTAAAATTTCGATATTAGTTGGCCAGGAAAGTTCTACAAACAATAAGGAAACTAGTAGCTCAGTGTGTGGGAGTGAGGGAGTGGGAGTGGCACACACATATATGGTTCAACTTTTTTTTCCTGCTTTCCTAGGACTGACTCGTTGATTTTGTGGCCAGCACTCATTAAGCTAACATGGCCAGGCAATGTTTGTCCGTCCTTTCAAATTGCCCTGAAATCCAGGCTCCCAGCTGCCCCAGCCAGCCTGATTGCCAGCCCAGAGGAGGAGCTCTGCAGCATGTTGACGTGCATTTTTATACTCAAAGCTGATTTATTTCTTATGCTTGGAGCTCTGGTCATTGTGCCTGCTGCTGCTGCTGCCGCTGCTGCTGGGGCAGCTCACATTTCAAGAGCTCAAACAAAGCTGGCAAACAAAAAAATAAATAAAAAAAAAGAAGAAAGTAAAATAAAAGCCGAGCAAGCTGAAAAGCGGCATGGAAAATATTAATAATCCATGTTGTCTGCACAGCCTTCTGGTTGTCCACACAATTTATAGCAGTTCGCATTTTATTTATGCCTACGCAAATCAGCATCCGTTACCCATTTCCCGTGTCATATCTTATTTAGCACGCAATGCCACACCACTTGCGATTGGCTCCACAACAAAAAAAAAACAAACTGTATATATGTATGTAAATACACCTGCAACATTAACAGTCTGGCAGTGCAATGATTGCGTGTAAACACATAATATTTTGCCCCAGTCCAGTGCGGGAATAAACTCGGTCATAAATTATTCAATACACGCTCTTCATGATTTTTTCCACGCATTTCCCACCATCGATTCAACCAAATTTGTCAGCGTCATGCAAATCGCGTCGAATCGCATCCTGCTTAACTCTTAAGGGGCATCATCATCATCATCATCATCATCATCATCATCGTCATCAACATCATCATCGGCATTATCAACATCTTCCTCGTGATGGATGTTGATTTCATTGAATTTCAATTTCATTGCATGCACCATCTCGCTCAATGCTCCAAGCTCCAAGCATGTTCGATTCATATATCTCAGTCACACTTCACACATGGATTGAAACCTCTGCGGCGCAGCATCGATTTTGATGCTTGAAAAGTCTATTCAGGTTGCACTAGAATATGTTAGATTTCCGCAACATGAATTTGTTTATTAAATAAATTGATATAAATATATTTACAAACAACTCGAATTGTGCGTCTATGCATATAAAATATTCTCAAGTTTTTATATTGTATTTTATTTGTATATAATTTGTTGACCAATGCAATCAACATACTTCATTGTCTTGTGATCTCACTTTGATTTACAGTTTTCTTTGTGCCTATTAACGCTGTCGATTGCATTCAATTGATAAAATTCAACTTTGTTGAATTTATGCAGCAACGAAATTAAATTTTGTTTGTTTCTTATACAAATTGAAAGAAAAACAGAAATTTATTTTGTTTTATTTTAGTTGTATTCCATATTTAAGCTGCTTTATATAAGAGCAATTTGGACTTTTTATTCAAAATCGAATTTAATAATTTAGGCTTGCTTTTGCAACTATTATTTATGGTAAATTAATTAATATTTGTTATGGCAATTAGGCGGCTTTTGTTTCGAACTTTAGCCCCAATTAGAAGCAAATAACCGAGCGGAGCATCGTTTTCATTATGTGCGAGCGAGCTTTCACAGCAAATTAGCCAGTCAAACGGCTCAAACTTGTATAGGCAGACAGACAGACGACAGACGGGCAGACAGACGGGCAGACAGGAAGGCAGACGAGACACGAGTTTGCCCTGCGGTGCTCTAAGAACACACTTACATATGCTGACACACGCACTTACACACGCTGCAGTCCCCCTATAGATAGATATCTTAATGTGTATATGTATGTGTGTGTGTGGCATAAAAGTTTTCAAGCGCTGCGTGCGTTTGGGGTGCGGGAAGCCGCTTTTAAAATGTCACAGGGACCAAAAAACTTTGACGGCCACAGAAGCATGAAAAAGCCAAGGAAATTCAAACAAAAGTGCAACAACTTTGCCAGGCAATGTTGCCACATTTTTTCTTAGTTTAATACGTGCTGGCTGACGCCTGTCCCCTCCCAGAGATTAGCCTCGAAAGAGTTTCCTTTGTCTCGCATGGGACGTGCACATATGCTGGTGATATCTCTATAAAAAAAAAATTGCCGGAGATTCCCATTTTTTTTTTCGGTTGCATTTATTTGATTGAATCAAATTTGATTTGCAGATGGTTTAATTAAACGGATTAATGGAAATGCGGGCAATTTGTAAGCTGAATGTGAAAAAAATGAAGCGCCTAAAGGTATTGTGTATCCAAGCGAGTGTGGATTATAATTGAGGGCATTTATTCGCCTGGGTAAATACACTTGATCTGATTAACAGGTCGAGTCTTTCCATGTAATTTGCGCGAAAATTGGCGCCTGTCTCGACGCTAACTTGACGGCAAGTGCTTAATCCGCGGCTGGGCGGCGCCCTTGACGCCACTCGGCAGCTCTGTGCACCGCACCTTCCCTGGGTATGCCACGCAACCCATGTCGCGCTTAGCGATGCCCAAAACATTTGGCCTGACACGGCTGTCCGGCTAAGCCCCCAGAGAAGTGTACAGGCATTCGTCATTTGACATGGCCAGAACCAATACGCCCTGCCACCTAATCCCCATTCATCCGGGCCCGCTTTCTGCCCAGTCATCATCCGCATGATGTAACTGCAATTAGTAGCAGCAGCAGCAGCAGCAGCAGCAGGCACCAAAAGTGTAATTGCGAGTGTTTCTGTTCCACTTGGGCATGTGCCCTTCCGCCACTGCTGATTCCGTTTCGCATGAGGGGCTCATCCACGTTTGTTGTTTGTTTTGTGAAAGGACAAACTGTTGCATCTGCGTGTGCCCACGGCGCATGACTGTTCCCAGCCAGCATCGCGCTGTTAACCGATTCGCTGCCCTCAACTGTTACCAGTTTTTCAAAAGTCTGGCTTTGAAATACTTCTTTGAGATTTTGCTGACTGGCAAAATGTTCTTTTTATTAGATATGCTGTATATGAAATTGATCAGAAATAATTATGAATCAGAAATAATTATTATGGGATATGTTGAAGAAATAGAATATATATATGAATATGGCAGAAGCAATTAATAAAAATTTATTATTATTTATTATCTAATAAGATGCGAGAAATAAACTAAATTGTTAAGTAATGTCTGTATAGATATATTAATATTATAATTTTATTATTTGAGAGAATTCCAGAAAGAATTTCATATATAATACAATAAATGCAATGCTAATGTTGTAAAAATATTAAATAAATGTATAAATTACGTTTCATTGTTTAAGGGAATGCCAGACAAATTTTAATTAAAATATAATATTATTGTTTTTATTCTGAGATCACATAAAAAAAACATTGTTAAGATTGCTTGTTATAAAATTCTAATTAGGTTTTAACAAATAGAATGAGATGTTAAAACATTAAAGTGAAAAAAAAGTACAATTAAAATTTAGCTCGTAGTTTACTTTCAGTTGACTATTTCATAATTAATCCGTAAAGTAACACACGAATATTTATAGCTTATTGAAGTATGAGCTAAATAACCTTAAAGAATAATAAACAAAAATTGCGACTCTTCAACGAAAAAAATGTTTATTTATTTATTAACAAGATAGAGCTAATGTAAAAGAAGCCAACTTAAGTTTAAGCACTGGCAGCTGAAGCCTTCTGCTTGACATCGAAAAATGCTAAATATATTTTAAATAAAATTAAAAATTAGTTATAAATATAGACTCATTTCGGTAAATGCGGATACGTCTCTCTTATAAATACAAATAATCAAGGACTAATTGCAGTCCACAAATTGAATAACATTTTGTCGATAAATCCTTTTGTGTGCCGCAGCCAACAACAATTAAAATCTCATTTGAAATGTTCAGTTCAAGCTAATTAAATTGTTATTGGCTTCGGCTATTTGATCCAATTCGAAATCAATATCAAATGGCTTTTGTCACTCTGCTAATTAAACATTACCGAAACATACGAAAGAGTCCAACAAAGAGTCGCTTCGGCCGCTCTTCGTCTCCGATTTGCTGGACGTCGGACTGGACTGAGTGTTGGAGATGGGAGATGTCTGGGAGATGGAGCTGAGTTTCTGTTTTGGTTTCGCTTTCAGTTTCATTAAACAACAGTTCGCAGCTGTCAACGTAAACACCTGTAGAAACTAATTAAAAACTTCTTCAGGTAAGCGAAGGCATTGTTTCTATGCAGGCCTAAGAGAAGACATACATATGCTTAAAGCCAGTTAAATTTGGGGCGCCCCAGCTAAGTTTGAGTTTATGAAACAGGTTTGTTTTTCTTTGGAACTCAAGCTCTGCTTTTCTCTTCTCCGAATTTTAGCAGCTATTAAGACATTTTCTGCTGGATTTCAGCGTTTCATTAATATCGCATTAAAGTAGTCAAAGGGCTTGCGGAGCAATCGCAAGCTCAATCTCAATTCCAAGAAAAAGTGCCACTAAGAGGATTGAGCCAAGTTTCCCTTTTCAATCAATGCACTGCTGAACTGATAAGCGGGAACTGCAGCTCGGCAAATTCCTTAAAAACAAAACTTTTTTTTGTTAGCTGCTTCTGCTATTCGCAAGAAATAAAACTTGCTATAAAAGCTAAGTTTCAGGCTAAGCTGAATAAGTCAAACGGAGTGATTAAAAAGAGCGTAAATTGAATATAGCTTTTCAATCTCTCCAATATTTATTCACATTAAACTGATTACAGTCTAAATTCAGAATTCAGGATATTTTATTTTATACCTCGTTTGAGCTGGCTAGTGCTAATCCAATATGTAATCCTTTAAAGAAACGCCGCCCGTCTGCTGTTGGCCATGGTAAATGACACGCCTCCTGTCTCCAGCCTCCTGCCTTCTGCCAAGCGGCTGGCAGTGAAAATGTTGCTTTTGGGCGCGATATGCGATATAGGATGCGCGCTGGTCTGGCGACCTTTATGGCCGGGGGCCAAATGGGCCAGGCGAACGGGCTCGTCGGGCTCGTGGGGCTGTCGAGTGTATTGACTTCTTGTGCTGTAAATTGGGTACGTGACTTGACAATACGTTGACGATGGCAACGACAGCCGCATGAAATGCAAATTCGGCAACATTAACAGACGCGACAGCTGAGCCCCCAGTCAAGGTTTTTTTTTTTTGTGTGTTGCCTATTAAGCTGGCGTGCCGAAGGAAAGGCTGCTTATTTTCATTAACTAGCCATTGGAGCAGCAGCATAATGCGAGCACGAGTGCTCGTTAGTCCAACTTGGCGTATGAGCAATCGATTAAAAGTAATGCGAGGAGAACGACTATAACGACGACGGCGACGGCGATGGCGACGTTGGCAACATTCAATTTACAGCTGCAGCGCAGCTCGGAGCAATCAACGTTAAGCGTTTAGCTGCGCTCCCTTCAATCACTGCTGTCAGAGCGGATGATAGCGAAATTAACAGCACAGCATATTTCGAGCAGACGCCACATCGATTCAGAGCAGAGCAATTCATGCACAGAGTCAAGTATTTTCGCGTAAGCGCATCTGCGTGTTTAAGAATCTACATCTGTTTCTGTATACGTGTGCGTGTGTGTGTGTGTCTGTATGTGTGTGTGTGCTGGATGCCCAACGTGCAGTTGATTATTGAGCGCGGCCTCTGGGATGCAGCTTTTCCTTTTTTAATGGACCAAGCTGCATTTTTCCTCTTGCCTTATCCTTGCGTTTCCATTGACTCGGCCTGCATTGTTGTTGTTTGCGTCTGGGTTGCACTGTGTGCGCCCCACAAATAGCTTTATTGCTCTTTTATTTAGCCAGCTTCGACGTCGTTTACCGTTTCAATTTATCGGCTCCGTGCGACGCGTCGCTTAACGGTGTGTTGCTGCCTGAGCGTAGAAATCGCCCCACGCTCCCCACTCCCAAATTGATAGATGTATGCACTTATTGCAGCCGCGCAATTATTTGTCCCCGGCGTTCTCTTTGAGTATTGCAGAAGATATTTGATTTACCTTTAGCTGTCATTTTTATTGCAATTTACCCGTGGAATTAATTCAATTTTCCTTTTTATAATTCTAAAAATAAGTTGAAGATTAGTTTGCTTACATTTTCTTTATTTTTGTATCTCTGTATATTTAATAAAATCTTTATTTTTAAATTAAATAATTTATATCTTCCATTTTTTTATTATTGTATCTCTGTATATTTAATAAAAACTTTATTTTTTTAAATTAAATAATTTACATCTTCCACTTTAAATATATGTATATCCTTAATAGATTAAAATGTTTTATTTCTATCTATATTTATGTTATATTATAGCTTTACTTAAGTAAGGAACTTGAATAAATTCAAGTTGTAAGCTTTTCAAGCTTTGAGGTCGTAAGCTCCAAAAGAAAGGCCAACAGGAAAAAGCTACAAATGAGTTTCATATCAAAAAGCTTTTTCGCTTTTGCAGCAAAGCTTTTGGTTGGAAACTTGGGAAATGAAATGCAAATATTTCCTTTAAGCTTTTGTTATAAAAGAGCTCTTTATAACACATTTGCTAATGCGAAATAATTTAAGTACAAAAATAAAAGATCAAATAAATGATGAAATTTGCTCATAAATTAAATTTATTAATATAAAATGTATATATATTAAATATAAAAAAAATTATATTAAAAATATAAAAGCAGTATTTTTTCACTTTACGGGTTTGGGTATACACAATCACGCTCATAAGTAATTTTTACCGTAATATTTTCAGCCAGGGCTCGTTACAAAAAAAATAACAAGGTTGAGTTTAATCAAAAGGGTTCCATATCCAATTAGACTACCCAAATAGGGCTAGGGACCCGAAATGTCGCGTGTCAATATACGGAAGCTCGTACAAACACACACACACACAGAGGCGATGTACACACATGGTTGATAGGAAAACAGTGAAAATATTTGTGTTTCTGTGTGCTGTGCTGTGATGAAAATTATGGTATAAATATTGTAAGTAGACGCGTTGCATGAAAGCAACAGCAATGGAAAAGGCTAATCGAAGAAAGAACGACTTAGAGTTACTCTGCAAAAATTATATTGTGAATTGCAAAACACAATAAAACATATATGAAATTCAAAACTAAATAAAGCTAAGCTCAGTGCTTTATGCAGCCACCCGACCCGGAGCTCTGCACGGCGTATTGAAAAACAAATGACAAACAGCCAAAAATAACATTCAAAATATGAGAGACCATTTCAAAAGAATGCCTCAAATCACCTTGTTTTTATATTTGATATTTTATTTATTTTACTTGCTGTGCTCCCAGTGTTTTCTGATTCGCTGCGTTTGTTTTTTAGCACTTTACCGGAATGTCCTTATGCCGGAGGACCTGGACACACGCGGCGCGGCACAGCAGCAACCGCCCCGGCCCGACCGCTCGACCGCCCGACCGCCCGGATTTACGATGCTTAGATGGATGTGAATGGATCTGAACAAATGGTATGCAGTGGAAGGGGCTGGGACGGACTGGGCGCCCGCATGGATGGGGCTGGCACATGCACGTGGCGGCATGCGCAAAACAAATTCAAATTCAAATACAAATTCGCACGCGATTTGCCATGTGGAAACCATAAAAGCGCTTCCAACGATTGGATTATGGTGTGAATCGAGTCAGAGCCACTGGGGAATTGGGCGCACAGCCCTTTTACAACTGATTACAAGTTTCGGCTGGGCGCTCGTCGCTCACCGCTCGTCGCTCGGCTATCAATAGCAAATTTATTTCAGCGCCCACACACACACACACACACACCTTGACAGCCTTGACCTGGCCATGACTTTTGCATTTTGGCTAGCTTCATTCCCCGCTTTATTTTTATATCGCAAACTTTACGAGCTGACTTGCAAATTTGCTTAGCTCAAGCACTCGCCTATTCAAGAGCCGTTCATAAAGGATTTCTGTGTCACTTTTACCCGTGCCAAATCACACTCGGCCCCAACTAGTGCACTCTGATAATACGCTTCAGCCATAATCCCGATGATGCAGTGCAGCCGAAGTGCTTCGCTCTTATCAACAATTTTGCATAATTCATGCTTCTATTAAATATGCAGAGGCAACAACAATCGCAAGCTGGGCTGCCTTGGATGTTCCTTTGAGCGCCCATCAAATGACTGTTGTAAACCAGTGCTTTATATTCATTTATGCCATGCCATGCCAGCTCGAGCTCGAGCTCGAAAAGTAAAAGCCAAAAACAGACTCCACCTGCTGCCTGCTTTCACCTGCCAAAAGACTGCATAATTTCAATGAATCTGCTCGTAATGCATAAGTCGAATGCAAAGGAATTGCAGCTGGCAGTCGAGAGTGAGAGCAGAAATGTGACTTACAATCAGCTGACAAATTTATTATCATGTCGCACTATGTGCACGAGTCCATTAATATTTGACTACGTTGAGCGAGCTGGAATTGCAGGGTATTGAAGCCCCGAAAGGCCCCATCTCACATAAGAGAAAGACCCCAACCTTAATAGCAAATGTATCTAGGCTTTGTCGGATATAAAAACTAAACGTTAACCTCTTCTTCTTGCCTTTTTTTCTACTTAAATACCAAATAGAATAGCTCGAAAAAAAAAACATTTATTGGCTCTGAAAAGTTGAAAGCGCGTGCCTGACGCAAATATTTGCTGGCTCTCTGCCGGCGAAATCTAGTTGCTAATCAATTGTTAATTATTTGCAACTAAAACAAATTTTTGGAGTCAAGCTCACGCTCAGGCTGAGCGCCGTGACGTGGCGGAAGAGGAAGATTGACTTCCTGTCAAGCTGCTGGGACAAACATTTAAATTCCGTCGAAATCCTTTACAATGTAGCGCAGTGTTACGCTTGAAAGCAGCGGCAAAGCCAAAAAGAGCAACAACAACAACAACGGCAACAACGGCAACAACAACTATAGAACAGGCTCATAAAGCAGGCACGGCGCCAATCAATAAAACGAAACAACAGCGAAAAATGTGAGCATCAAATATTTGTAGGTCTCGGCCGGAGTTAAGATGTGGAAAATCCCCCAAACAGCCGCCGACCATTAAAAGCAAACGCTGTGGAAAATGGAAGCCTCTGCCACTGCCTCTGCCTCTGCCTCGGCCTCTGCTGCTGCTGCTGCCTTAAATGAAATGGTACACGATTGCCCCGCCCAGCCCCCCGCCACATAGGCCCATTTGGCAGGACGGCATTGAACGGGATTTGCTTGTAATAAAGTCAAACAAATGAAATAATTTCGACTGCAAACAATAAGACATAAATTTATATACAACTTTACGAACACACACACACACACATATACACCGTGTATATATGTATGTATGTTTATAGCAGAAGGATGCGCGCGTGAAACTGCCAAAGTTTTTGCTGGCCTTCGATAGTAGCTGGCGTGGGTAGGCCACGGCATAGACAACAGCCTGACGCTCGGCTCGGTCTGCGTCCGCACATTACGCATACGCACAGTTGGCCCCAGTTTTGCCAAGGAACGGAGCGCACATAATTCACAACACACGGCGCTGAGCCGCTGCCAAAATGAAGACATCGCAGCTACGTAAATTGGTTTAAGCTGACGGCGGGTAAGCGCCACGCACCACACAGATGACCCATTGGCCGAGCAGGAGTCGGCAGAGTGGGCCATCAGGCGGAGTGCTGGCAGGGCTGGGGAGCAGCCTCGCAAAGGTTATGCCAAATTACGTAAATTTTTGAGGCTCTGGAATAACAAGCGACGCCCACACAGCCCACAGCCGCACCCACACGCCCAAACGCCCACCTTGACTCAGATATAAATCATTTAAATTAACAACTTTTGGTTTATTAACACAATTTATTGGCAGCCGTTTGTGCGGCATCAGCGCACAGCTTCTGTCCACGCGGAGCGTTGAGCACGATTCGGCTATAAGCCACGCCCCCAGCCAAACCCAAACAGGTGGGCGCCTGTGTATGTCGGTGTGTGTGCTTTATGCTCTGCTCCCCCCATTGCCCCGCTGGCTCGATGATTTGTTGTTTGTTGGTGCAAACGATAATAGCAACAAATGAGCTTTTATTGTTTCAATGGGCAGGACTCTTAAAGACGCGCGCCCCCAATTCCATATAAATTCATGAAGCATAAGCCATTCGAGCGGATTTGCATAAATTGTTGGCGCTAAAAGGAAAACGCAGGCTTGCTCGGCGCCGACTTATCGATTGGCCAATTTATCGATTGATGGGGAGAGACTATAGCACATTGTTCTAGAAACCAGATTTTACTCTACTCACCTACCTTCATTGAACCGTATATAGACAAATAGGCTTCGCTGTATCTCAATTGATTTAATTCCCAGAAATAGACGACTTGCTGGCATGGGATCTAATTTAATCGCTCCTCATTGGAAACCCTATATATGCATTTCATTTCAAATATGAGTGCTTTGATCTAAGGCGTTTAAGTGTTTGATATACGGATCTCACGCAGACTTTGGTTGGCTTTCACTCTGCTTAGCTGTTTATGTTTGTGGTAAAACATTGTTAGCGGATTTCCCCCACATCGAGCCGTGATTAGAGGAGCACCACGAAGACACGTGCCATCGAAATTTGAAAACGGCCCCACAATTGGAGGCCTCGTCTGTCCCCTCGTGTGGCTCGACGGTAACTAGGCAACCTTTACGAGCAGCGCATTAATCAGTCATTGATATCTTGCGAGAGACACGGGAAAAAAGAACGTTAACAGGCGGAGGCTGGGCCCTGCTCACCTGGTGTCTGCTTACTCCTTGCTCCCGTTCGCCGTGGGGCTTTTGTGCATATGCGCAGCTGGGGCGGTGGAAACGAAAAGAAAATATGATTGTTTTGCCTGCCTGCCTTGTGAAATTAAATTTTCTCCTTACCGGGCGGCTTTTGATTTTGCATTTAAATTGGCACGTGCCTCGTTGGCAAACAGCTGGGTGAAAGCCCAACGGAACGCCAGCACCACAGCTACTGCTGGTTGGGGTGGTCGGGTGGTCGGGTGGTGCCCGCCGGTGGTGCAAAATGAAAAAACAACCGACTGGCGCCAAAAGGCTTTTGCATTCTATATGATTATTTGACAGTTTTCCAATGCCATTCCAACTAACTGGGGACAACTACAGCCGGAGACCGAAACAAAGCAAAACCAATCCAAAGTGCCTCCCAGCTGGGGGCTTCGTGTTATTTTTAAAGTTTAAGCTCTGCATTTGACGCCAGATTAAAGGTCAAATCTGAGCATAAGTATGTCAAACGGCGAGTCTTTTTGTCGCAGCAGCTCATCAAACGCGAGTAAATTGAGACTCGGCGATTGGGAATGTGGAGTCGAAGATAATCAAAGTTTGGCATTCCGAGAAAACTTATTTATTCCCCATTGCGCCTCAGTTTCACAAAGAAAACAACATGCCAATGGAAATGGCTAAATATTTGCAATTATTTGACTGGGAATATATGCTCATAATAATGAAACATGATTAGGAGGCATATTGGGCTTGAGGCAGAGAGAAATCCCGAGCAATTTATTCTCAAGACTATTTGAAAATGTAATTAGGAAATCGTCTCAGTTTTCATTCAAATTGATTTTCATTCTCACTATTCACACAGCTCGGATGTAGGACTACAAATATATCAGGGCTTGAATCACAATAAATAATTGAAATAAATCGCTTGACAAACGATGTCTGGCAAAAAGTCAGCAAGCAAAACGCCAGAAGAAAAGCAATTCTATCGAAACGAAAAGAGAAAAAAATCTCTTAACACTAATCACGAGCGGGTGCGAAGACGCACAGAAGAAGAGACGCAGCAATTCTGGCCGAAACAGTTCCAAAGTTGAGGCACGCACACACACACGCACACACGCACACATTCACATTCACATGCGCACTCATGCTTCCTCTTCCAATTCCGATTCCGAATCCGCTTCCGCCTTCACACTGTGCCTCTATTGTGCTCAACGATTGCTTCGGCTGGATGTTAAGTTTCCTTGCGTCACTGGACACCATCGATTAAAGACCAAGAGTGAGCAGAGTGAGCAGAGCCTAGCAACGGGGGCAGCTGTCGCCTGCCGCCTGTTATTGAAGCCAAGAGTTTATAAAGCTCTTTCGAAATGTTTTGACAAATGATTTTGTTTGTATTTTTCATTTCATCGAATTTGCCAATGGGCAACAATTGCGGCCTGGCCTCAACCCCGGCCTCGGCCTCAACCTCGGCCTCGGCAAGTAAATAGATAGCTAACCGCCAACATTAGACATTTGGTAACTTCTCGGGCTGGCCTCAAACTGTTCAGCACAGATCATCAACATTGATTTCCAACTTGAAGCTCGGCTATCATCAGCAATTTCCTCATCTCGATGGCACGGAATGTGGAGAAATGCTGCCCCAGTTTCTTGTACTCTTATAAATTGTCTGTCATTATGACTTTTCAAGTTTTGTCCGCACATTTGTCAAGCATAAAAAAAGGGCATAAAAAGCGGACTTTAAGCGGGAATCAGCCTCTCTTTAAGGGCCATCCCACTGGCTGCTGCTGGCAAATATGTTGCTGTCAATTATTAAATATATGCTCTTTGCAATTTGCCACGCCAAATTTAATCAGCGGATAAACAAGCACGAGTGCTGCTCTCCCGGCCAGTGCCAGCATATTTCCGCAATTAGTATAATACCGTTGGCATAATTAGTGAAACATGCAAGGGCTGAAATGCATAAATTCGCGTCTAACCCACTTATTGTAAATCCCCCAAATACGCGCACAGCTCCCACAGCCGCATGAGACAAAACGCCTGCATTATCAATTTAAAATAATAATAACAAACGCAAACAGAGCAATTTTACGGGACACGAATTAGTTTATATACGGGCGAGCATTACGGCGGCTTAGCCTTACCCTGTTGACTTTCAACTGTGGCAAATAGGCGAGGGAAGAAGAGAAGCCGGTATGAAAACAAATAGAGAATGCAAAGAGATAAACAAGCTCATGGCACAAAACATATAAAGCATATATCAAGAACTACTCCGCATTCCACAACTAGGATATCTGATAGTCGTGCAACGCTCATCAAGTGAACAGCTGCGGCTTTCATGCAAAATGTTTCCAAATATTGTCCATGGCCATTGGTGATTACGAGTATGATTTTTGCATGTGGCATTCAGTCGTAAGCAGCTTGCAATTGGTTTGGCCTGCAAACACAATTCGAATGGATTTCTGCCGTTAAGCATTTCATTTATATTATGTTAATATTTCGAACCCACCAACCAACCAGGCAACCAGGCAACCAACCCAGCCAACTGTCAATGCAAATTAAATTTGCAATCAGCTTTTGCACATCGGCATGCGTCTGGTTTATCATTGTGCCAATATAAAGAGATATCTGTATACATATACAGAGATGTGCAATATCGAATTCCGTTATGATTGACATACTCGTCAAACCAACTGCAGATGCCACTTTATGCGGCTTAGCTTAGGCTTAACATTATTTTATATGCTTACGAGAGATCTCTCTAACCAAGCTATTCTCGCTCAAACAGATCTAATTTTGGTATTATATATTTATCCACTTGTATTTTTTGTGTGGCCTCATGTGAAAATAATCGAATGACCCATTAATAGACAAATATTTAGTATATGAATGACAATTAGCATGCCATGTATCATAAGTAAATAGTGAAAACTAGGCGTGAACGACGAGCAGATACCCTAGACTTTTACTTAACTAATTGAATATTAAGTTTATATATTCCATAAATATATTCTGTATGTAAATTTGATTTAAGAATATATATATATATTATATATGTATACAAATTGTGTCTGGCAATATCAATGACATCATTGCTCGGGCATTGCCTGTTGCCACAATAAGAAGAGAAATAAATAGAGATATAGATCTGAATACATCTGATTAATAAAGCAAAATACAGTTGTATATTAAATAATTGAATAAATAAACCATATTGGGACTGCAAATGGCGTGCGTTAAATGAAAATGATTTCTAATTAAATAAAATGGTAATGCTGCAAACAGACATAAATTCCAAAAATCTTGAATTGTGGGCAATAAATGCAGCAACAATTAATAATGCAAAAATATAATGCACACATACACATACACATACCCATTATATACATATATGAAGCGATATAAATTGAAAGCGCAACAAAGGCAATGGTACGCAAAATTAAATTCATTGAACCCAAATGAATAAACCAAAAACATATTTAAATAAAATATGCAAATAATGATGCAGTGCATAAAAACAAATGCGATTGAGCTCACCTACGCACACACACACATATATACACTTATATATTGATATATATGTATATGCTAATAAGCATATATCTATGTATGCATGCGCAATATATTTTACAAATAATTCATTTATTTATATGCATTCTGCTCTCTCACGGCAATGAACAGATTTTAATAAAATACAGTTACACCTCCGGCACATTGTATATATAAAACATAAAGTAAATCCGAATTTCTTTAAGCTATATACCTCTCCTCTTTCTCTCTATATATGTGTATGTATGTGTGTACCCTTGTATATAAATAAGCGACGCAGAGTTGCATAGAAATCGAATAAAATAGCCAAAAGAAAGAAAAAACAAAACAAATATGTTGAAAAATTCTGGAACAAATGCAGCCGGCGGCTGAGTTTTCACAGTTTTGTCTAAAATATAAACACGTAAATGTCGGAAAAACGTAAAATCATGTTCTAAATATACACAACAAGCGCTCACGAGCATGAAAACTGAAGAGAGCGAGAAAGTGACAGAGAGCGAGAGAGAAACAGAGAGAGAGAGAGGGAGAGAGTAAAAGCTGAGAGAGTAAGTGCATCGCATGGGTTGTTTAAGATGACTCGTCATACGCTCGATTTAAATTGATTTTCATATCGTATGCATGGGAAATCGTAAGAAAATATATTATAATGTAATGCTGGGGCTTGTATGCTCTAAGAAACTCGCCCTATCGAAATTGGAATAAATAATTCAATAAATATATACCAAAATCTAAAGAATTATAATAATAAAAAAATATTAATAAATTAAAAACTTATTATGAATTGCAAAAAAAAAAAATAATAATAATAATATATAAAAATATACTTTAAAATATAATAAAAATTTTTTAAGAAATTTAATTTTTTGAAGATAACATGAAAAACAGCAATAGGAGAAATGGCATAGGTTTTTTATAAATTATTCCAATAGATCAGGACATGAAATATTCCCAAGTTCCTTCAATGAAAATAATATATTTTTATTTAAATGGAAAGTAAGCAAATTTTGCATATTATATATAATATGTATGTATATTATATTATATGTGAGCTGACAAAGTGATTGTTCAACTGTTTCCTCCCCAAAGTTTTACAAGTGTTTTCGTTAGTAAAAATAAAATTTGTGTAGGTTTCGCTGACATGTCCAAAAGAGATTTGAACAGCAACAGCTGCACGGCGTTCACTTTGGAAAATTCGAAACGAGTGGCGATGAATGCCTCTGCGGCGATCAGTGCGCGAGAGTGCGTCGTCGAGCGAGGACCCCAAAATCAAATTGGAAAGAAAAGACGGAAGAGCCGAAACGTCGAACGGGAGCCAACGGGAACTGTGTAGCCAAGTGAAAGTGTGAGAGCTATTTATAGAGCGGCCGCATATAGACGCCTGTATACAGACACAGATAGCTAGAGAATATATATATACATATATATTGAGTTCGATTAGAACTGCAGCAAAGCTCACGCGCGCACACAGACAGAATGACGGACGTGCCGGAGCCCGTGCGCAAGTGCGCCAATCTGTTGAAGGGCACCCGCAGCGACACCGAAAAGTTTGCTGCCCTCTTCATGGTCACGAAGCTGATGAAGGGCAAGGACTGCAATACGGCTGGCAAGCAGCTGCTGTTCGAGGCCATCGGCTTCCCCTTCCTGCGCAAGCTGCTCGTGTCCAAGGATCTGCCCAGCGACTGCCCGCCGCTGGTGTACAAGAGCGTCGCCCTGTCCATACTGACGGGCTTCTGCCAGGAGGAGGAGCTGGCCACGCACAAGGACATCATCGACGCCATACCCACGCTCCTCGAAATCGTGGAGCAGGCCGATGACGAGGACTACGAGGACAATCTGATTGTCGTCAGCGAGGCGTACAGCTGCCTCAAGAGCATCGCCAGCTACGAGCCGGGCCAGCAGGCTCTCCTGGCCACGGGCGCCATACCCAAGATGTCGCAGATTTACTCGGCGCAGAGCTTCCAGACCGACGAGGCGCTGCATCTGATCGTGCTGCTGGTGAAGCAGTTCGGCGTGGCCTCCTGGCCGGAGGATCCCACGGCATTCCATGCACTCATCCAGCGCATCGCGCTCGACATGGAGACGGACCACACCGAGCGCAAGTACGAGCTGTGCCGCATATTGGCTGACATCCTGATCACCTGCCGGCGCGAGATCGTGCTGAACTCCCTGGAGGGCCAGATCTGGCCGGAGAGCCTGTTTAAGGGCTGCGGCGACATACTGAAGGCCAAGATTGGGCCCAAGCAGAGAGATCCGGCCCTGCACCTGATAGCCACCACGCTGCAGGTGCTCGGCATGCAGTGGGCCTTCATGGACGACCAGAAGCAGTTCTTCCTGATGCTGCTGCAGCTGGCGGCCATTGAGGTGCGCATGCAGATGGACGAGAAGAAGCTGGAGACGACCTTCAAGCAGGCGGAGCTGCTCACCTGCTGCTTCACCATACTGGAGCAGTGCATCGAGTACATGGCCAGCGATCAGCTGGACCTGGAGCCCAAGGAGAAGCAGACCACCTACACGGCGCTGAAGGGCGCCTTCAACCAGGTGATGGCCGTGCTGACGCGCGTCAGCCAGGACAAGATCAAGGACAGCGCCAATCCGCGCGACAAGGCCTTCATCGTGGCCACGGTCCGCATACTGTCCGCCTGGCTGGCGCAGGAGACGACCGCCATGCGCCCGGCCATCTACAAGCTGCTGCCCTTCATGCTCAAGATCGGCAACGAGAGCTTCCATGAGCTGAAGGCCTGGCGCGCCGGACCCCGCGAGGGCAGCCCGCCCGTCGACATTCTGCGCGTCATGATGCCCGCCTTGTGCCACTTCGCCGTCGAGGATGAGGCGAGGCGCGTGCTGTTCACGCACAAGCAGGACGAGGTGCTGCTGGAGGCCCTCGAGCTGTACTTCAGCATTGCCCACTGGAAGCGGCCGCCCATACCGCGAGCGGAGCGACTGAAGCGCATGAACGAGCCGGACCCGGTGCCCACGCCGGAGCAGCAGGCGCAGATGAAGGAGGCGCGCAGCGCCATTGTGTCCCTCTGCAACATCCTGATGAACTTCACGGTGCTGGAGCCGAAGCGGGCCGAGGATGCGCCCACCTTTGCCAATCTGCTCAAGTTCGTGGTGGAGAACCTGCCCGAGCTGAAGGACACGCCCGATAATCTGGTCATCCATGGCAACCTGGCCGTGCTGGGTCTGCTGCTGCTCAAGCAGCAGTCCAAGAAGGTGAAGCAGAACGATTTCTCGATATGTCGCTACATCCAGGCCACCATACGCTTCCTCTGGGATGCCTACAACATCGACGAGAGCAACGACCCGACAGCGCTCGTCGTGTCCATTGCCTACAAGGGCGTCTGGTCGGACGTCTCCGAGCTCTGGTTCCTCGGCATGCAGACCATGTGCGGCGTGCTGCCCCTGGTGCCCTGGATCTCCGAGTTCGCGCTCGAGTCCGGCTGGGCCGAGGGCATCGTGAAGACGCTAAAGAAGGTGAAGATCGGCACGCTGCCCGCCAATGTGAAGTCCGCCTACGAGGACTTCCTCTCCCAGCTGGTGGACGTCAATGCCGACGTTGTGGCCGTCCTCAAGAAGGCCGACGCGCTGCGCGTGTGCCGCAACCACAGAATGATGGATCTGGGCAAGAAACTCTTCGGCGATTAGATGCGAGGATCTATAGAGTTACTTTAGGAAACGTTTCCTTGACTATTTTTGTATGGGCTTTGTTTTTTTTTATATATATCTTTTATTATTCGGTGTATTCTCTCATTTTCTCAATCTCTCTTTATACGTGGGCATTTGTGTGTGTGTGTGTGCGTGTGTTGAAACGTGACGTCACGCTTTCATTTTGATCAAAAGAAAAGAAAATGTCGAGAAAAACTTTTGCTTGCCGCGGACGAAATAGAGGAAAATTTTATATGCACTTTACTGTATTCGAAAACTATTTTAATATTTAAAACTCATTTAGGATTTGAGCAAAACTATTTACAATAAAATTCACTTTCAAAACAGTCGCCAGTTGCTCGTCATTCATTCAGGTCTGCGGAAATATAGATATGTGAGATATATAGATATAAATATATTATAATATATTGTATGTATGAACATGTATTTATATAGCATGTGGAATTAGTTCTTGTTTGTGGGCAAAACACAAAACACGTCACCAATCGAGGCCAACTCAAGCGCGAACAACAATGAATGACTAAATTGTTGTTGTTTGTCGCATAGTGAATATGAAATTTGTGAGCAAAATATGTAAATGCGCATCAAATTTTGATAAAAACACATTGAAGGTCAGGTATCAAAGGGAAAAATAAATTTTACAAATAAATTAAAAATGATTTGAGGGCGAATATAAAAGTAAATGAAATGTTTAATACATTCAATTCAATTTACTATCAATTATAACTAATTTCTCGTTTTGCCATACCAAATCTCAAATAGCTAAGCTGTAACCCGGTTATATAATTTAAGTAGCGCAAGACTCCTTTACAGCTCAGAATAGATCCCTGTTTGATAAGCAAACTCATTGAACGCTGCAAGGACATCGTTTAGCTGTGCGTATACGTAATATGCACATGTCAAACAGCTTGTTAAAACAAAGACTACACCAGCAGAGGCAGCAGCAGCAGCAGCAGCAGCTGCACCGCCAGCTAAAGCCGTCGATAAATCTCCTATAAATCTTGAGGCATTGCGACAAGTTTCCAATGTGTGTGTGTGTGTGGGGGTGGGGCTCTTATCCTTCCATTCTCGCATCCTGTCGACAGGCTCAGAAAATATTACACGAAAAGTATTGCTCAATCGCATGATAACGACTCTCCCCCTCCTCCCTCTAGCACCCCTTACACCCCTTCGAGCGCTCGTTGCCGTGTGTTTGCTTTTTATTACGATATAATATTTTATTGTATACTTTTAGACGTTTGAATATTTGGTTGAGCGCCCGCACGCCGCACGGAATTGGAGCGGCAAAGGACGTGTGGTCGGGTCTACCTTTCGCATTACCCTTTTCTTTCAGTTTCTTCTATTTTTTTGTTTTTTGTTTTTTGTTTTTTTACATTTATTTTTGTCGGCTACAAAATGTGTAAATTTGTTGGGTTAATGGGGGGAAGTGCGGATGCTTTGAGCGCTGTGGATTTCAGCTATTTGTGCATTTGACAAAGGTAATAAAAAAGGACATTTGGCTTTTGGCGCCGACTGCTTGTTGATGTTTACCCAGCCTCGGGCTGTGAAATATTTTACATTTGTCCCACTCAGCTTTTGTTGCCTTTCTGCCATGCGAGGCGTGTTTTTTTCTGTCGACTCGTTAGGGTTTGAAGTAAACCTTTTATAGTTTTAAGCGGGTAGCAAAACAATTTTTGTTTGTTTATCATTAGAAAAATATCCAAATATATGTAATTTGCTTATTAATGTAAAGAATATATATTAAAGCTATTCACTACACATATGCATGCCTATATGAGACAGAGAGAGAGAGTCTATAAACATATATGTATATATACAAAATTTAATATGTTTAACTCAAAATTCCATTGGCCAAGCGAAGCAGCTATTGCGTACACCTTGAAATGCAGGCTAATGGACATGAAGTCTTCCTTTTGCCGAGACCAGCTAAGACCAGTCAGATATAGATATCTGAGATATGTCATGCCGGCATAGCTCTTGTCTTACCGCATATTCTTTCGTCGTAGGTGTTAATCACTGTGACTAAGGCCATAAAACACGTCACGTTCACTTAGTCACGCTCCGTCTAATGCTAAAACGAAAATGAAAATAGAGAAAAAACAGAGTTGAATGACTCCTGGCTTGCTTCACATCTAGTGCAACCTCTTAATCAAGCACATATCCAAAGTTAAGGACTAAGAAGATCCTTAAATAATTTTAAACAATAAAAAAAAGTAACTCATACGAAGTTGTTTAGTTAAAAAAGTCTCTTGAGGCATTCAAGTGGTTTGTATTTCTTAATTAGCGAATGAAGTGCTGACTACGCGATAGTTGTCAACACCAAATTCCCCCATTCAGCAAACTATTCATTAGCGCACTAAATGTCAGTCACTCAGTACCGATGAGAAAAACAGGAAAAAAACAGAAAAAACATCGTGGACAAATGTTCGCTTTTGCAATTTTGTCTGTCGTCGATGCTCGATAGTAATGCGATTTTTTGTTTGTTGTTTTTTTGTTTGCTGTAACTGCAGAAGAGGGACACAACAAGCACTGCAACAAGTTGAAGTTATCTTGATTGCAATTAGTAGCCCGGCTTATACATTGTAGCTGCGTTAATGAAAAGAAAACAAAAGAAATTTACTGGGCTGTCAGTGTATCTGCAAATCTGTGGGTGGGTGTGCCGTAGCAACATGTAACGCTGTCTGTGTGTGTGTGTGTGTGTGTGTGTGTGTGTGTGTGTGGCAGCTGTTGGTGTACTTGATGGCACTTCATGCAAGTCGTTTGCTGCTCTCATCTTTTTCTGCTCTTCACAAGTCTTTGTAAGTTGGGTAATCATTTTGAAAAACAGAAAACTTACTAAGCTGCAGACTCGAGCTGAGCTCATTTGTGCGCAATAGCCAGAGCAATAGCAATAGCAGGTACATAAGTGCTGATAAGGCTTGCATAAATTACAAGTTTTATGATTGTATTTCTTTTGAAAACTAATTTAAAAACTCATTATGCATTGAGCCAACTATCGGCTTCAAGCGCTCAGCAGCTATCGATAGACGCTTTACGCATTATTCGTTTGGTAGGTCGTTCTACGGCTGGCTCGGCTGGGATTGAAAGCAAACATTATGTTTGATAATGCTAAAATATCACAAGTAAGTACTAATAAAAACCAATATATGCATAATCAACTGTTTTGAAGTACGCCCTCAATTCGTTCTCCCCCAAGCACAACAAATGCACGCTCAATGGCTGGGATTTTATGTGATTTTGATTGCCAGCAGATTCAATTGTCATTGCCACTTGTTGGCATTCGAGAAGTTTAGATCCCGCCGTCAGAGTCGCAGCTCAGTCTCTGCCCCTGCAAAAAGCAATCGCACTAAGTAAAAAGGGTGGAAAATGCACGCACGACTGAACGCGTTTGTGTACACACTCCGGACCTGGACCCGGACCCGGATCAGTGCCCGCCCCACACAGACGCCGGGCCGTCCCCGTACGCCGTCTGGACAAAGCGCGCAGCAGACTATAATAACGTGAAATAAAGAGAATCCTTCGCGCGAATTTCCAATTGCGACGATTTCTCCTGCAAAGCCATCGCGTAAAATGCCATAATTGGGGGTGCTAATGGAGTCAGCGCGATATTGGAGGCGCTACACAGAAGGAATATATATAGTATAACTTGACGCCTTATTTAAAATTGGGTTAGCTTTCAGCGTGAGCAGAGCCCAGCAATGCGAAATTAATTTACTCTTCATATACGGCTGCTCCCTCTCCCCTCCCCGCCCCCTCAGCTAGAGGCTACTGAGGCTACATCACGCAGCTGCGAGCAATTCATAAATTATTCAAGACACTTGACAGCTGCTGCTGGCAAATGTTCCTGCCCCAACGCCAGCTCCTGCTACCGGCCCATGTGTCCTACGAATTAGCACATGCACCTGATTTGTGCACTCGCATAGGCTAAACGATTCCACCTATCTGTCAGTATAAATATAATTTATTTGCTAGGCCTGTCTACGGCTAAGAAGTTGTATTTAGGAACTCTTAGAATTGGATTAATTAGGTGTATTATATATTTTCATATAATTCTATAAATTCTTATGAATGATTATTGGAAGTTGTCATCATATATTAGATTTGTTCGCGCAAAGGAATTTGCTGATTCCAACAGATATATATGTAATATGTATTTTTCATATAAACATTATTCTTGAAAATCCAAATATACTATAGCATAACTTCTAAGATGGCATGATGATATAAATATATAAAAATAAAGTATATATTAACAGCAGTATATATCATTTAAATACTATTACATATTTATATATTTCTGTTTTAATATAAGTATTATTAACATGAATATTATATACAACATCTTTAGAGATTCAAAATTATTTGCATACTTTAATTTTCAAATAATAATAAATAAAATATTTAAACATTTTGATCAACATTACTTTATTTATTTGTTAATTATTTTGTATATTTTTATTATAAGCATATAAATTATTAAAAAACAAAATAAAAAATAAAAATAAAATAATATGATTATATATATAATTTTTTTTTTTAATTTAAAAAATATTCATAATAAATAAATAATAAATTAATAAATAAAATATTTGAACATTTTGATCAACATTACTTTATTTATTTCTTAATTATTTTGTATTTTTTTATTATAAGCATATACATTATTAAAAAAAAATTTAAAAAAATAATAATAATATTTGATTATATATATAATTTTTTTTTTAATTTAAAAAATATTCAACACAACGTAGTGAAGCAAGTCTTATATACAACATACCCATTACCTGAAGTTTCTGCTTAAAAATATTGTCCTTTTTAATTTCGTAAATTGGTAAAGCTTTAAAAAGTTTACCAGGTAGGACTTTAAGTTTTCCCCCTTTAGGCAGCAGCCAGGTAGTGGAGGGTGTGACCTTGGCAAAGATTTGTTGTGATCAGTGCGCAGGCATGCCAGAAATTTTAATAGCTATCAATTGTGAACGGTTCACTGAACTTGGGTTATCAATTGCAGGCAGGACAGCGCTTTGCAGTTGGTAATTAAATTTGTCATAGCGTCCAGATGCCAGGCTCTAAAGCGATGGAAATTATGTGGGCGAATGGGTGGCTGCTGGCTGGCTGGCTGGACGGACGTCACGCGCCTTTTAAGACACACGCCGAAAAGTAGGCAACGCTTCGCACAGCCAGCCACAAAAAGAGAGGCGGCGGCAAATTTCACCAATGCGACGCGTCGCTCTCTTAGCGCGGCTTCCTTAAGAGAGAAAAGCTGCCTCCTGTCAGGCAAAAAGCTCGCCGCGCCGGCTTGCTATAAATTGTGTGTGCTGTGCGCGAGCTTTTGGGCAAGTTTGTGCTTGCTCGTTTGGCTGGCGCCGTTAATGATGCGTTAAATTTAAATAGCCATAACAATTAATGATAATTGCCTTTGAAGTTATTGTAAATAATATGTTTGCATTTTACAAGAACAACATTAACATTTCTCATCTTTATTTATCCGCCTTAAAATTGGACACTTTCTCGGGCCTTGGCTTGCCATGACTGCCGTCGTCAGCGTGGCTCAAGTGGTGCACATCAAGCAAACAGTTAAAAGGTGATTCATTTTGAAGTACTCAACCAGCATTGGGTGTGGGCTTTTACTTTAAATTGAATTCATTAGAAAGGGTTTTTATTACAGTTGTAAGTGGGATAAGATTTCAGTGGCTTCTTAATTTTTAATTAATTACATTTTTTATTTGTTATATATGTACCTCGATAGGCTAAAGAGTGTTGACTATTATCTAATCAATAATTTATTTAACGGAACTTTTATTAAACCAGCTCTAATCAGGAAATTCAAAGAGGAAGATATCTGAGAGAGAGAAAGAGACTTTAAGTAATAAATGGCTTTGTAAATTAATAATCCCCTTACGTATATTATTGATATTAATTATTCAGCAATTTAAGCTTTCATGTGGGCCAATAATAAATGCTGCTTTTAAACTTAATTTATTTTTTTTTTAGTATTTTTGTAAATTTTATTTTTGTATTTTTATTTTATTTTTTTTATTTTTATATTATTATTTTTATTTTTTTATTTAAGATTGGGCATTGATTTGAAAGAAATAACAAATTTAAAGTCATGTTCATTCGATTGGCTTTGTAGCATTTCCACTTCAATAGAGGCAATTACCATAGTTGAAGCTCTAGTAGGGCTTTCTCTTTCATTTGCACTCCTTATTCAATTGGCGAACAATCGAAACTGCGTTTATTATTTTTAGTGCACTTTTGCAGCTTATTAAATAAATTTGAAGGGCTGCCCCTCGAAGCATTACGGGACTGCACTTGCCGCATCTTGACCTTTGTAATCAAATACAATCGAAACTGTGCCGAGCAGCTCACTCTCTCTCTCCCTCTCTCTCTCTCCCTCTCTCTCTCTCTCTCTCTCTCTTTTCTTATTCAATAACCATTCGCCATTCGCCATGCACTTCAGTAAAACGAATATCAAAGCTAAATAAGAAGGCCTGGGCTGGGGCAGGGGCTGCTGCATCGTGGAACAAGTTAAATGCCAACGGCACACGAAGGGCAGCCCCAATGAGTACACTTGTTGCCATTCGCAAATTGCTTTCAAAAATACCAGAAACTTTCGACAGGTAACAGAAAATGCAAAAAAAAGCAAATAACTTATGCACACACACACACACACACATTCGTATAGATGTGCATTTGGATTACCATGCGATTTAAGCGATCTCTTTTGTGTTATATTGAAATTGAATTTGTGGCTGGAGCACGCTGCGTATGCGTAACACTATAACTAATTGGACTACGCATGGAGTGTCTGGCAATGTCTGGCAATGTCTGACAATGTCTGACAATGTCTGACAATGTCTGGCCACTCCTCCAACTGTGAGCGCAGCGTCAAAGGTTAGCTCGTGCACTCGCTGTGTCCCCAAAACAAACTGAATAAATACGCCCCACTGTCTGCAGATATACATGTGCATACATATACATATATGTATATGTCTGTGTGTGTGTGATTCGACTGTCGTTTACCAAAGATATTGCTTCGCATGCATTTTTATTTCCATTTCCCTGTGGTGTATTTCGAAGCAAGCCGAGTGCAATAATTTATCTCGTCGTCGTCCCAGCCCACATATATATGTGTATGCATTAATATTTGTGGCCATCTGTGTGGGTGTGTGTGTGTATGTGTGTGAGGCTCGCTTCTAATAAGATAATCGAGGCAGGACAAGGCCCGATTTCAGATTGTGCTTCCATCGATGACGTGTTAATTGTGGCCAGCGCTGGAAGCAATGCATGCTGACTTGTTACTTTGTTGCCATGTCGGGGGGCGTGGCTGGTGCTGGTGCCGTTGCTGGTGTGAGGCAAGGCCGAGGAAATGGGTTACGTCCGTGCGAAAGTACGAGACGGCGGCGTGTGTGCATGTAATATAATAAAAGACTAAATAATACATGTGCAGCATATGCGAAAGGTTGCATGTATGTGTATCCATTGCCAGCCAGAGTTACCAAGCAATTAAACATAAAAACAAAAAAATGGAAACCATATTTGGCTTAATTATATTTTAAATTTAATTGCATGCTCAATATATTTATATTTTATGTGATTCAAAAAATACATATACATACATATATATTTAAATAATTTGGGTAACAATTTGCTTAAATTTGTAGCCGCTGACAACCCCTCGGGCAATTTCCGTTACATCATTCACCATCCCTTATGTATATTTTCTTTAATTATTACGTTTTTTGTGCCCTTCTTCTTCCAGAAAACAATGCATTTTATCTCGGCACGGCAATGAGACTCTTACACATTTTATTTTCCACTCTGCTTTCATTCAGCTTTGACATAAACCCACACGCAGACACTGAGGCGCTTGCACGCAAAAACTGCACGACTTGGCTGAGTTTAGGGTGGACCCAATTATGCAGCAATTAAATGTGATGAAAACTCAATTGAATAACGGATTGATGAAAGAATAGCATGACATTATTAGTGTCAATTTCCACTGAGAAAGCCAATGCATTTTCATTATTTAGTTTAAAATTTATTGGAAATTTTAATACATCGCATTATTATATTATATAAATATTCTATACATCGCATTTCTTCAAGCGAACTACCTAGCTTGCCTAGCCTCGACGCTTTGGTCCACTCTAGGCCTAAGTATTGGCACACACATTGGCTGCTGCTGTCTACACCTAACACCGCACCCCATTCCACTCGTGCCCCCCACTGCTGCACCACCTCATCGTGGTGCCACAAGATGCAAGAGGCAGAATGCATGTCTAGCTGCGATAGAGATACTACAATATATAGAGTGCTTGTGCTACAACTAAATACTTAATTTCGCTCTTTGCCATTGCCTTTGATTCTTTTAATTTTCCAGCAACAACAACAGCCTGTCGAGCGGAGGGCGGCGGCGGCGGCGGTGGGCGGGGCTAATAGGCTGTAGACAAGAACGAAACAGAATGAGCAGAATAGAAGGGAACGTAATGGCACCCCGTCTCCTCTCCTCTCCTCTCCTTCAGCTACTCATGTTGTCTGCCTCTGCGTTGTCTCGCCTCATTTACGGCCTACGCACACCCGCACACACACACACATATGAGGCTGCCTGGAAGAGCAGCTGTTTGGAGCGCTATGCCATGCAGTTGGCTGCAGAGTAAGTCGGTCTTTTAAACGTTGCGGACGGTGCCGAAAAATCGACGCTGGCGAAGCAAATATCGCTCATACGCCGCGTGCCGAGATCGATGCTGACAGATAGTTGGGCCAGTGCGAGAGTGAGATAGCCTGTGTTTTCTGATTGAAATGTAAATAAGCGACAGCCGAATTGCATATCGCGAGCAATTTCCATCGGCTACAGCCAAAAAAAGAAAAAATACTGTGCCCCATTGACGTTGCATCGCGAGTGCAGACGGTCCGAGTGACGTCTCTCTTGTGTAATAAATCAATTTGCAAACAAATCACAGCGATAAATTGAAGGCCATACTTAAATTGTCGAACAAAATAAGATATATACATATATACAAATATATTTATATATGTATGTTTGTACATATGTACATATATATTTTATGCAATTTATTTTAAATAAACTTTAAGCAATTGTGTCTAGCTGCTGTTCGGTTTATTAACAATCGGTTTTAAATTACAAAAATGGATTTTCAATCACGCCTGTCAACTCGTTAAATGCTAAAGTGCCGCACAGTGGTCAAATGACCATTGAAAACTGAAATATTTTCGACTGATTGCAGAGTCAATAAATTCGATAAATAATTAGGTCACATTAGTAGTAGGTATATTTTATGTTTCTAAAATACGATTTTTCATCTGATCAAATATAGAAGAGTAAAAAGAAATATTCGACAATGACAGACGAACGAATACCCAATATTATTTCCGGGCAAAATCATCTTGCGAAGCTCTATAAACTTTTGATTTTGATTAATATATATATTCACGATAGTAAAATTCTATGCAGCTGTCAGCATAGCCTTTTCCATGCACACAACTTTTACAGGGTATACCAAATAAATCAAATAGAAAACACTGAAGTGTCATGCAACAAAGTCTTTAATGTTTCGCTTGCCATAAATTACACGTTTATATGATTTTCATAAAATTTTTATTTAGGATTTGAGCTGAGCATTCCAATGGGAATTGTTTTTCCATTAAGTTGCATCAATTGAAGCTGAATAGCATACTTTTTTTTTTACTACATTTTGTTTATCGTTTCACATCGTGAAGTGCGAACAAAAGTCGAGCCGATCAAATTGATTTTTAATTATTGAGCCTATTAAGCAGAGCAACTTAGCTTGTTTTCCATTCGGTAATTATTCGAATCATGCTGTGGCGATCTTTCGTGTTGTTTCATTCATGTTCCATTGAATGAGTAACTCGACTATGTGAAATCAAACAGGTTCCAGTCATCATTAAGCAATGCCCACATGCAATACGCAGAACTGTGAGCTATAGAGCAGCGTTCCGATCAACTCGATAGGTAATTCGCATGTTTATGTCCCGACATGTCGGCAAGGAAATTGGCCAGAGCACAAGGCGAGCTGAGCTGTCTGCGGGTTTGTCGGCCTACAGTTTGAAGGGGTTTGCGGCTAGGGGTCGTCTTTGGCGTAATACTAGAAACATTTCGAATGTGTATAAAATAAACACAAAACAAAACAAAAAACACGCTACAATAAATTGAGGCAAACTTATACAGGCTTAGGCAGTGCTATCTCTACATACATATATATGCATGCGTATGACCACATATATATGTATATGCATGTGTGTGTGTGTGTGTGTGTGTGTTTGTAGGAATAATAAAAGTACAAGAAAATACAAATATCGAACACAATGGAAACAATAACGTGCGAAGCGATTGGAAATGCGCCACAGACGCGGCCACAGTAGCATTCGCAGTCGCAGTCGCAGCCGCAGTCGCAGTCGCAGTCGCAGTAGCTGAGGCAGAGCCAGCTACTGCCCGGTCAGCGTCCGGCGTGTCAGTCAGTGGCAGCAGAAGCAGCCGGTTAGCCAGCGTGCCAACAACAAGTCGCAGATAGAATACACAAATCGATACGAATTATCGAAAGATCGTGTCGTGCTGTAAATTTTGTTCATATGCAAATCTGGTGCACAACTACATACATAAATATACATATATGTATATATAAATCTATAAATTTGATTTAATTGATGCAGCTGGCTAGAAGTAATGAAATACATTTAAAATATATATATACGGAAAATACAATAACAAAGAGAAGGAAAAGCTGCGGCAGAGTGCATTGTGCTAATTATGCGGGCGCACGGGGCGTATGCGTGTTGAAAGTGCTAAAGCTAAAGCTAAAGTGCAATACAAAAGTCAAAGCAGAAGAAGGCAACAGCCAACAGAAACACAAACAAACACACACACACACACGCGCGCGCACACCAACGACTTGTTGCCGGGAAAAACGGAAAAGCGGAAAACTGAGTTATTATTGTCGTGGAAAAGTCGCGCACTATGCGAAGAATGTGTCTGTGACGAAGTGTCGACGTTTACGAATTATCAATTCCTTACGCTTCAAATGTGATTTAGCCCCTCTCCCTCTCTCTCACTCTCTGTGCTCATATCTTTGTGTGTGTGTGTGTGTAGGTGTGCGTGCGTGTGTTAGTGTCGACTAATTGAAATAATGTCATGCATTGGCTCGACGGCATTTCTTTGGATGACAATTTAATTAGCGGACGGGCGAGCGACAGCAACGGCGACAACGGCGACAACAATCAGCGGAAATCAACGCAAAACTCATCGCCAACGAAAGCAAGTAGGTTGCAACATAGTTAAGTACATACACACACACACACACACACACACATACACACACACACAGTCAGTTCTACTCATTTACAGCGTGAGCGAATCGAGCGTCTTTATTTAGCTGAGCTCAACACAAATTCCATTCCAAGTCTGTGAGCGCAACTTGTCTATGGCCAAAAATGTTTGTTCCAGCCAGCTTCAAAGTTGCCAAACACAATTATTTCAATTATTTGCCACTAAATAACAGACTTGAGTGATTACCGAGTTTATTACCAAATTTTAAATAAATTAACTTGAGTGTTTTTTTAATTTAAGGAAATTTAAAATTATAGAGTAAAAACATATTCATTTGTATTTATTTCATTAAATTACAAATTTCTTTTAAATTTTGTGTTTATTTATTTTTATTTTATTCATTTATTAAATTATTATTTTTTATTTATTGTAATTATTTCACTATTATTTTAATTTATTTTTTTATTTCTTTTTTTAAACCTTTTTGGTTTTCTTTTCATAAAATAAAAATTACATTATTATGATTGCCAGCAGAGATATAAATTTAATTTTAATAAAATTGTTTACTTTTTTTTTAAGATAGTCGACTTAAATTATTAAAGCTTAAATCTTTTAAGCCCCTAAAAATATTTTTATAATGAAAATCGGCTTAAGCTACAGATAGTAGAGCCAGTTTAGGATAGTTTGAAGCTTAGCAGAGCAATTAACAATGAATTGGGCGAAACTTTTTCACTTTTGCACCTTTTTGATGGGATTAGAAATTTAGTTGCAAATGAAAAATACAAATTTCATTTTACATTTAAGACAATTAGTGTGAATCAGTGAAGCTGCCTAAGGATAGATGCTAGCTAAGCTACATTTCGACTATTTACCGTCTCGTAAATTGCCTCGGCTGTCCTTGTCGAGTCGATTGTTCGTTTTAAATCCAAATGAGCCTCAATTGCTGGTGGACTGAAGCATTGTTTAAAGGCATTACGAGATTGAGATTTATTTCAATTACGCCGTAAAATGTACTTGAAATCATTTAAAATACACACATATATGTATGTACTATGCACATATATACATTTGGATATACATATATTTTTCCAATGAATTTATTATGCGACTAATTAAATGACGGCCACGTCTGGCAAATGGTTTGTTCGGTCGCATAAATTTGTCTTTAGCATCAAAGAAAAAATTTATTGAATTTCATTTTAATTGGGCAGCACATTATTCTAGCTTTAGGCCCAAATTATCGAGCGAGCGGGTCAGTGGGGAAATGTTTCATGTCGAACCGATTTCCACTTTTTTATGCAAATTTTCCGTACAGCTTTTTGTTTGTATGTGTTTGTGTATTGCAATTAATTGAAACATATTTGTACCTAGTACATATTTAAATTTGGCTCGTACAATTAGCAGCGAATGAATTTCAAATTGAAAACGCTTCAAATATTATTATTTGCATTTCATTTGCGCTCATAAAAAGCGTCGTCGGAACATTGAACCTCCAAAATGCTACCTATAATATTTTCCCCAGTTGATTATCAACAACAACAACAGCAACAACAATGAAAACGAAAACGATTTCGTATATGATTTTATTGCAGGCGATTTGCGCCACGATAATTTTTGAATAATTAAATTGATCTCGTTTCCGCTACCTTGATCGCTGGCCTCCACTAGGAAATCGACGCGAGAATCGCATTGATTGAACATAACAATATGACGTTGCAATGCAATAGATGTAGGGTATTTCGATTTTCCCATACAGTTGGCGATGAAACAACAAGTGCCTGAATGAGCTGCATCTCTATAGTCAAGAATGGTGGACTCTATTGATTATCTGCTGCAGATATAGGAGGTGACTGTAGTTGATTGATTGACGAGCTGAATAACTGATTGAATGAACTGTCTGCTGGCTGATTGCCTGCTTAAAATGTTGGCTAATGGACTCACAGAGCACAGACCGTAGCTCAATGAAAAGTTGACATTGAAAAAGTCCTTGAAGAGTTCAACGTCTAAATAGAAAATAGAATTTATGAAGACAAAGGTGATTCCAAAAGAACTGAACTACGCTCAGATCTCTGAGGCTATATACAAACATTTGATGTCTTCAGTAGCTGTCAATCAGCATTTCAAGGGTATTTAAGATTCATCTACCTCTAGCAGGAACATTATTTTGGCGCTTTTATGCCTTTCGGTTGGATCGCTTCAATTAGCACTGCCAAACGGTGTGACGCATTGTTTTTATTTTGGAAATTATTTACAAAACAGGCCGGCGAATGGATAAAGGCAAAGGCCATGTGAGTGTTAGCCCGCACTTGTAAATATCATTCAGCCAAATTGTCGGCATATGGCGACCCCTTTATCCCACTATCTCTCTCTCTCTCTCTTACTCTTTGGCCAGCTGGAATGTTGGCCAACTTTACAGCTCTGATTCAGCCTGTGGCTGATTTGTGTGAGTGCGTTTCCAAAATAGATTCGGCCTGATCTTCGCACTCACCTTTCCACTAGACATGTGTCCACAGCGCAGACAGCCGCAAAACATAAACAGAACATTTCGTTGGCAAGAATCTAATTTAGTCAAAATACTGACACATTTAAAATAAATAAATGCGACAAGCTGAAATATATTTGACCAAATTTATATGAAGACTTGAAATTCCATATCAGATTGAATGGAACGCTTAACGATTTTATGTATAAATGTTTATAGAGATGTATTCAGATTATATTTGAATTGATTCTTGCTTAACGTCGAACAGTTTTCCTGCCAATTATCAACAAATATACATATGTATCTGCTGAGACTCCAATTAGCACATATTTTCTATATTTTTTCATTAAATCATAATCAAATAAATTTCACTATAATCAGTTGAGTCTTAACAGTTCTATCAATTTGAGTGTTAAGTAAAGGGCACACACCTTATAAATAAAGAACAATAATTAAGCTTATTCAGCAAAGACAGAGAATTATGAATATATTTAAGCCTTTCGATGCCTGCTGGAAATGTCAAAGCAGCGAGCCATAAATTATGCTTTGAAAAGTCTAAATCCATTTGGAAACTTTTGATCGTAAACTTGTTTATTTATGTGTCGCCCTAATCCAGTGCCTGGCCATCGCGAGGAACCTATAAAATTAATGAAGATTTTGTTTAAAACCATACGAAATGTAGGTGACATGGCCACGCCCTCGGCTCGTTCGCACCTCTCTGAAGTGTTGCTCTCTCTATTAGAGTCGTTTTTAGTCTACTATGAAAAACGTTTGCTCATCAAATAGTCCCGTCGAAAGCAGCTTACTGTGATCTATATGGGCATTTATGAGTGGCTGCACTTTTTGTGGAAATTTCAAACATGTTTTTTGCACCGAAAAAGAAATCAAATGCCAGACGAAATAAAGAGCTTGGCCCACAAAAGTCAAATGCAGCAGACGCTGGGCCCATGCAAAAATCACTAACAAAAACAAACATAAAGTCTTTTAGGGCCATATTTGCTTGTATTTCGACTGTGCATTTCGCTTTGGACACGCACACAAAAAGTTTCGTCTTTTCTACCCTATAGCAGAGGGCATTTTGCAGTTGTCATGGCGTGTGTTACACATAGAGGAAGTTGGATTTGCTTTAATGAAATATATGTATACGAATATATTATATGTTCATTAAATATTAAGCAGAATTCAATAACTATTTCTTAGCTTAACAACTGTGCTGAAAAATCAAGAAATGCAGTAGATAAATTCAACCTTGACTACAGAACACATTCATATATTGTACTATATCAGTGATAATACTGTAAATAAAAGGTATTTATTATTTTCTATTAAAGATATATCCAAAGGAGTGAAAGGACTAATTTACCTTATCAACTACATTGGTAAATCATATCAAATATATATATCATATTTCTATACTGTTTAGAAAGAAAGGGTATTCCGTATTCAGCAATTGCCACTTTCGCTTCCTTTTTATGCGGTCTCAATTTGCTGTTCGTTCAACGAATCGTTGGATGTAAATTTCGACTAGAAGCCGCACGCACATTCCATCACTGAATTGGCAGGCCGTATGCAACGCTGGCCCCGCCCACCTCCACTGCGTTTGTTTGTGTGTTTGTGCGAGTGTGTGTGTGTGTGTTGGCTGAGTCTAAGCAACAACAAATAAAATGTATACGCAATTATTTAACATGAAACACACAAACAACAAAAGCGACGCACTCTCGCACCGCCGTGGGGCAGGCGGCCAAGTGGTTGGCCCCAGACGCAGTGGTGCAGTTGGAAGTCGCGTGCCTGCCAGGCCACAACGTATCCGTTGGACCGTTCCGTACGCGTACAAACCTGTGCTCATACCCGTCCCCCACTGACTCGCCGTCTCTCTCACAGCTATACGCCGTATCTGTATCTTTGCTGCATTCGCATCTGTATCTCTGTCAACGGAGGCGAACGAACGCCTTTCACAATCTGTGCCGCTGTACGAAATGTATTTTTAAAATTCCATTTCTGATACACCTATTTAAAGTATGCCTAGCATGCGCAAGTGTCCGAAAATAATAAGTCGAATTCTTCATAAATCCAATCGAACACTTTCCGTCGACGGCCCGCTAATTGCGATCGACCCACGAAAAGAGCATTTATTTAATAAAAAGCGTGTTTATATTTATGAGTTCCTATTACGATACTGAGTAAGTTTATAAATAAACAGCAATGAATTGCACTCGAACGACTAACAGATTCCCTATTTACCATTTCTATTCAGACAGATAGGAAATCAGTGAATCAGACAGTGAAAATTATATACTGCTGAAAGTTTATATATTAAATGATTTATTTATGCAAATATGTTTGCAGAAATATAAAAGTGTTTTGCTAAGCAAATATTATTGTTATTAACAATGGGCATAGATATCGATTCTGCTTTATATAAAATGTTTGTTTATCTTTGATTTGATGAGTATTATATGATTTCTTTAATCTGCAATCTCGGTTACTTAATGCTATTTGGCTGGCGATAGTTATTCTGATTGGGTTATCGGCGGCTTGCAATGCAAATTTGTTTAATTTCATGCACAATACCCTTACAAAATCAGTTCCATTAGCTCACATATGGTGCTCCAATCAAGGACCTGGTCTCGATTGTAGCACATGTGTAAATACTGATTGAATGATGACAATGAGCACTTGACAACTTGATCGATAAATCAATTGCCTTGACAGATAATGCTGCTACGACCCTTTGAATAAAATGCCTTGCAAGTTCCCAACCGAAACCCTTGTCGTGTTGTTGTTGTTGTAGTTGTTGTTGCTGCTGTTGCTGCTGTTGCTGTAGCTGGGAAGAGGAGCCTATTCGTGAAAAGCCTTTGTGCATTGTCGTTGTGAAAGGCACACATATTTCCATATGAATATGCCGATATACATACATGAACCCATACATGAATATATACATATTGATGCGGTCGCCTGGGCATTGTGCTTGGGGCAGACAGGTCCTAGAGAATGTCATTGAACATCAAGATATTGAAGCAGTCGTTAATATGCCACACACAACAATTTTTATTTGCGTCTGGAAAGTTTCTCTCTTTATTATGATTTTATTTTACTATTATTATCTCTTTTTACCTAAAATTGGCATAGTTACTTGCAATGCAGTGTAAAATTCGCAATATCGCTCGGTAAATATGTATCTCATTTCGAAATGTTTTCATTTGAAGCTCTATTTGTATTGTTTTTGTGCCGAAATATTCAACATGCGCTCACACACTTTGGCTCTATCTAAATAAACACGCTCTCGAGTATTGATAAACAATGTAAAAGTAAATTTTCGTATCTAAGGAAAAACGAACAAACACACAGATATCACATGTCTACATTTACACATTTACAACAACGAAATTAATTTTATCGACAAATTTTTGTTGTTCCTTTTGTTTCTTTTTTTTCTTTTTGTATGTTGTGTTGTGATTGTTTTTTTTTTTTTTATTCTTTGGATTTCGCTTTTGTTCTGTATTTTATGTCTTTTTGCATTTGTTTTTTTTTTTCGTTTGCTGGTCTTTCTTTCATATGCGGCAAACTAACGCACGACTATGCTCCGAGAACGAAGACGTCATGCACACTATAAGCTAAATAGCAGGTAACTTATCCAATTTTACATATTTTAGCTATTAAATTTAATCCATTTTTGATAAGAATCGAATTTAAACCGCCAACTGCTTGGCGGTTCAGTGATCAAAAAAGCTTTTAAGCAGTGCAAAGCTCTGCGATCAGTGAGAGAGAGAGAGCTTGGAGAAAGCTCTGTAGCGGCTGATTTTAAGGATCATGCGCATTCGATTCCACAATTCTCTCTCATACTAAAAATATAAGTTTATGACTATTATAAATGACCTTTTTTATAAGAGACAAATTTGAAAACTTTGATAATTTAAAAAAAACAGTAATTAATATTCAACAAAAGAAAATATATTTTTATTATAGTTTTTTAATATGAATTTAAATTTAAAATAAATACAAAACATTTAAATTAAATTAAATAAAATGCGAAATTTCAAAATTACGAAATATAAAATTTGTAAACACTTCCATCAACGAATATACCCCATTATCAGTTCATTGTGAGTCATTCCATAAATAATGCAATAATATCTTAAAGAAACATTTCATCGGCATCTTAACACGAATATTAAAATATTATTGGTTTAGACTAAGCTGTCTGCGTCTAATTTATGTCAAAGAAAACAAAGGCAGGCAGCAACAATAATTAGACCAGCAACAAATTGGCACGAGTTCCGCAAATATATATACATATAGATAAACTAAGATAATAACTAAAAATAAAGGCAAACAAATATATTTATATATTTTTAAAATATCCGTTTTTTTGTGTTGAATATTTATTGGCTCACATAACCTCTGTTAATTTTTTAATGGCTTATAAATAATTTAAATTCACAAATTAGCATAACCAAACGCCCAAGTGAACGTGAACAAAAAATTATTTATGACAGGCACTGTGAACTTTAAATTTGTTATAGCGAGGGTCGCCTGAGAAGTAGTTGTGGTCATAGAGAAAATAGAGCGAATATCTAAGCAAATCAAGAAATAGGAAGTAAATTTTATACCTGATTGAACATGTCAATGAAAGATGTGTTAATTATGTTATAGAAAGAATTCTTGCATATAATTAAAATGAAAATAATATCAATAATGTTATAGTTCCAGTTCTGGCCATTTATTACCCAGGCAGATAAATATTATGAAACCCCATAAAATGATCATAAAATGAGTATGGATGCCCTTGAAAATAGTACTCCTCCTGCCGTTACAAATTTAAATAAAATCGACCTTCATAAGAAAAATAGTTAATTAAAATTCGGACTGCCTATGTCCAGATGTATGACGATGACACTTAGGTCAACTATTTGGTTGTCGGCAGTCATCTGTCTAATGTTGCTAACGAAAATGTGTTTGAAGTACATACGCCTGTGTGTTTACAAAATAACCCAACTAGAATTATTGACCTTAGCTGACAGAGAGATTGTCGGGTTAAATAGTCGTACTTTCGCCTCTGTCGCTTGTTGCTTGTTGATGTAAGATTTATTTGGGGTTGTGCTGGTGTGGGCGTGCGAGATACTTTTATTTTTCACCACTTATAGCGCCGACTGTCAGCATCCGTGACACATTTCAGATACTTATTTCTGTACGCTGTGGCAGCTGGCTATCGGGCTAATCAGTGGCCGGTGCATGCCAATGGAATCGAAAAATAGTGCAAAATAAAAAATGGTTAAGCAATTCACAATGTTATTTAACTGAGTAGCTAGAGAGCTGTAAAATTAATTGAAATTGCGGTGCAGCTGGGTAATTTATATTATCGGCTGCTTATAGTTGAAATAAATTAATTTTTGTTGTCCTTTTGCTGCTTGTAATCAAATTGTAATTGCGGAAAAAATGTAACACTTGCCGCTATAAGCCCATAAACCAATCCGATTAATGGCTTGATTAAATTGAATTTATTTGGACTGCAATCAAGACAAGCCGTTAAAATAGTTGCGGAAGCCAAATTTAAACTACAAATCGTATTAAGCTTGACTATATAATAAACAAAATAAAATATGTCTATCAATGTACAATTCAATAAAAAATTCACAAAGTTCTTGCTGAGATTATAATACAAATATAATTAATTTTAATAATACAAATTTGATACTTATATATGAAAATAATTTATCTTATTTTTTATTATTATTATTTTTTTTGTACATTAGCATTTTATATAAAGATCTATGTATATGTATAAACAAATTTATATACATTTGTTTCATATTTGTATATAAGCTAATCGTAAAAGCTTTTTTGCAGTTAAAAACTCACTGACCGCATACGTGAAAAGTTCAAATCTCTTTCTATATACCCTTTGGATATGTATTCGAAACATTTATATGCCTACAGAAGACATTAAATTGGAATTGAGGAATCGAGGAATTTATTTATTTTGTATTTTATTATTGGGAATATTAAATCAATAATTTTGTATTCTCAATATAATATACAAATTAGATGTTATTTAGAAAATAAAGCTGAAATATATTTTAATTAAAAACTTAAATGAGCAATAATTCTTATTTAAAGTTTCCGCATAAACTCTTTTTTTTTTGGTATTTCTATGAATTTACATTATATAAAAATAAATAATATATAAACTTTCTATAAAGACAAGATTGGCTTAGCATTTACACGGTATTCAACTGACGTTGTCAAACATTTAGCATGATAAAAAAGCGAGAGAGAGAGAGAGAGAGCATTGTTCCCATCGGTATTTGCTTTTAAATATTCGACGTCTGTGTTGTTCTTTTCATATTTAATCTCTGAGCAGAGTGCCCGCCTTTCATTGAGAACGATGATTTGTTGATATTGGTAGTGCCTTAAAGATTTAGCCGCCGTCGTCTTTGCTTTATGAAACTTTTCACAGTTTCGTAGCAGTTTCGTAGCAGTTTTTCTTTATTTTTTGTTTCATTTTCATTTTCATTTTAGTTTAGTTTTATTAAAAATTGAACCAGTGGCCGTCACGGGCAGAGCATGTTGCTCTTGGCGGCATTCAATGCCAGTCGTTGGCGTTCGTTTGTTGCCTTTGTGGTGTTGTTGTAGTCGTTTGTTTTTGGCCAAAACTGATCTCGCCCAACTGTCAGTTTTCTGTTCATAGCCGAATCGTGCGGTATTGCAGTGCGAATACAAATTTTCACGTCTTCGCTGCGCCGAATTTTCTTTTGTTATCTAATTTTTCATATGATTTAGAGCCAGAGCAAAAGAAAAAAAAAATGAAATACACGATAAAAAATGTTGTACAACTGTAAACAAAGTGTGTAGCTAATTAGTTTCGGTCCAAAGTTAAGCACGCGTCCAGCGGATTTATGTGTGCAAAGCCAGCCAAATTGTGTCACCGTTTTGAAATATTTACCTCATTATTTGTGTATTAAATGAAAGGCGCGAAAAGTACTCGAACACACAATGAACGCAGTCGCAAGGGCAGCAAACGCTCCGAGAAGTCGGCAAAGTAAGCTTGTTGACATCGTTTTTGTCTGCCATTCGAGAATGGGAATGGGAAACTTACATATTTTAAGTCCCTTGCCCTCATTTCTGTTGGCGAACATCTGGATAACGTGCCCTATATATCGATTAATATTAAAAGTCATTAAAATTTCTAATATCCATACACTTTAGTGATCGTAAAATAAACATTCTCGCCTCAAACAGATGCTAAAAATAAAGTTTATTGTTTATCAGCGAGTCATGTACATTGTCCAAGTTGAAATTACACGTTTCACACACACACACACACAGACGCAATCACAAACTGAATCTGAATCTGTTTACCGCGCCTTTCATTGCAAATCACAGTGCAAACGATTGTTTTCATTACGTTCCTCAGCCGCACACACACACACACACATGCACAAACAGCGCATTTTGTGAATAAAAATGCCAAACGTTACGCCTTCTATCGATCATACATTTATCGATTTAACTGTGTATCCCCCACGTTTTGCTCACGCACACGCCTCCGCACACTTACACGCATGTCAAAAATAGATTCTCAAATTCAGGGCTGGAGCGTCGATAGTTCACGTGCGGAATCAGCACTAGTTCGTGAGAACTGTGAACTCTTTACGAAAACGAAAATTCACGAATTCACTGCGATTTATTTATTTATTTATTTATTCCCTTAAAATCATATAGCAATCAAAAAATAAAATTATATAAAAATAAATCCAATAATAAAATGGTTAAAAAAAACCATAAACAATCGAATAAATTTGCAATATATATATAATTATTTATATATTAATGTTTTAATATATAATGTTTGTTAAGCCAGAGCGTCAAAGGCCTTCAGGCAAATTTATTTAGACCTTGATTTAAATGATCTAAGACTCAATTTTAGTAGCTTTACTCATATTTTGTTGCGAATTTTCTTTCTTTATTCGATTTTCTTACCGTTAATTTAAGTATGCCTTTTTTAGGGTATTTCACACTCCAAAATCTTTCATTTTCAACAAAAAATTTCGAAACATTTCTTACATATTTTTCATGTTTTAATAGACTAGCCAAAACAAAAACAAACAGATGACATTGTCTAGTTTCCAAAGCAAATCTATTATTGAGGGATACCAGAAGATACCCTATAAAAAGCACATTGAGTAGAAAATGTGAGGTCCGCGCAAAGCTAACGAAAGTCTCTATAAATATTCCATCATATAAATGGAAACTAGCATATGCCTAAGACTAATATATACGCCCACTCAACGCACAGTCTGCAGGGTATCAGCATGCTTGGCGTGATGGCATCTAGTCCAACAGGTCGGCAGTTTTTCAAAATTGTTCAGACAACACTGTCAAAAATAAATTCACGCGCATATCTGCTTTGAAATACATAAAAAGGCGTAAGTTATGGAAAATTTGCAGGGGCTTTTTATGGATCATTTGGGATTTGAGCATAGCTTTTAATTGATTTCATTTGATTGGTGCTTAGTTCAATGTGCAAATTGCGGATTATCAAATTAAAGTGTGCTCTTTGAGGCGCAGTTTCCCAGTAGCCGATACTATATATACAAAGACGAATTTATGGTTTTGAAGTCTATGTAATTTATAGTTTGTTTGCGCTCTTGTTCTCTGCCTTGCCAGCCACTAGATGGGGCCTATCACCTCCAGTTTATTGGTCGATATGTGTTTTCTTTAAATGCTGGGTCTCTTGGTACACATTTCGTATATGCGTGAAAAATATCATTTGTATATATTTATTTGTCTACGTCGCTTTCATATTATTTATTTATGCACGGCGAGTGTTGAAAGCCCAGAAGCACAGACCGAGTGGAATGCCTAATTATTGGGCAAAACGCATAGAGTCTACCCTATTCAGTTGACCTACAGCAGTCGTTCGGGCATCATCTACCAACTCAAGAACAACATAGCTGATAAGAAATATATGTATATATATGAGATACCAGAGATCAAATCAACTTTAAATACATACTTAGAATGCTGACGGGCCGTCGCTCTCAATGGCAGCCATTAACAGATGAAAGGCAATATCATCATTAAGACTATATATTCACTTTCCTATTATATAAAACATTGGCTAACATCGTTCTGAACAATTCCAGATTGGACAGAAAGTCATCACGTGGCATGATATACGAAAATGAGGAGCTCAGGTTGCGCACAATCAACATAAATGCGGAAGTCGAGCGAGGTAAATAACAACAGAAACTTGAAAATGCTTCACAGAGTGCTTAAAATAGACTATATATGCATATATATACTGCCTGTAGTAAATACATATAAATATATATTTGTTGTTTTAAACAGGAAATAAGAATAATCCAAGAGTCCAATTAAAAACACATTAGAAGCTAAAAAAAATAAAATAAAAATGCTTAAGGCGCAAAAAAAAACTCAGAAATATATAGATATGGCTATACAAGACTAGCTATATCTATATATAAATGTGTATATACGTATATATATATTTTTTAGATATATGCATTGTTTTCGTTGATAAGACGTTGGCTAAGTTAGTATAAACAATGTGATTAGGGGCTTAGCTAAGTGCAAAACATAAACACTAATATGTACACACATATATATTATAGATTAACTGTAAATCTGATCTACTTGCATTCCAGGTCAGTCGGATATCAAACGTCTGCGTCGCGAAAATGAGCACCTGAGACGGGAGATCTGGTCACTGCGCGACGAATGCGATCGGCTGAACAAGCGCTTCAAGGCGAAGCTAAGCGAGCACGAGTACGGCGGTTGCCGCGGCAGCGGAGGCAGCGGGCGGCGCTGCAGCGGCGGTGGCAGAGGCAGCGCTGGTTGTGATGGAAACAGTGATGTAAGTAGAATCCCTTAAAGTGCCTGCTCAACTACTAAAGCTTCCTTCCGCCGTGCAGGACTCCGAATCATGTGATACGTGTCGCTGCGACGATGATGGCCACTGCAGCGACGAGTGCTGTCAGGAGCGCGGCGGCTCCTGCGTGCCAATCAAACAGCCACTGCCACCGGAGGAGCCCAAGGTGCAGCCAGCTGACAGCAATACGTCGGCCAAGCCGGACGGCCAGCCCATGCACTTTGACCACCTGTCTGTGGTGTCGGAGGAGACGCTCAGCAATCCGGAAATGCTGCAGGCGCAGCTGCCGCCGGAGCATCTGATGATATGCACACCCGATCTCAACAGCTCGCAGAGCACGCTGCCCAGCCTGGTGGGCCCCCTGACGCCCCTGACGCCCATCGAGCTGGTCGCCAATCAGCTAAACGACTTGCAGGCGATGGTGCCGCCGCTTTCGTACTTTGAGAACATCCTGGCCCATCACCAGAGCCCCAACACGGGTGAGTAGCAGCTGGCTAGCACTGCTCTCGCAGCTCACGACTGACATTCCTTTGCATTGCTCGCAGTGCTGACACCCACGCCCGAGCTGGGCACCAGCTCCAGCACCACCACCGGCCAGACCATGAAGCACACGAATGGCTGGGACTACAATCTGCAGTCGCCCTTCTCGCAGCGCAAGTACTCGAACACATCGTCGCCTTCCAGGTCGCCGCCGCCCGCGCCGCTGACCACCTTTGTGCCCACGTCCACGCTGCAAGCGACGCCCAAGATAGCGCTCAACGTGCCCACGACGAGCGGAGCCGGCGGCAACATAGAGACCGTAGCCATAACGACAAACGCCACGCAACAAGCGCTCAACAGCCCCAAGCACTTCTTCGCTCCCATCAAGCCGCGCCTCAGGCTCAACACGGAGCTTGCCAATCGGGGACAGGACGCACTGCCGCCGGGCTCGCCGCCCCCACCGCACCAGCAGCCGGAGGTCGCACCGCCGCCGCGCGATCCACCCGACATATTTGTGAACAACGCGCTGGCCACACCCTATCAGCGGCCCGGCCCGCGGCTCTCGCCACAAGTAAGTCCGCGGCATCGCGCGCGCTCGCATTGCCAGCTGCACCACCAGCCGTGCCACCAGCACCAGCACCGCCAGCGCCATGGCCAGCCCAGCCTCCCCCCACCGCAGCAGCAGCAGCAGCAGCCGCACCAGCATTGCGCTTTGCATCGGGCGGTTGTCAATGTGGCCGCTGCCGTTGGCTTGGGCGTTGCCGGTGGTGGTGGTGGTGGTGGTGGTGGTGGTGGTTGTGGTGGCGATGGTGTTGGCGGGGCCAACGCTTATGGCGGCAGCGTGGTTGATATTTATAGCGCTGCGCTAGCTGCCGCTGCTTCGGCCGCTGCCAAATCGGCTTCAGCGCCGCCCTCTCCGCTGCCCCTGACCCGTTGCGTGACCCCGGTGTACGCAACCGCACAAAAGGGCTGCCACAGCAGCTGCATCTCGGCCAGAGCCCTGACCCAGCCCCTGATGACAGTCACCACAAACACCACCAGAGCAACCACATCGCCGCTGCGCCAGAGCCTAAAGCTAACCGCCTCCGCAGCCAGCTGCCGGCCAATCGCCGCGCTGTCCACATCGAGCATCGTTGACATTGGCAGTCAGGTGAGGGGATCCGCCTCTTAGCGGCCTCTTAGCTCTCCCAATTCAAGAGTTTCACATTCCACTTTCCACTGAGTATATTGTTTTAGATCATGAAATCTTCTTCCATTTGTTTGCGGCCTTTCATAAATACTTAATGTGGACAGCTTTTAATTTATAGCTCATTCGAATAAACGTTTGTATTTCCCAGACCCAGATATCCTCTGAATCAATATATGTACGTTCAAATGGCTCTGCAATCAGTGTGATTTAATTCCATTTTGTTTTATTGATTCAATGTTTTATATCAACTATTTCTAATCCCCCTTTGAGAACAGATTAATAAACCTTTCAACGTCCCGTTTTTGTTTGAGTCGAATAAAATATAATTTTAATATGCTTCCCTCTGTGTCAAACTGAAAATCAATTTGTATTCAATATATTTCCGCTTCATTGGAAACATGGTAAAATACATAATAAATCGTTTAGATTTCCATTTTCATAAATAGATTGAGTTGATGTGACCCCTTCCCCATATCCCAATGTCAATCGATGTCTAGTTAAATGTTTGTTAATATTCATAATTATTTATTGTGTGCATCTCAAATGTCTAAATGCATTTAGATTTAGATTTATACTTTATATACTCCACTTGAATGTCGTAAATATGTATTTCTATATCCACTGACTAAATGCATTTTGTTTTCTGCCCTCGCTCAGACGGACTCTGTGAATTTGGAGTCGCTGCTCAACGACATCCAGACGATATCGGGCGACATTTTGGCCATACAGCTGGAGAAGAGCAAGTCTCGGGACAACCTCATGGGCAACGGCAATGACAAGGAGAAGAGCAAGCCCTATCGCTCTGAGATGAACCTGTACTTGCAGTATGACGGCACAAATCCCACGATTTCGAATGCAACGAGCAGCACGATGACAACCACTGTGGCTGCCTCCGACTCGAATGGCAGCCAGAAGCTGTCCAGCCGCACACGGTCGCTGGAGCGCGAGCACACGGATAGTCCGGCGCCCCACATGCCGGATCCGATGGCTCCGTTTCCGGAGAAGTGCACTTATCTGGGCTTCGAGCAGATCAACCAGGCGGCCCAGATGCCGCCGTCGCCCTCGGGCCAAAAGCCGCCGCTGGCCGTTAAGCCCAGTTTACCTGCGAAGCCACCGCCGCCGTTGCCGCCGGCACGCCGTCCACCGCCAGTGTCCATGCCCACGGAGCCACCACCGCCGCCGCCAGTCAGCGGCGTCGCGCCAAACAAAAGCCATCTGTACAAATCGCTGGCCAATGCCGCAGCCAAGAGAGCCATCTTTCGGTCCGCGCCCACGCAGCTGACGCGATCCCTGGACGTGGAGTGCGCGGGCGATGAGCCAGCCGAGCCAGCCGGGCCAGCCGGGACAGCCAACGAGGTGACATTGAAGCGCATAGAGATTAATGGGAAGTAAATGTTTAATTTTGATTCTTTTGGCAGGAGGAGGATGCGGCCAAGCGCAAGGCGCGGCGTGTGTCCATCGTCTGTGGAGAGGAGCAGCCGCTGGCGAATGGCGGACTGGAGACCACCGCAGGCCCGGCACCCACAACGACAGCCAGCTGCGGCGACTTGACCAGCGCCACGAGCGGCGCACTCATCCATCCCGCCATCAAGGCCTTCCGGCAGATAAGCCACAGCACGCCCAGTTCCCCACATTCCTTGCGCCGTTGCATCAACAGCAATACAATGACAGCCGGGCAGGCAGAGGCGGCCGCTACGGCCTCCGCACCGCCCAGCACCACGCACCACCATCATCACCGAAAGGAGAGCAGCGATCCGGCGCCCATGACGGCAACGGTCAGCCGAACGAAGTGCTCCCGCCGGCACTCGGAGGGCACCGTGCACAGTGGGCAGCATCGCATTAGCGGCTCGAGTGGCGGAGCTGCGGGCGGCAATGGTGGGCATCACCACCACCACTCGCACCACCACCAGCACAGCAGCCTGATCAGCAGCAATCCGCACCACAGCCACCATTCCCACCAGGACAGCAACCACGAGACGGTCACCTCCCAATCCGATCGCAATTCGAACAGCTTTGGCTCCTCCCGCGAGTCCTCGACCAGCTTCAGCATGCGCTCCAACCGCCGCAAGATATCCATCAGCTCCCACACGGGCGGCAAGATACCGTGGTGCGGCTGCTGGGGCAACGGATGTCTCTAGACTCTCGACACGGGGGTCATCAGCCCATTTGCCGTCCTGTTAGCCACATGGATAGAGATTAGCTAGCCTTGAAATGAAATGGAATGAACCCATTCGAGCCCGAATTCATTTAAACAGCATTTCTGAAATCATCTATTATCAAGTACAAAAAGAGGAAGCAAAATATATTGATAATGAGAACACAATTCGATGCGGCGGTTCAGCCCTAGGTTAACGCTTAAAGTTAAATGTTTTAATGTAGCCTAATTAATGAATTCCGCTCCGCCTCACATTGTTTGAATTCTATGCGATTGTACATAACCTGTCAGAGGAGTATTTCAATTGTGTGTAGCATGTCTAATTTACGAGTATTTACTTCAAATTGAATTGTAAAAATAATTATAATTGATTATTGTTGTTCGATTCGGATAAACATAAATATAATAGTCAAATGTGAAACGAATGTTTGGTGTCTTTGTTCGACAACATAGAAATATTTAAATGCAAATAATTCTTTGATATTATTTGAATATATATTATGTATATATTTGTATACATGTTTATTTTTAGTTCAATTGAAGCCGCTGCCTTGGGCTTTAATATTTATTATTTCGCTTATTAAATTTTACATATTTTTGTAGCATTTATTTTAATATTAAAAAAAATTGTGCTGTTGCATTTGCAGCATTTGTTAAACAATTTCCACAATGCAAAGTAGCTGCCGGGGCCAAATAGAAAAGAAGGACAGCTGCAAATGGCACTGGAATTGCGCAACAAGCGAGAATTCTCATATATAAAATGCAAATTAGCTGCAAATTAAGGTGTAAAAATGCATGACACACAAACGCCTCTAGAAACTGTGCAAAACAAATTAAATTTCGCCATGCAGCTGCGCCAATTGCACCAGGTAAAATGAGAAAAAGTATATGTGTATATGTGTTAACTGCAAACTGAAATGCAAAATATCAAATACAAATTGCAGCAGCGAAGCAGTCAGAGGAAAAGCTCAGAGCTGACGGACTGGCATTGGCTGGATGCAAGGGCTCAAGCCCCATGCAGACTGGGGACAGCGCATCACGCTAGCTCAGAGCTGTGTTAATTATGTTTTCATTAACCCATAAAGTCTGCAGTGAAGACAACGAGGAGTGATTCGATTGTTAGAGCACTAAAAATAATTACAATTTGTAGCAGCTGCATTTAATTTGGAGCTCGCTGCGCTGCCAGATTGCCCAGCGCTTGATTTTATTGCGTTCTTTATTTTGGCCACTTCTATGCTTCGATCTTAATTTGCCTGTTGGCCAATGCCAGATGCTGAAATATACAGATTTCTGTCTGCAGATGAGCCATAAATTAGCCCAATTAGAGACTGTTTACGGCATTTTCGATTCACTTAGATTGAGAAATTATTCACTGCTCTAAAGGAATCAATATATGAAAATCATTTTCATTTTATTTTATTAGGCTTAGGTATATCAAACAATTTTCACTGAAATTCCATTATTTTTAAGTATATTTTACCTACTTACTTCTTTTTCTTTTACCATATTTAAATATTCATTGCGGCTTTTATTTCATAATTCATGTATTCATTAAAAGACACGCACTCTACCAAGACAAGAATATTTAAAAAGTTTCTTAAATTTATAAACTCACATGCGAGAGTGCCCAACGACTCCTGCCAGAGCGCACAACTTAAGCGCTTTTAATATCGCGTTTTAGTATGCTGAACCAAAGAGATAAAAAGTATTTAAATATACATACATATGCATATTTATATACATACATATATGTAAATCTACTATATAAACCGACGACACCATTCAAAAAGTCGCAAGCCAAATGCTTGCATCATTTGCGTTTAAGTAATTGCTTCGAGTGTTATAAACAGGCGCATTCAGTGTGTGTGTGTGTGTGGTTATGTGTGTGTGTGGGTGTGTTGGCTGGCAATTTATATGTAAATACACGAGCACCTGCCCAGTGCCAAATGTGCTGGCATTCGTGCTGGATCTTTCCCTTTGGTGTTAAAATGATTTATGCGCCGGGCATACGCGGCGTATACGCATTTTATGATTTCTCTGAATGCTGACGAGGCTTGTCCTGGCGCCTTATGCCAATGAGCTGTGTCTGCACACGCACACACGCGCACACATATGCACACAGAACCGCTTGCTCTTAATCAAGGCGTATTTTAGACAAACACACACGCACACACACACACTCTGACACTCTCCAGCCACAGACGAAGCCATGTCTACGGCTTTTATTACCATAAATTCTGTTGGCTTCTGACGACGGCGACAGCTTTGTCATCAATCGCTATATGGCTTTATTCTTTATCATTTCTGTGCGTTGCTGTTGTTGTTGTTGGTGTTGTCAGCGCTTTGACGTATTAACAATTTGTCAAGCCGAATTAGGCAGCAGCAGGAGCAGGAGCAGCGGCAGCAGTAGGCGGCGTCGCGTAAAAATCAATGCACAGTAACTAATTACTTGCTAAAGCAGCTCTCACACACGCAAGCACACACACACACACAGACGTACACAGACTGACGCATTTGCTGCTCCCAGTTGGCTAACTTGGCTGATTACTTTGGCTGCAACAGATGGGCAGCCTCTTTGCCAGCTGCTGCTGCTGCTGCTGCAGTTTTGCTGCGCATTAACTGAGTGGACAGACAGTTCACACACACTCGCACACACACACACACATTCACACACAGAGACAAAGCTGCCTGGATCTGCTGCATATTGCAAGTAGCAACTGATGATGTCCCAGTTGGCACCCTTGGACAACTACGTACACACATACACACACACACACACATAGACAAACTCAATCTCTGCATGTGGGCAGCAACTGCCACTGCCATTGCTCCAGCTGCCTTTTCTTTTTTTTCCCATTTTTTTTTTTTTGCAGCATCTGCACTTTTCCAGCCAAACACTCACTTTGATCATTTCTCATTTCAGCTGGTGACACATGAGCTGCGCCCGCCCACTGCCACGCCTTGCAGCCATGTGGCATTGTTGGACCTGCGTTATATTTTTATTAAGAAATATATCAAATGCACATAATACACATGGCCCTGGTCGTCTGCTCATGTGATGCAGACACGTTTGCGGTTGCACAAAGATTATGCTTAAATGACAGACGAGCATTATTAAAACAAACAATTTACTTTACAAGTTCATTTTTAAAGAGAAGAATGCGAAAGTTCAAAGGGCGAAATTCTTGATATCCCCTTTGTGGATTTTTGCAAGTCAACTCATATTTGGATAATTGTTTAGAGTCGTTGAAGTTCTCGTGTGAGCTTTGCCGAAAATATGTAATTTTCCTGGAAAGTACAGAAAAGATGCTGAAGAAATCCATATTTAAGAAGGTGGTTTGTATACTTTTGTATAATAATAGTAGTCTCTATTAGAGAGAGGAGCAATGGGGAGGAATCATCATTAAGCGCTGCCATTTAACTTTCATGGAAAGATATATTATTGCATTCCATGGAAAATTGAAGTTATATTAAATATAAGAAGTTGTTTACTTTTATTTAAATTTATTTATTAACTATAAATTAAATTCAAAAGTAAAGTCAGTTTACAAAAAAAAGTAAATAAATGAAAATAAAAAAAAATAAAAAATTATTATGTGGATCAAGGCTAACAAAATGCGGTTTTTATTAAAAGTAAAACAAATTTATAATTACTACTAATTAAATTACAATTTAATATTTAAATTACAATTTAATATTATTCTTATCAGATATTATTTTATATTTTTATATATTTCCATATTTTTATTTATATTATATATTTTTATAATAAATAATCATTGAATACTTGTTATCCGAATATTAAAGTAACGCCAAATTTGAAAGTTTTTTTTATGTATACATATACACATTACATATATACCTCATGGAAAGATCATTTTAGCATTTACGCCTTTTTTAATCTCACTTAATATAACAAATTTTATGAGCGATTGAAGTTAAAAACTGAATATTAATGTTAATGTTAATGCTTTAATTATTTGTAAAAAAAAATTGACATTTAAAGCAACTTCTGGTGCTCATAACCCATTGACAAGCAATGCATTAGCTCTACTGCTATCTATCAAAGACTTAAATCCGCAGCATACTCAAACTTAAGCTAGTTAACCTTCCACATCAAGTTCATTGCAGCTCTGTCAATTACAATTATCATCTCTGGCGCACTTTAAGTGTAGGCTGGATTATATTTCCGTGCATCTGTCATTCGCTAAGCGACTACATGAAGGCAATCCACTTCACAGCGAAATGCTTGCCTCTTAAATTTTTAAATTTCCGCCATTGGCACTTGGCGGCATCAGCCACCGTCAAAGTTCGTGAAAATAAACTCGGCGTGCTTATTGCATGGCACTCGTACAATAAGTGAAATCTAATTTATTCATACAAATCTCTCTAGAGCAGCGACGGCTAAGTGACCTTTTCGTGGGGGGCATGGCCCGAATCTGGGCCATAGACCGGGCCACACAGAGCCCATTGCTGCCTTGTCGATCCGTAGTTGGGAGAAGAGCGAGCACTATTCGCAAATTTGCATAATCGCGTGAAGCTTATTTGTTAAAGCGTAGCTGAGCAAAACAAAATGTCACAAATTACACGCTCCAATGACGGCATTGCCGGATTGCTAAAAAGGTCAACGTGCAGGATGTGTGCGAATGTGTGAATGTGTGTGTCCGTCGTCCGTCGTCCGGACGAGCTACCGGGCTGCCGGGCTGCCGGAGCGGGCTATTCGCAAGCAGTTTGAATAATTTGCATTTAACATGCGCGACATGAAAACCAAATAAACAACGTCTTGCAACACCTACCCCATACGGCAACGGCTCCTGCTCCGACTCCTGCCACAGCTACAGCTCCAGCTGTCGCCTTTAGCTGGCCATAAAGCTGAGTGGCAATTTGTCAAGCAGCTAACTGGCATGGCCAGCCACTCGGCATTCACTTAGTTGATTTGTTGCACTCGTTTTTCGCCACCGGCTAAATGCCTCAAAATGCGATTTGATATGTGAGCCATGTGGCATGCAGCCTGCCAGCAGAAACCGGCCATTTCCGCTTGGCCTGATACGGCATCTCCCCTGCCCGGCCAATCGCCAGCCAGCTCGCTAATAGCAATCTTTGCATTAGCTGTGACTCCCCGGCCAGCTACACGAGTTCATTGAACTATCTTTTCAGTGAATTAACATAATGCGAGCGTGGCCAGGACTTTTGGCACTGTTATCCTTCCGCAAAAGTGGGCAAACTTTTCGCTTGTGATGCGTAACGCAGCTGCAGCAGTCAATAAGTTGGGCAAAAACTTTTCCACACATGATCAATATCCAGAGCGAGCGTATAAAATATGATTAATATTTATGTGTGCGTGAGGATGAGGAGCTGGCGACAGGGCAAACAAGGATATGTAATACTATGACTACAATATCAATAAACCAAATGCCAGCACGCCGGACACATTTATGATTTATTGTGTGTTTGGTCAGCGGTCATTCGGGTCTCTCACTCTCTTTCGCTCTCGCTCTCTCTTTTCTGGCTGCTGCTGCTGCTTAAATACATTTCTATTGCATATTTCACCTATGGCCAGGCGCCATGCTCCATTAAATCTTTTGGCGACACATTCAATGAGCCCCATAACGTGCGCCCTAATACCTTTCGCATGTGTGAGTGGAGCTGTCCCCAGCTCACTCCCGCTATAATCGCTTGACCGGCGACCGCTGCGGACATGCGCTTGGCACTAATACCCTTTGTTTATAAATGTTCTAATGGGTGGCAAAATTATACTTTTCTCTACTGCCAGAGCCCGAGCCCTAGCCAGAGCCATATCCAAAACAAACTGCCAAAAAGGGCCGAGTCCGAGCCGCATCCGCAAAGGACATGCAGTGCAAGCGGCTGGTCTGTCGTTGTTTAAGTGATAAATTGATTGGGGCTCCACGCACATACACTACACTACACTGTAAGCTATACACAGCATACACACACACATACAAACACAGAGAGAGAGAGAGAGCCTGCATGGTCGACATTCATATTGGCGGTCAGGCGTAGTTTACTCCGCTGTCAGGCGTTGGCATGTTGCGTGGCTATTTAGCCAATTTATGGTTAAGGTTAGTAGCACGACAGCGGTCAAAGGATAATAGTCGCAGAGACCACACGTCCTGCACAGGACTCAACACGCCGGTCGTGCCGCATCTAAGATGCCATCGACTTAGCCACGGGTCGTGCTTTGAGTTGGTTTTGTCTTTGACCCGAGCTCGAATTGTTTGTACAAGATCAAATTGCAGGAGGCCACACGCTGTGTGTGTGTGTGTGGGTGTGTGTGGGTGTAGTTGCTGTGTAGCTGTGCGGGTGGGGGGTCATGTTAACGGGCATATTATATTCCGTTTTATGTAGCTACATCAAGCATGCAGTCAGAGGAAATAGCTACACTGCCAGAAATAATGTGTTCCTGCCTAATTCTGGCCAGCTTACGCCTTCATCTTCTCGGGCAGTGCACCTATCACAGACATCTTAATATATTGGGCATATATATTTTTTCTGGGAACCTGCTCGGCCTCGCAATGCTGCTCGTTCCGCTCTGCTGTTTGCTGCTTCGTTTATGCTAAATTATAATAAATGTCATTGTATTCTCTCCTAAAGACCTAATGCCACATTTCGAATTAATTTATGGTGTGAAACTTTTGGCCTGGCATTCAGTTAGCTCCACGCTGCAGTCTAGTCACTCCCAGTGCGCCCCCCCTGCCCAAGGTAAATATCCTTTAATGTCATACCACACATATGCCCTATAAATAACTAACGAGACTGTGAGCCTCTGCTGCTCCAGAGTCTGTGCTGTGCACTGTGAGGCATCTCTTTAGAAGGCGGGTCAAGTAACTTTAAATAACTATTTGCATGTATATTAATTTATTCCATACTTGAGATTAGGATTAGCTTGGCAAACACACTTTAACCCAAAAGAGCCGAGGAAGCCAATAATGAGACTTGGCTAGACTGGCTCACACTTAGTTTAGTGTTGAATATTTTAGGAAATCAATGACCTTATTAGGTTTTATACACGCATACTCTTCATAGAGTGCTACCAAGCATGTTCAGTTTCTTTGTTATCTCTGTAATAATTCCCAGTAGTTTTTGCTCTAATTTAACTTTTCTCATCTCATCTATCACAGCGGTTTGTAATGAAAACAACAGAAATAATTAAATGCTTTCCATATTTTTTACGAATGGCATTGACCCAGCTGAAGTGAACAGAAATTAGGATTTGCATGACAAACAAAGCCAGCTCTGCACCGTTGATGCGAACTTAGCTTTTTCCCGACAGATCTGTCTCTTTTTAAGAGAAGAGTTGCATAATAGCGGGAATTCTAGATCTTTAAAAATTTGAAACAGTTAATAATAATATTAATTTACCTTATATCAATTTATTTTGTTTTATTTTGTTTTTTTTATAATTATTAATTATTTATTTATTTATTTATTTATTTATTTTTATTTATTTAATTATTTTTATTATATTTTAATAAATAAAATAAATTAATAATTATTTATTTATTTAATTTACTCTACATAAATTATAAAGCTAAATAGAACCAAGCAAGAATAATCTTAGTAATAATTAATAATAATTTATTTATTTTTATTTAATTTATTTTTTAATATAAATCAAAATAATAATAATAATAATAATAATAATAATAATAATAATAATAATAATAATAATAATAATAATAATAATAATAATAATAATAATAATAATAATAATAATAATAATAATAATAATAATAATAATAATAATAATAATAATAATAATAAGAATAATAATAATTATGAAATGGATAATCATAAATGCATATTTTGCATAAATCCTGCAATAATTTGCTTGCTTCCTCATTCAGTTATATCCATTATCCTTTATCCTTTCCGGCCAGATTTATGTTTTTATGCTCTAAATAAAAATATGGCAACACTGTTCCCACTGCACCCTAACTATATCTGGCATGGCTGGCTGCAACCTTAACATATTTTCAGCCATGAGTCCATGATTCCATGAATGCGACGCCGTGAACTACATTGCCAGCTGGCGCAGGATTGCAGATGCATTATGCACGAGTTTATTTATAAATATTTAAATGAGAGTGTCATTTATGCACTGATTTATTTATTTATTTTTGCATTTTTGCATCTCTTTTTTTATGATTATTATTGCTGTCAAAATCAACGCTGAATGGCAACCGCTTCCAGCAGGCGTTTCCGACACGAGCAAATGGAAATGGTGTGCAGCTCTTCCGCCTGATTGCTTGTGTAATATGCCTCATTAAAAATAATAAACTGTCAGGCGGTTGAAGGCGAACGCCAAATGTTTTGCTTTCATGATTTCGTTTTTCATCTTCGCTTGGTAAGTTTGAATGTTTGTAAAATTAATTGCGCGAAGTGTACAAAATGGAAAATAAACTTTCATCTTTTTGTTGGCGAACTGCAACAGGACTGACTCACTCTCTGCGAGCCATTTCGCTTTGTAACTGTATCCTTGAAATGCATCTCTGCCATTCTGTGCACAAAAAGCAAAAGCCTGCTGCCATGGATATGAATATATGTACATGTATGTCTGTATGTGTATGTGTGTGTATGCATATTATATTGTATATGTATGACCATACACAAATAAACATTATGGTATGTGTGAGTTTTTGTTAAAACTAAATGCGGTTTTTCAGTTGCTTTTCGCTGCTTTTTTTATTTTCTCATTTTTTATATACTTTTCACATTTTCGCAAGTGCAGTAATGGTTCATGAGGCGTGTGGCTGGGCGGGCTTGTAGGTGGCAGCAGAAAAGGCCATAAACTGAACAAAAACATATTCCTACCAACAGAGCGTGTGTGTGTGAGTGTGAGTGTGTGAGTGAGGGTGTCAGCTAAACGGCATTTTGGGGACTGCAGCTAAAGTGTACAAAAGCTTAGATTTCATAAACTGTGCCTGCTGCTAGCGATGATAGCGTGAGTCAGGGCTTGGCGATAATTCTAAAAGAAATTAACAAAGCAGTGCAGTCACAGTGTTGGAAAACGTATAAATTCCTATCTCTCTTCTTAACATTTCCAGCTGGTTATTAGAAATAGTTGACAATGGGATTACGAAGACTTTGCTTCTGGTGTGGTCAGAGCGCTTCTCCTTGCGTAATTACTCGAGCCGCCAATAACATTTTTTCTATTTCAGTGCATGGGAATTGGAATTGAAGTTGGCAAATCACATGCGGCTAGCCACACGGCCCACAGACCGCATTCTGCTTGCAATCATCGCCTTGGTGCTCGCCTGCAAGCCCAAGCCCAAGCACCCTCAGCGCCAGCACTCGGATAGAAATCGAGAGGAACAATGCAGTGGGATCGGACGGCCGTGGTCCACATGGACCATGTTGTTTTGGCGCTGTCAGAAGGGGGAAAGGGGGTGAGATGGGGCTCTGCTAAGACTGCGGTTGCTGCGCATTTGTTTGCACTAGAAATTAAAATGTTTACACAACCGAATGCCGACGACGTTGTGCATTCATGTTGTCCCCATCGTTGCAGTTGTGGTTGTTGTTGCTGTTGCTGCTGATGCTGCTGCTGCCTCATGTTTTCCAGTGCATGTCCTTCAACAACATTGTCCTGCTTGTGGCAGATGCTGCTGAAGGTGTGGCTCTCTTGCAGTCACCGCTCGATGCCCCTCGATGCGCCCTCAACGAGATTCGAATGCAACGCCTGTCGCCTGGCGTTAGGCATTTGCATTTGCATGCGAATTATGTGAATGACATCTATTTGAAATGTCATTTGTTTGTAAAGCCAAGCTTTCATTTAACGGATGCAATTACTGTGGTGATCTGGGGATTCCCAGCGGCTTAGCTGATGCAGCGCCTAACTGTTCGATAGACCCTCGTTTATTCCGCGTGAGCAGCTTATTCATTTCATGCCCCGTGCGCTCAGCTGCCGTTGCCAGTTGCGGCGGACACAACTTAACACCGTTTTAATCTGCCATTTGGCAATGCAACGATTTTCACTTCCGGCCTGGCGTGCTTCCTGCATCCTGCGGCCTCTGCAGCCCCCCGTCCAGGACGTGGCTGGACGGCCCTTGAGTCAAGGTGCTGCTCGGCAAATACTCGTTACATGATTGCCGGCAACTTCTTAGCGCCAGTCCCACTCTTCTGCTTGCCGTGCCAAAGTGCAGCTGAATATTTTATGAACTTGGCAAGGACTTCGTCTCTGGTTGGACATGCTGGCAGAGCAGGAAACCAGCAAACCAGGAAACCAACTTACCACAGCCCCAGGCTGTCAACTAACTAACACAGCAACAGAACAGAATAAAAACAAGTAAGAAGACTCTAGTCGAGACTGCTCGACTAGGAGATACCCTGAACCCTCCATTCTGCATGCATAAGCCCGCGCTCTGCTAACTGCGCAGTAAGCAGCGACTGCGCTTGGGCTGCGCTGCAGTGTGGGCAATAATATGAGAATTTACTTGGTGAATAACTTCTTTTGTAAACATACGATCTTAATGAAATTTTCAGGGCGTAACTATATGGTCAAAATGTGTGTACATTCCAAAGCACAAGTCTCTAGTACTTCAAATACGTTTTTTACAAATTGGGGGCGAAGGGGGCGTGGTATCCAAAATCTGTTGATTACAAAATGTTTGTATTCATCATATATATATACACAGTAAATCTGAAGTCTCTACATCTAATAGTACTCCGATGAGGCTCAAAAAACAAAATCAATTTTTCGATTATTCTCGATAAAAAAGTTATCGGATGAGTTATCGAAAAAATAAAGCAAACTCGTACTGCGTATGGTATTCACGAGTATGCACACAAAATTTCAGCTCTCTAGCTTTTATATCTTCTGAGATCTCGGCGTTCATACGGACGGACGGACGGACGGACGGACGGACGGACGGACGGACGGACGGACGGACGGACAGACGGACAGGGCTATATCGACTCAGCTCATCGTGCTGATCAAGAATATATATACTTTGTGGGGTCTGCGATGATTCCTTCTGCCTGTTACATACTTTTACACAAAAACATTATACCCTGATTTCCCATTTTCAATGGGTTCAGGGTATAATAAATAAGGACCAACAACAACAACAACAGCAACAACAACAACAGCAAAAAGTTGTGCTAGAAATCAAGAAATTGCGACAGATTTCAGCCTGAGCGCTTCACAAAGTTGTCGTCAAGTATTTATACATACATATGTCATTTCCACTAAATAAATACGAATTAGGAGCTACAAGCGGATAGTTTGGGCTGCCTGATCCCGAAAAATGTACAAATTGCTTTAATAATACACTGCAGCACTATTAAAGAATATTTTTATTATAAGTAAGAGAGAGAGTGAGTTGAAATATACAAGCTCTGATGCCATTTAAATATTTTTTTACCTTTGCCTATATGATTATGCTACTTTGGAAAATGAATATTATTTAGTCCCAAAGGCATTTCAACAGAGAAGCCAGAGGAACGCCTCTTAAAGAGACCTATTTTATTTTATTTTCAATAATATCATATTGTAATAATTTTAATTATAATTTTAGCTTTTACCTAAATTCGACATACATAATAAATATAAAAAAAATAAGTCAATAGTTAAAAAATTCAATTCTTCAGCTGCAACTATATTAAATAACTTAGACCTTTATGGAAATATATTTAAGGAAAAATATTTAAAGCAAACTCACTCAACCAACTTTTCTTTAAATTGTTGAACAAATTCCTAATAAAATCCAATTATATTTCATTCTATAAATATAACAATCTATAATTGATGCCAATCACCGAATTTTATAAACTGATGTCTGGAACTTAAATTTACAAGCACAAAGTGTAATCCATTGTGCAACTAGAGTGTATTATGGGTATGCTTAGTTCATTGCAAGGTCCAGAGCAAAAATATGCAAAATACATAAAAATAAATAAAAGGAAAGCTGAAAAATGAAAAGAATCTCGAGTTTCATTTGTGAGATTCGAGAGCAGCTTCGTTGCAATCGAGCAAGCACACAATGAACTTACGAACTTTACAGCTTGATTGGTTAGAATTTATTTATTTTGCATTTGGTGCTTTGTATTGTGGAGCCATTTCTCGCTTAACTGGACTTTCTGGCATTTAATGACGTCAACACTTTTTGGCCAATTTTGTAAATTTGTACTTGTGCACTGTTCAGCCGGATGAAGCAGCTGCCCAGGTGAGCGCCAAGCAGCTCCCTGGAGCAGCTCCAGCGGGCAGCAGGTAAACAGAATGGAACCAAGGCGTCCACAAATAAAGGCCAAAGCATATTTCTTATATATACTTTTTGTTCTTGTGGTGCGCGCTCTGGCCATGTTTTAGTTTCGGCTTCGGATCGAGCTCCCATTTGTGGGGGTTTGATTTATACGAAATTCGTTTGCAGGCACTTCTCGTATTTGTCTTTGTTTGCGTCTGACTTCTTGTTGCTGTTCTATGCTTTGTGCTCCGCCATTTCGTTTATTTTCATTTTCATTCACATTCTCATTCTCATTTTGGTTTTCGTTTTCGTTTTCGTTATGGCCGCCAATTGAATTTGCTTTTATTGCATTTATGTGCGGCTTGTGGCTGTCTGCTTTTGCATTTGGCATTCGACATGCGATTGGCCCACTACATTATCTCTAAATAATTTATGTTTGTATACGTTTTAATTTAATTTATTTGTACATCCAGACTATTTGTTTTCCTTCGTTTTTCTCGATTTTACCCTCGCTCTGTCTCTCTTCTGTTGTCCGGAAAACAAACCCCGCCAAGCGCATACAATAAATTCTTCATATGTCTGTCCGCTTCTGATTGTGGTAAAAATCCAATATTGATTGAGTAACCGCAGCATTGGCTTTGGCCCAAACTCCAACTCCAACTCCAACTACAACTCCAGTTCCAGATTCATGCTCAGTTTCCGCGTCGAACCTCAACTGAGGCAACAGCTACAGCCAACAAGTAAGAAATCGTAAAATGCCTTACCCTGCAAGCCAAGTAATTGCTTATATTATACGAGATTTTATGAAGATTGTTTCTTTTGTATTTCGAATACTACTATTCGGAATTGCACTTTTGAGACTCTCTCTCACACTTCGCAGCCATAAAAAGTGCCCAACGTATGCGTAATAAATCTGGCATGCGGCTTGCTGCCCCAAATACGTACTCGACGAAAATCCGCTTAAGGAACTAGGGAGGTCCAATCGATTATGCGAAAAGATGTTAAGCACCCACATTAAAGCTGTCATGACGATGAGCTAACCTATTTAAGCTGAAGATATAACGGAGTAACCCTTAACTGAGAGCCTGGGACCAGTGTTGAAGAGCTTTCTATCATCGAATTCATTCTATCCCATCGTCTTTTATTTTTTTAAATACCAAAAAATTCATAATCCTTTAAAATATCTTTTGAATAAAATTCAGCTTCGCTCCTGGGGACTCACGGAATTTTCTCCACTTGTCTGTTCTCACAACCCTCGCGTGTTATGTAAACCAGCTCCAGCTTGTCTTGACCTGCAATATCTTTAAACTGACAGGTATCATAGGAGAGCTGGCCTTTGTCGCTTTCCACGAAGTCTAACAGCATTTGTAAGAGATTTTTAGATATAATTTGCTCATCCGAACGCAAATTTGCATGTACGACGCTGTTCAGCATGAGGTAAAGATCGTCGCAATGTAAAGTGCCTGCAAAACATTAGTTGTTTAGTTTGAACTAAGCCATAGATTTTCTTTAACTACACTTTACCCAGAGATATATCAGTCCGTCCAGACAGCCAGTTTCCCAACCCAAAATCGGGAGGATTATCATAAGCGTAGCAGTAAAATGGACTCTTTCGTTGTGAACGAGTCAATTCAAGAGTTCTCTGAATAGGGTTCCTAAACAAAATATCCGTAAACATGCGCTGCAAGTCCAAATAACTGTCAAAACTGAAGTTGCGATCCCCCAAATATTGGTACTTCAGTTCTTGCGAATACCTATTCAGATCTTCAGTATTGTTCGTTATGTGGCGATAAAACAATAGATCTGGTGCCAGTTCATTCCAACGCATGTTTAATACTTCAATTAATTCCCTGTCGTCTTCATCATCTTTTTCCAGGAAAATTGCCGCGTTGAAGCCACCCTCCTCGACAGTATAAGTTAAAAGCCAAGGAATCTGCAAATATTTTCCACCTTTCATAACCTCGACAGGATGTTGGGTGACGAAAGGCTCTACAGTGTCGGGAGACTCAATAACTGGGCCAAAGGGCGCGAACGGTACGTAGCCGAATACCATAAAGTGCTCCACAGCGCCGACTATGTCCCTGGGTTCCTTTGACTGCAAGCAGTGCTTCAGTTCCAATGAATTCCCATTCACGTTACATTCCAATGCATGCCCCAGCTTCAACGCCTTTTGTCTTTCATCAGATTGAGTAGCCCAAGGACACAATGCAGTTCCACTGAGCGAAACAGCCACCTTAACCAAACCCTCTAGTCCTCCATACAACAGTTGGTAGTGAACTGAAGCGCCGCCTGCAGAGTGACCCATTAACATAATATTCTCCGGCTCTCCGCCAAAGCTGGCGATATTCTCCTTGATCCATTGTAGAGCCAAACGCTGATCCTTCAAACCAAAGTTTCCCGACAAATCTGAATCGCCCGTGCTCAGGAAACCCAAAGGTCCCAATCGATAACTGATCTTCACCAAGATGAAATTGCCGGCAGACATGATGAGCTCCTGCCCATACTCCATGACACCTCCGAACATAAACGCTCCTCCGTGAATGTAGGCCATGACGGGAAAGCTGCTCCGGCTCGCATTCTTTGGCCTGTACACACTCACGGTAAGGCAGTCCTCCTTGCCGACTATTGCACCCTGAAGAAATAGACTGAACTGCAGACAAAACTCTGGCGCCTTGGTGGCATCAAACACCTCGCTCCACTGACGTTTGTAAGGTTTCGGGGCCTCAAAGCGAAGATTGCCAATCGGGGGTTCCGCATACGGTATCGACTCAAAGCTATGGTAGTCGCCCCTGTCCCTTCCACGCAGCTGCCCATTGGATATGTCCACTAGCAAAGGATCGGCCCAGGCTACATCTGGCCGGATCAGACACAGACACAGCCAACCTATAGATAATGTCAATCGAGACATGATATTGTATCGCGGGCCCTTAATTCGAACTGCGAGAAGCAATGGTAAGTCATTCTCGTTTTATTTGCTGCCATTGCAGGCTCAATTATTTATGGGGCGTGGCAGTGGCACTGAATATTCACAGTTCGACTGTGCGTGTATTCGGAATAAGTATATGTTGGAGCTAAACGAGCTAATGTCCGCTTTCAGGAGCCCAAACTCATACTTACGTACCTAATGATGAGTTAGGCGCATTTAGCTAAAGTCACAATAATGTATCAGATATTAGCTAAATGCTAAAAAATACACATATTAACTGGGCGTGTTTTCAGCTTCATAGATGCAATTTTCGTCTGCCAACTGCAGCTCATAACGTGCCTCATTAGAATTTCCCAATCTAACTAGGGCCAAACGGCGAAAAAATTGAAGAGTGTATAGTTGATTATGAATTTAAAAATGTGTAAATACCTATGTATGATTGGATTGAATTCGAATCGTATCGGAGGGTATCTCCGCAAACTCCGCCCCAACTAATGACTGGGTGTACCTCTCTGTCAAGTTTCATTCAGCTTCAATTCAGTTGCGTGTTCAAGCTTAAATGGTACATTTTTATATAGTCATGGTTAACGATTACTGCAAGTCGGAAACCTACCGTTAGATTCGAAGCTGGAAAGTTGATCAAATGCATATAGGGTAGAGTCTCGATAGCGTGTACCCCGTTAAATGGAAAATCGTGATAAATGGAAAACAAGTGTATATCCCTGAACAAAATTAATTTAACAATAGTTCTCGATAATTTGAATTAATGTGAATTAATGTATAGAAAAGGCTGCTTGACTACGTGATCCCCTGAACCCTTTGAGCAACTGATATTTCAATAATTATTTTAACATAAATCTACATTTGGAGTTTAACGATTCTCGCTCTAAAAATTTAGCAGGTAAAATTTATTAACTTATTTTCGATAATGATTCAATCGATAAAAAAAAATAAAGGGAAGTTATCGACTTTTACAGAAAAACTTTATATGCGCGGGACTTACACGGACCTGGTAAAGAAATTTCGATTCTCTGGCACTTACATCTTCTGAAAACGACGCGTTCAAGCATACAGACAGACGGGTAAGGCTAAATTGTCTCTGCTCATCGCCTGTTTCAGACTACTCTCATCAAGAAGCGCAACTAAAATGATGATTTCATCTGGGAAACATAATATATTTCGAATAGCTCGTAACAACGTATGTCGGGAAAAATTAAGCGTGCATATATACGTATTTAATGCGGACATACAAATGAATATCATATGCATCGTTCACTTGCCCAGACGTAACTATGGAAAGATTCAGAAGCACTCCGATACCAGCTTAAGGAATTAGGAGCTCCAATCGATTATGCTTAACCCAAAGATCTAGCGGAGTAACCCTTTGTCGAAGACATAAGCTGGGGTTTTGTTACGGTTGAAGTGATTTCTAGCATTAATTCTACCCCATCGTCTTTTATTACCAAAAATACCAAAAATCCTTTTAAATATCTTATAAATAAAATAGAACTCAGCTTCGCTCCTGGGGACTCACGGAATTTTATCCACTTGTCTATTCTCACAGCCCTCGCGTGTTATGTAAACCAGTTCCAGCTTGTCGTGGCCTGCAATATCTTTAAACTGACAGGTATCATAGGAGAGCTGGCCTTTGTCGCTTTCCACGAAGTCTAACAGCATTTGTAAGAGATTTTTAGATATAATTTGCTCATCCGAACGCAGTGTTCCATGTATAACGCTGTTCAGCATGAGGAAAAGATCGTCGCAATGTACAGTGCCTACAAAAAATATCAATTTAGCTGGAATATCAAATTTCTCAACCTTCACTTTACCTAGAAATACATCAGTCCGTCCAGACAGCCACTGTCCTACACCAGAATCGGGAGGATTGTCGTAAGCGTAGCAGTAAAATGGACTCTTTCGTTGTGAACGAGTCAATTCGAGAGTTCTCTGAATAGGGTTCCTAAACAAAATATCCGTAAACATGCGCTGCAAGTCCAAATAACTGTCAAAACTGAAGTTGCGATCCCCCAAATATTGGTACTTCAGTTCTTGCGAATACCTATTCAGATCTTCAGTATTGTTCGTTATGTGGCGATAAAACAATAGATCTGGTGCCAGTTCATTCCAACGCATATTTAATACTTCAATTAATTCCCTGCCGTCTTCATCATCCTTTTTCAGGAAAATTGCCGCGTTAAATCCTCCTGCCTCGAGAGTATAAGACGAAAGCCAAGGAATCTGCGAATATTTTCCACTCTTAATTACCTCGACAGGATGTTGGGTGACGAAAGGCTCTACAGTGTCGGGAGCCTCAATAACTGGGCCAAAGGGCGCGAACGGTACGTAGCCGAATACCATAAAGTGCTCCACAGCGCCGACTATGTCCCTGGGGTCCTTTGACTGCAAGCAGTGCTTCAGTTCCAATGAATTCCCATTCACGTTACATTCCAATACACGCCCCAGTTTAAACGCCTTTTGCCTTTCATCAGATTGAGTAGCCCAAGGACACAATGCAGTTCCACTGAGCGAGACAGCTACTTTAACCAAACCCTCTAGTCCTCCATACAACAGTTGGTAGTGAACTGAAGCGCCGCCTGCAGAGTGACCCATTAACATAATATTCTCCGGCTCTCCGCCGAAGCTGGCGATATTCTCCTTGATCCATTGTAGAGCCAAACGCTGATCCTTCAGACCAAAGTTTCCCGACAAATCTGCATCGCCCGTGCTCAGGAAACCCAAAGGTCCCAATCGATAGCTGATCTTCACCAAAATGAAATTACCAGTAGACATGATGAAATCGTGCCCATATTCGATGGGACCTCCGAACATAAACGCTCCTCCGTGAATGTAGGCCATGACGGGAAAGCTGCTTCGACTTGCATTCTTTGGCCTGTACACACTCACGGTAAGGCAGTCCTCCTTGCCGACTATTGTACCATGAGGAAGTAAAGTGAACTGCAGACAGAGCTCTGGCGCCTTGGTGGCATCAAATACTTCGCTCCACTGACGTTTGTAAGGTTTCGGGGCCTCAAAGCGAAGATTGTTAATCGGGGGTTCCGCATACGGTATCGACTCAAAGCTATGGTAGTCGCCCCTGTCCCTTCCACGCAGCTGCCCATTGGATATTTCCACTAGCAAAGGATCGGCCCAGGCCACGTCTGGCCGCATCAGACACAGACACAGCCAACCTATCGTTAATGTCAATCGAGACATGATATTGTATCGCGGGCCCTTAATTCGAACTGCGAGAAGCAATGGTAAGTCATTCTCGTTTTATTTGCTTCCATTGCAGGCTCAATTATTTATGGGGCGTGGCAGTGGCACTGAATATTCACAGTTCGACTGTGCGTGTAATCGGAATAAGTATATGTTGGAGCTAAACGAACTAATGTGTACACAAGCTCATACTTACGCACTTAATGATGAGTTAGGCGCATTTAGCTAAAGTCACAATAATTTGTATGGTATTAGCTGAATGCTAGCAAATACATACATACCTATATTAGCTGGGCGTGTTTTCAGCTCCATAGATGCAATTTTCGTCTGCCAATTACCGCTCATATGAAATCTCATTAAAATTTCCCAAACAAATTAAGAAGTACATGTATAGTTATGAATTTAAAAATGGTTATCTTTGGTTGGTCTGTATCTCCATCAGATCCGCCCCAACTAATGACTGGGCGTACCTCTCTGTCAAGTTGCATTCATTATTGAATTGTTTAATTTAATGAGCCGCTTTTACAAATTTTTTGACGGTGCTAGCTTGGTAAAGGTTTTGCTTCGTGGCTGTAAAGTGCTTTGCATAAGCCATTTCGCAACTCTGACTGCATGCAAATGGAGTTCAAAGTAAAGAAAATAGTCAGGACATTCGGATTTTCTATAATGGAATTTTTATGTATTGTAGCTTTCCAGCCGTGTGTGTGTGTGTGCATACATATGTATGTTTATTTATTTAAAAATAGATACATTTGCCGAGCTGTTGTATTTGAGTCGGGCAATTTAAAGTTTATGCGCCTGAAATGGGGCCCTTAACGTGCGTTGATCATATTTTGCACTCCGGATGCCATTGTATTTCTCGTCATTTACATAAACATAAAGTCGTTTGTTATCCATGGAGCGTTGCAGCTGAAGCTACAGTCTAGTTGCGTCTTACATATATGTATATACACACCTATACACATATATGTATATGTACATATATAATCGCAGATGGTATAGGGGCTGTCCGCAGTCGTCAGCCTGCTCCAAGTTTACGACTGCTGCATACAGTCGTAAACTTGACTGCAAAACTTTCTGTTTTACATTTGCTGCAAACCAGAGTTAAGTTAGTTTCCGTGTCAACAGTTCATAGTCCTATTGCCACGCCCCCTTTCCAGATTGGTCAATTCGCAAAATGGCTCAAGCCCACCTGCCTAACAGCTCAGCTTGATTGGCAATTAGTGTTTGGCGGCCCTCCTCCCCCCTCAAGTTGGGTTCACGCTATTTGCCTCTCCGACCATTTCGATTGTCGGAGAGAAAGTGAAGCTCCAAATTGAGTATCAGTTCCGCTTGACCGCATCTCGCAAGTTTCTCAAACTATTGCATTCTTGGCCTAAATTAATTGGTGCATTACCCAAGTCCTGTTCGACTATGGCCACAATGCAGTAGATTATTTGCTCGAGTTCATTTTAAGCATAGTTCGCAGTTGTCGATGTCGAAATCGCTGCAGACACTTTAAAAGCTGTTCGAACTGGAGTTTAAATATGAATTCTAGTTTATTCATGCAGGTTATTAAACTTTATCTCCGTCTCGCTCTCTCTATCTCTAAACATGTACATGGTTAACTACAAGAGAGCTTGGGCTCCAGCTCTCTATAAGCTCTCTTCAGCTAATTTCCCGCATTGTTCAGTCAAACTTAGTTTTAGTCAATTTGCTGGCAACAGCAACAACAGCTGTTGGAAGTGATTGCAGCATGGGAACATTGTACGGAATTGTAACTGAGATCCGTCCGGCCCATTCCTCCGATAAAAAGAAGCCCGGCAAGAAGCAAACGCAGCCAAGGATGTTTGTCTGGCTTCCGTGGATGGAGCTTGTTAGCGTTGATTTTATGCAGATTTTCACGGAAAATTTATGTAGAACAGCGCAGCAACATTGTTTGTATGTATGTGTGTGTGTATGTATATGTGTGTGTGTGCCAATAGCCGGAGTACGTAGCAGATTTTCTCGAAATAAAGACAGACGGGCCAAGTACATGGAGTGTACATTTCATTTCAAATTGATTTATGCGTCTCTCACTTGAGCTCCCTTCACTTATTCGTTGGCGTAGCTGGGAAAATGCTATTCCTTCTCTCTCTCTCTCTTTGTCTCTCTATTTCTCTCTCTCTCTCTCTCTCCACTGCGCTTGATTACTTTTCAAATTGCTAGCTGGCTGTGCCAAGGGATTACCAACTGATTAACCCCAATATTGTATCAAGTGCGCGGCATCAACAGCAATATTTCATATTTGCAGCTATTTACAATTGCGGCAAATATCCAAATTTATTGCTAATTAGCAACAACAGTTGGGCGGGCGGAGGTGTGGGTGGGGTCGAGTGTGGCTGACATGCAAATTTGATGCAAAACTTTCGCTGTTGGCAAATTAATTCGGATTTCATTTGGGTCGGGTGAAAGGTGGTTGCGCTGGGGGCGGTGCAGGCGGAAGTGACTTGCTCAACGCTCCCGACAGATTAGCCTACGGATACATTTTGCTGATGTCGGCGATAACTCTCTCCCTCTACCTCCCTCTCTCTCTCTCTCTCTATGTCACACTCTCTTCACCTCCCTGCGTGTGGATGTGACATTGAGGTTAAGCATATGTGAGTTTCGGGATCCGCCCTCCTCCAGAGCTCTATTAGGCGCCATAATTAATAGCAGCTTAACTTATAATTACGGTCAACGTAAACCACACAAAGAATCGTTTTAGCTTAATTGTCGAGGTAGTTCCCATGCCATCTGCTTGCTTTTGGGTCCTCGCACAGGACACATGTAAATTTGAGAGACAACATGAGGAACAAGGCCAAAATCAATATGACAATTTGCCGAAAGCTAAGCTGGGCAGCTGCAGGTTCGTTTGGCCATTACTACCTAAATAAATTAGGCGTACCTGTGGGAATTTCGGTTTCTATAATTGCTACTTAATTGGGTCGAAATATATGTACCATAAGAATATGCACTTCAAGAGCCATTTACACATGTCTTTAAGGTTTGTTCATGCATTAAATACTCTTTTAATCAGCTGAACAATAATTGAATATGCCTTATATTTGCTCTTGCATACATATGTACATATATTTGTATGTATAATGAATTTTGTCATATATATTGTATATATGTGTATGCAAGTAGAGAACTCTTTGCCATGAATTGAAAAGCAAAAACTTTACTGGTGAATGAAATTTATTTCTTATATTTTGTGGAAAACTTCAAAATGTTATAAAATGCATATACACATACACATATGTATGTATTTTCTTTTTAATTTTTGTTTAGCCTTTTAATCCCTTACTCTTTTTTTTATATCGTTTTCTAATTATTTTTAATTAATTAAAAAATAAATAAATAAAATAAAAAAATAAACTAAATTAAATTAAACAAATTAAAATTAAATTTAAAAATAAATAAAGTAGTAGTAGTAAAGTAAGTCTTTTTTTATATTTTTTTTTTTTTATTTTATTTTTTTGTAGTTTAATTTAATTTATTTATTTATTCATTTATTTTTGTAAATTGTAATTGTCGATAACGATAAATGATTGTCACATAAATCAATAGATATTTTGTTTAGTTTTTTATATTTCCAAGAAAACCTAATCAAATAACATATCAAGCCATTTAATTTTTACAACCAAGTTTTTTTCTTCTTTGTTTCATTCGCTTTGTCTTTTTCTGTTGAAGAAAAATTTGTTGGCAGTTCTTGCCACAATAGTCTAACATTTTTATTAAAAGTAGATTCAAGATAATAAATATGTGGGAAAGTTCAATATTATAAAATTTTGGCGAATATTATAAAACTCTACATACTTAACAAATTAACTTTGATTACCCGGCCAGGAATCAAAGGTAGATAAACGAAAAAGTTGTAGTTGTTAGTGCAAGTAGCCTAATTTGGCTTTTAGCATGATTAAATATGTATATACATATACATGTATCTGTATTTACTGTATAAACTGGTTATACTGTATATACAACGGAGCCACAAAAACAAAAAGAATAAAACTTTCATGTTTATGTGCACACTAAATGTTTTGCCAATAAAGTTTTATGGGTTAGTTCGAATTTATAGTTTTGTTTGTTTTCATTACATTTTGGCGCATTTTATTTACCATTATTTTTATGGCTATCGCCCAATTTATGCATTAGCGGAATATACTTTTCAATTCTACTTACTGTGCGCGAAATGCAACCTTTTACTTTTTGCGTTAACGAGAGGTTATTAAATGGATAGCTGATTATGGGAGTGTGATATATACGATGTCTCCCATCAGAGTTTCTTCAGTACGGGAGCAATATAAGTAGGCCAGACGACCTCATTCCACTTATTTATAGAATTGTTTAAGAGTTTACAAACTTCTGGCAAGCAACAGGGCTGCTCGCTTATATACCCAATATATATTTTCAAATTAACCACGTAATCCCAATAGACCTCACGCCGCGAACAACCTGCTCAAACATAATCCTAATGTAATTGGAAAATATTGCCGAAATTAGGCTTCCGTAAATATTTGTGGGGCAAACAAATTTAGCTTATTGAAAAATGATGCTCACAAACGAAATTAATCGAGAACGATTAAAATATTGACACAAATTGAAAACGGTACGCAGTGCTTTCCCAATTGTGCCGATAGAAGATGATATATGGGCTTTAAGCAGGACTTTAAAGCGGCAGTGGCTTGCCTTTAATATCAAGTAATTTATGTGCAAGCAAATTCGCTTGCCGGCAGTAAAAAAGCACCAAAAACAAAAATGGAACATCTTACGAGATTTATAAGAAGTGAAATTAATGTGGCAGTGAGTCTTCAAGGCGCGCACACACACACAGAAGAACTGTTCACAAAAAGTGCGATGAATGTGCTGGTGGAGCAGAGGCCTCTGGACAAGACGACGCCCCCCTGCAGCCCTGCCGCAGCCCACTAAGTTCGCAGCTCGGCAAATGCGAATCGAATTTATTTTATTTAGAACACCATCTTTGCTCGCGCGTTCGTCCTTTCGGCTTGTTGTTGTCCTTGCCAGCCGAAAAGCGAAACTTTTCGCGCTTAGTTGCCTTCTAAAAGCACAAAAACAGTTTGCCTGTTCTTAGACGCGGCAGCACTTTCCACAATTTTCTTTATGCCGCATGCTTTCGCCTCGCGCTTGCTTCCCATTCCCATTCTCTTTTTTTTTCTGCACGCGCATTTGAAGTTATTTCAAAAGTTTTTCGCCCATTTCGGTCCACATTTCTATTTGGCGCTCTTTGCCCGTCACCAAATGACAACTTAACGCGTTGCGCGCGAAAACTGCCGGAAATTGAAAGAAGAAAGAAACTCGGCGAGCAAGCGCCCGAAATTGGTCACTTTATAGCAGGCGCCGCCCATTAATAACAATTTTCCCACAACCAAAAACTATTTACCCATTCAGATAAGCAGAGAGCCAACTAAATAACCAGCGAGTACACATCTAATTCATATTCATTTGTGCTCGTGCTCATTCTGCTCATGAAGGAAACAAAGTTCAAATCAAGAGGCACCAGAAAGAGTGTTTATGTGTTCCCAAAAAGTTAAATTGCCAATCGAATACTCTCTGCACCTCCCTCTGGGGTGTTACTAGCATCTGATTAATTTCAGAAGTATGATTCTCGATTTTATTGAAGCAGCTCAAATCACGTAGTATATAATGCAAAGTGATAAAGGCATTGTGTGATGATGTCTTACAACAAATCGTCTTATTTGGAGAGTGGCTGGGGAGGAATCACTCGAGTTGGCAGCACTTTTCTTAGTTTACTCAAATTGGCACTCTAGGAGAGTGGGACAGATATAGCTGTGGCTGCAGACGGAGCAGACAGTTGCTGAGAGAGAACGAGATGGCAACGAGCAGCGGAAGAAGCTGCTCAAAGCTCGAGACGATATACATAAGAAGAAAGCAACTCATTTGTAAGAGAAGTGGGATTTGTTGGACAGCATAGTTCAAAATAAAATAGAAATAAATAGATAAATATTATGTGTATGCCTTTTAGAACTTCTAAATAAATAATCGATTTCAAATCGCTTCAAATGCTTTGAACTTACAGCTTCCATGACAACACTACATGGAGCTCCGATGCTAACTTCAAATTCAATTTCAACGACTATAACAAAAATATAAATGTAATAAAAAATCATTTAGAGTAAAAACTGTCTTTGAATTTAATATGCAGTTACAATAAATTTAAATCAATGCCATATTTTCATCACGTCAACTCCCAATCCCTTAATTTCATGCGACAGCATATGCTATGTAAGTATGTATCTGCATAGAAACACCGTTACGCCGACTCGCATAGTTCGAATCACCTGTGTTCATGGATTCTCGTCAGTGCAAGCTGAAATACAGAAAAAAAAGCAAAAACAATTTAAAGGCAATTTTCATGCAGCGAAACGCAAAATTCGTGCAGATGATATGCTTCCGGCGCAGCTCATGTTGCGGAATATCTTATCCCGTAGTTGTAGTTTGTTTTTGTTGCTGTTGCTGTTGCCATTTGCTTTCGGCTGGCCCAGTGGGCCACTCTCCGTATGGCAGTACGTAGTATTTATCCATCACTGACAATGTCAAATATATTACCCATGATGAATGACTTTGCGGATTTGATGAATGTGTTTTGTGGCTTTTCGCCTCTACCATAAACGAACAGCCGCACAGCACACACACATACGTGTATCTGTGTGTGTGTGTGGGCCGAAATAAAAGATATATGCATGTGTGTATGTTAGAGAGCAAAAAAGAAAGTAAATCTGCACATGATTTATAAAATTTCAATGGCATAGAATGCAGATATGTCAATTCAGACAATAGGCCAGACAGCCAGCCCCAAGCACATGCGTCTCCACACTCCTCTCATGGCAGGCATACTGCGTACTGCCACTATCTAGTAAGTAGATTGAGTAAGTTGTGAACTTTAATTAATAATACAATTAATTTAATATTCTACATACTGCAAATGAAACAAGCTGATAATATTTATGTACATATGCTGTAAATGCTAAATAAATAAACTGTTATCAGCATTATAATGGAGTGGACCTATTAAAGCATACGTACGCACAGTGGCTGCTGGCCGTAACGTCCCGGCAGCTGAAGTCACTCCTCCGTGTTTCCCGCATCAAAGGAGTCGAATAAATTACTCGGCAAAGAAAGGCACGTTCCTGTAATAATGGCTGGTCAATTTTAATGAGTATACGTAGAGGCACGCACATGCTTAATATGGCACCAACAGACAGACAGAGAGAGAGAGAGAGAAAGGGCGAATGTGGGAGAGGGTGAGACAAAGAAGAAAGTGGAGCTCAGGCTGAACAGCAACGGCCATTGGCTGATAAGTCCATTGCGCCAATTGAAGGAGTTTGCTGCCGGCGTCTCTGTCAGTAACGGCTTGTGCTTTCAGGAGATGTCAGTGCACAGGATATATGTGTATGTGTGTGTGTGTGTGTGCGTGTGCGGCAGAAGAAAAATGCTGTAGTAATTACATTAACAGCAGCGCCGTCGGTAAGAAAATGTTGTTTATTGAAGCCAACTCTGAATTGTAACCATTTTCATTAAGATTGAAATATGTATCTGAGTTATTTGGCCGAGGGAAACGTCCGATGGGGTATTTGACGTTTTCCTTGTTGATAAGCACACTATTTAATTGGGGGTAGAAACTATATGAATTGCAAATTTTATATAAGAGACCTTTGCCAGCTGAAGCCGTGATATTTTGCATATATTTCTTGATTTCAATATATAGAAAAAAGTTATTTTTTGACTTATTTCTTCTTTAAAACATATATCTATATATACATTAGATGACGCACTTAGTTGCATGCGTTTCGAAACTATTCGCCATGATTTAGAGCATTGGATCAGAGGAGAGCTGTGATGACGGCTGCATGGAGATGTCCAGCAGGTACAGCCGCATAGCGATATGCCCCTAGAGTCCTCTATGTGGGTGTGGGGCGTACGTTGGGGGTCACAAGTGCGTTTAATGATTCGGGGCTAGTACGCTGGCCAATGGGCTGGCCATTAAGTACAGACTCGGCCATGTTTTATGGCCACGCAACATGGTTTGACGATAAATAGAACCGAAAAAAGAAGAGAACGCAATTTTTACTCATTTTCGTTGTGTTTTTTATTAGTTTTGCATAAATAGAACGAGACAGCTGGGAGTCTTTGTTGGGCCGGGCATGATAACTGTCTATAAAAATATCATTTTCAGTTTCTTTAATTAATTTTTTATTGACATTCTTTTCGGTAAGTCCCGTTGTGTTGCGTGCTCGGCAATTACAGCACTGTCTCAGGGCCTGGCCGCGTGCCAAGTGCAAAAATGTTATCAGAAAAACATTAATGCGACAATTACGACAATTTTAATTGTTTTCAAGTTGCACTCGCTCATTGCCGTATTGCCGTATTGCCGTATTGCTGGATTGCCATACTGTTGGACCCCAAACGCCGCGAAACGGGTAATTAAAAACGTGTTATAAAGCACAACTGCGAGCTCCAAGGGAGACATTTTTCTGTTGACGCTTGGCTGGGTCGAGTCGCGTTAATTGCTGGCTGTTGGGTAGAAATTAATGTTCGTTTTAGAAGCACATTTACTTCATAAAACGTAATGAATGACTGATGACATTACACGCGTTTGCCAACCCTCCTTGCCAAAGACGTCGCCTTGCCCTGCACAAGCAGCGCGAAAGCGACTGTAGATTGAGATATCATCCACTGACACGTCGCCAATGGGAACTTTGCTCTCACGATGCTCGATAAGTTTGGCCAGATGGCAACATCAATAGCTTCTGTCAATAGTTTTTCAAACTTTCTCCAGGCTTTTCCCCCACTGCCTCCTGCCGCACACAGTCTCCATTCAATTATTAGTTTCTGCTTTGGACGCCTTAAAGGGAGCACGCTAATTGCCATGCGATGTGAGCAAAGTACAAAAAAAAAAATGGAAAAAAGAGAAAAAAATCACTAAAGTGTGGAAAATATACGCAAATGTCGGGAAAAGTTGGTGGAAATCTCATTAAATTTTCATTTCTAATTTTCCAAATGGATTAACGCTAAAAGATGCAGAAATCTTTCATCATAATTAGCACGCGGCGCTGGCCAGCAACCAGCACGCAGCGCACATAGTTGTCCACTCCACACACACACACGCGCTTACACACACATACATGCATACATACATACGAGCACACATATTCATTCATACATACATATTCATGAGCCAGTCTCTGCGCACAGTCCACTGCTCCCCAAGCTCCCATTCACGGCTCCGTTTCGCCTCCCACATTGTCCGGCATTTTTCTTGTTTCATACTCTTATATCAAAGAGATATTATGGATTCTGCAAGTTGCAAGTTGAAGGAATAATGCGTAGAAACTAAATATGGCTTAAGGTTGGTATGCACATAAATATTACTTGTGGTAGCTCGAAACTTTATTCTAGTCTACTTCTGGCTTTGCTGGTCTTAGTCTCATCTTTGGCTATAAATAATTAGATATTTATATAAAATTGTTCTAATAAAGTACTTCTACTGTAAAAGTGATCTTTAATTCTATATCATGTCGTATATATGTTAATTTAAATATTTTTCAAAGTATTATTTTTAATTTTTTTTAAAATCGAATTAAGCATTTATTTTTATGTATATTTATTTATATATATATATTTTTTTTTACTGTGCATATATTCGCTTTTTTTGTAAGAGTGAAAGTTAAATTGGAGATAAATATTTATTCATGTTTTATATTTATCTCTTTTGCTAATTTAGGGCAGCCAAAGTTCCGCGTATTATAAGCTGACCAATTCTTTCCCTGAATTTATATATACATAATATATATACATACATAAATGTATTTTTTTTTTTTTTCATTTTTGCTTATGCTCGTGTATCTATTTGCAATGCTGCCGCCGGCGTGGCCTTGCGCCTTGTTTGACTAACTCATTTTGAACAATTTGCCAGGCTTCTTGTCCGTCCAGCCACTGCCTGCTGCCTGCCGCCCGCTGCCACGCCCCGCTAACTGTTTAATTAAGCTAGCGCCCAGATAAGATACTGTTACTACTAAATGTGCTACTTACAATCTGTTGAAACAGAAAGCGAAATCTAATTACAGCTGCACAAAAGCAGCGCCGGCAATCTTCAAGGCAATCAATATTTAAGTAGTTGAGCACATTTCTGTCTATTCTGTGTCTATTTTCCCGCTTTAGCATCATATTCCGCACATCTAGCACATTTTATATATATATTGCTCGGCCTGACACAATTATTTCTCTCTAATTAAATGAGCAGCAGTCAAATTGGGAAATTGATTTTTGATGCGTTCTAAAATATGCTATAGAGGAGCAGTGAATCTCTTCTTAATGTGGGTCACGTATAAACTATATGAGCAAATATAGAAAAAATAAATTGTAGTTTATTTCAACTCTCATCTAACATGGAAATAGTTTTAGTCATTCTCGATTCGAATTTATGTGCTCTCTTTTCCAAGAAGAACTTCAAGAGGAGGAAATATGCTTATCTTACTTGATTTCCAAGAAACAATGTTTCATAAAGTATTTTCATTACAAATTTCGCTGGGTTTGGTTGGCCTTGCTCAAAATTTGAAATGAATAACTTAATGCAACAAAGCATTTAACAGGGCGCAGGGAGGAGAGGAGGGCAGGAGGGGTTGCACTTCCTGCGCCAAATTCTAAATTCTAAATCCAATTTAATTGAAAACAAGAGCAGCACGTGGTCACACACAGAATGCCAGAAACATGAGAACATTTTTGAGAATTTACTCTTGCCATTACTGCAACTAAAGTCGCACACAAAGACTTTCAGCTTCTTCATAAGTCTCCCGGCGGGTGGGCCGGGGCAGCGTTCGGGGCGGTGGAGTGTTGGAGAGGGCGAGGCGGGGAGCAAAAAGTGCATTTCCTTAGACGCAACTCGGAATGAACTCATTTTGTCGCTGGCACGCAAAATTACAAAATACTGTCACGTATGTTGCTTTTTAGAATATTGCACGGGGCAGCTGGGCGGGCACCAAAGGCACGGGAGGAGGCGGAAGGAGCTAAGGATACTCGGAGCTGAAGAACTAATGCTAAAGAAAATATCAACTTCTAACATAAATTTGGGTCAAAAACTTTAATTTAAACGAGTGCCAGTGTCGCCTACAATGTTAGGTTGTTGCTCTTGTTGTTGTTGTTGTTCATATTTGTTTTTGCTGCATTTTGGTAAGCAGAGGCGGTAGCAAAAAGCAAGTATCACGTATACGCACTGTAACACAAACACAAAATACAAATAAATTAGATGCACTTATAACCAGCCAGAACTCGGCTTTGAGAAAATGGAGTGTGGAGCGTGCGTGGGAGCTGGGAGCTGGGAGTGTGCTATGTGTGTGTGTGTGTGATGTAGATGGCAAGATAGGAAGAAAGGAAATTTACTAATTTCAAACTTTTGCACGCATTAACCTCGAAAATCTGCGCACAGCCAAATGCCGATTTGTACATAGATGAAGTGCTGCAGGGATGGGCGCTAGAAAAGAGCAGAGAGAGAGGGGGATGGAGAGGGTGGGGTTAGGGGCGGTTGTCAAACAACTTGAAGACACGACACACTTGCGACTGCATGCAGCAGACAGTTACACCCACACACATACACACACACACACTCGCTCGCTTGTTGTATTTTGTGTAAATAATTTGGGTCACGATCTGCGCCCTGTAGCAGCCGGGGCGGGGCAGGGTGGTGCCGGGCATGTGGCTTATGGAGCGGAGCAGTGGTCGAGAGCCGTCTTGCATATTGGTTGGCATAGCTGCAGCGAGCAGGCGGCAGCTGCGACGATGACAAGGGCGACAAGTTAACGCGGCGTATACGTAACCGCTGAGCGCTGAGCCCGGTCTACGGGCGGCTAAGGCCAATGAAGACGTGGGAGTGGGCAGCAAGTCGAGTTGAACTATTGTCAAGTTTTAACCTCGATATGCAGCCATGTCGGATAAGGCGACGCACCCACACACCCACACACACACACACAGACCCCTGCAAGAGATGTGAGATGTGCGCTGCTCTCTTTGGAAGGCACCGCTGGGCATAACTAGAATAAGTAACAAATACTATGGCGGCCCCAATGTCAGCGAGGGGAAATCTGTGGGGAAACTTTCCGAGAGCAAGGGAGAAAGACTACGGGCGGCTGCTGGGCGAGAAGCGCCGCGTAATCATGCAGCGTCGACGATGACCTCTTGAGTGCATAACAACAAATGAAATTGTGTGACAAGGCAACTGAGAGTACAGTGGAAACGAAAGAGCAACAGCAAGCATAAAATTTGGCAGATGATCCCACATATAAGGAAATTCCCATATTGATTTGCATTGCAAGTACTTAATTAGTTAATGCTCTAACTAAATCGTATTTGTCTGAAGCTAACATTGCTTTGACTGCAATCGAATCATATACATGAAGTATATTATTTACATGTATATGTGCATGTGCCTCCCATTGTGTGAGTGGCTGGATTGCGAATGAGGTTGAGGTTACTTAGGAGCGGGTGCTTGGAGCACGGCGGCCGACTATTGTATGCCCGGCCCACAGCATTATGGTAGGCGTGGCTGCTCGAAATGCGCCGCAAGCGCTCGCAAGACGTGTGTGCTTATGGGCGTGTGGGTGCGTGTGTTCGGCTGTGTGTGTGTGTGTGTGTGTGTGTGTGTGTGTGTGTGTGCATTTAGGTATTTCCATGTCAGCTGCAAATGCCACTCGCACAGCGGCAGCCCGTTCGCCGTACAAGTTCAAAATCATGTCTCGTTGGCTGCCTTTTGGGGCCAGCTGGGCATTACAAGCAGGCGAGGCGTGGCGAGGCGAGGGGAAGGGAGGAGGAAAGGAGGCCAGTCGTGGGAGTGGCACGCCTGCATTCTGAGATGAGACAACAAGTTTTCTTAACGTGTTTACTGCCAAACTGTATGCACTGCTATTTGCTCGGCCTTAGCCAGGGCTAAGAAATGTTTTCATTCACTTTGTGAGTTTTAGCAGCCTTAGCTGAGGCAAGCCAAGGGGCTCACAAAATATTATTAAGTAAATGTTGAGCTGGGCACTCTGTGGGGCTGAAGAGCGACTCTTGACATGCAACAAATGGCATTAAATAAACTCAGCCATGGACGAGAGCGGTCGAAGAGCACAAGAAATGCGAGCTTGGCCACACACACACACCCAATGAAAAAGTTCAAATAAACTTGGTCCGACAGCTCTCGGCTGGTAATGTAGTTTCAATATACAAATCAATAAGCACAGCAACGCAGCCTGCCGATGCTCAGCTGGAACAAAGGCACCTGGCCAGAGCCGACGGGGGCATTGGGCCAACATCAACTGCAGACTGCAACCGCAACGGACAACCGCAAGCTGGCCCCCTGCTCGCTGCTGCTGGGTTCAGCAAACTTTTTCGACATTTTATTTCAACTGTTTCCCAGCCAAACGGAAGGTGCAACAGAAATGCTGCAAGACCCAACAGCCAGCCAGCCAGCCATCCAGGCAGTCAGGCAGACAGCTAGGCAGCGGTTCGCAGAGCCAAGAAAAAGTTAATGATGTCACTTGCACTTGCCGTAGGCAGCACACACTCTGGCTCTGGCCTATAATGGCGATTGGAGCCAAGCGTTTGCCTTGCCACACAACAGCCACAACTTTCTGGCCGAAACCGCACGAGTTGCCTGAAACAAGTGATTGAACAAGAAAGTACGAGACTATTAAATTACTTATTGCACAGGCAAGAGGCCCAAACAGCCGTCGAAGAACCAGGGCTAATGCTCCTCGATTGCAGTTTATAGATACATTTAGATAGTAACTATTCCTTTTATGAAGCTCTTTAAATGTGATTTATTATAGATATAAGCATTATTTACTTATAAAAACTCATTGGAATTCTCAAATGTTAAGCCTACAGTTATATGAGGAGTGTTTTCAAAAGGAAACTAGTTAAATGTGATTTATTATTATAATTAATATATTATTATTTATTACAATTTTTTATCATTTTTGTCTATAGTCTATTTTATATAGTATATTTCGTTTTCCTATTTCAAATCCATTGCTTATTATACTTTCAAGTATTGTTTGCTATTAAAGCTCTTTTAAAAACATAATTTTTCCATTTCTATACACATAGATTACTGAATTAACTGAAACTAAGCAAATAACTAAATTAATTATTAATGCATTCTTAATTTATCATTTAACATTTTGTATAAATCACTTACTTATATATATTCAAATACGAGACACACTTTCTATTAAATTTTATTATCTAACGCCCTTTAAACAAGAATTCAGAGATTACTTTATAAAAAAAAACCAATGATGTTAATGCACTACATTAATAAACGTCTGGGATGGAGAAAAAAATCGAATTGCAAAAACAATCACATTAATCGATTTCAAGGCTATGGAACCCTGGCAGGGTCGGCTGGAGTGCCATAATCGTGCGGAGCACTCAGCAAAATTTCAAACAATTAAATCTTAAAGTCTCGTTTAGAAACTGTTTTCAATTGTCGCTCTCTCTTTCGCTCACACTCGTTCTCTCTATCTCTCTCTGTCGCACTCTCTTGGGTGTTGCGCAGCAGCGAACTAATTATAAAACGGATGCGCCATCGGTAGTCCTTGGGGATCGCAGCTAGTGGGCGCAGTCGGGGGGAGCGAAGAGGGCGAGAGAGAGGGGGCGTGGCAGCTCTTTGTGTTTAAGGTCCGCAGCCGAAAGGACAGATAAATGCGACGGTCTGCGCCACGAATAAGAGTATTTTGCATAATTGTTGACCCAGAAAGTCGCAAGAAAGCAACAACAACAAAATAGTGAACGAAAATGAAAAAAAAAGAGCATGGCAAAAAAAAAATGTTGTAATTTCTCTGTGCGGCTTTTCGTTGCCGTTGCTGTTGTTGTTGTGGCAAGGATATTTGTTCGCTTTTGCGTTGCTTTAGTGTGCTCCTCTTTGGGGCGCCACCGCTGATTTGTAATTAGGAAACGGCCGCCAACTGTCGCCGTCTCTTTTTGGCTGCAGCCGCGGCCCATTTGCACCGCTACGGCCGCGGGGCATTAGCGAACGTTAAATACCCAAGTGCCATCTGTTGTGGAGCCCCTCCCCACCTCCTCCCGCAGCCGCCACAGCGCCGAAATTAAATGAATGAAAAGTGCTAGAAGAAAAGTGTAAAGCAATGACGCCTCATTCCCAGCGGACATTTGAGCCAAGTAGTGCTAAGGCAACGCCACTTTGCGGCTTCTAAGGCGTGAATGAGAGAAAGAGAGAAAGAGAGAGAGAGAGAGAGAGAGAGAGAGACAGAGCCTGCGTAGACCGGCAAAGGCTCCAGAAAGTTGTGCCTGGTGAAAGTTTATTAAAATTGTAAATTCCCTTTTAATATTTTCCTTTGACTTGGGCCCATCTTCAAGACAATCTGGCGCGCAAGGAAATGCACAAAATTGAAATTATTTCATGTCCGGTGTCACCATTTTGCCTTCCGTTCGGGCACCCTTTTCGCATTTTTCTCCCTTTTTTCTGTTTAAATGCCAGACTTTAATGCCATCGCCCGTGCCATTGATACAGAACTTAATTCTCGTATTTTCGGTGCGACGGAAATTCGTTATTCTGTTCAGCGACCTTCGTCGCAGGCTCGTTGTCCTTGCCCAAAGTCCAGCCTGTGCGCTGTTCCATGCTTCCGTTCTGTTTCACATTATATTTTGGGCCGATCATGGCTGGGCAGTATTTTAGCATACTTTTCAAAAGTTTCTTTCACTTATTTTATTGCCATTCGGTGGTGATTTATGTGGGACTTCTCATTAATGGGACCTGCCAAGCGATAAAGAGTGGCGACATTATTAATTCATAATACAATACCTATGTCATTTTATGCCATATCTGATATTTTGTAGAGAGTAGAGTTTTAAATCGAATGATAATTTGTCTCATCTTCTATGCAGTCAATCTCGTTCGTGCTCAAGTCTACAGCCCTCTATTCATTTAGTAAAGCCGCAAATCCCGGCAGCCTCTCACGAAAAACATATTTTTTGTTGCCGGCTCGCCACAAAACGAAAATCTCTTTCAAACCGCACACAAAGCGTTCAACCAACACTGACATCCAAAAGTTTTCCACCCAGGTGCCGAAGCGGGCAACGTTTTCTGGTCGTCGCTGTAAGAAGCTTGGCACTCGGCGCTTTTCCGGATTTAGCATCTACAGGCATTGGCTCAAGCCCTCACAGGCCCACACTCTGCCCTGTCGCCTGTCCGCCCGCGTCAGCTCCTTGAGCTGCATTTCAATGCCTCACCTCCTCACCTTGTGCGAGCAGTCTACGCCCATAATGGGGGCCATTGATTGCATTCAAGCGCCAGATGGCAGCCTGCACACGGAAGTCAGATTTGTAGTAGTGAAAGGCAATAATGAAATCAAAATGTGAATGCACTTTGCATTTCCTGCTCAGTTTGACCCTGTTAAAAGTACAAGGAAGTAGAAGCGCTAGTCGGTCACCGCTCGGCTTGCCAGCCAACCAGCTAACCAGCTTCCCTTTGGCCTGAATGTGCACTCATTAGATCTCATTTTGAAAATGATGTGGCCTCGGCGCAGCTTATTCCAGCATTTGAATGCGACGTGCCAAAGTTCAGGATGTGGCGCCTGGCGATGCGAGCACGATTTAAATGCAGCTCTTGAAATTGGACGACGCGTCGAGCTACGGACTTGGTTATGTTATATACACATGTATATATAATATATACATATATAAGATGATTCTTTTACTCTCCTTTATATAGTACATGCATACATGAATTCCCAACTAGCTGCTATCGGGTTTTACAGCAACTCTTACCTTTTGTTCCAATGGCAGATTCTCGACAACGTTTGCGTCTGTTGCTCTATTTGCGAGTTCTCAATTAATTTAAGCTTTTCAGTTCACAGTTCTTTTCTAGCATTTTCAATTAAACTGCTTTCATTACATTCAATCAATCTAGTTGGCCGAACATTCGATCACAACAAATGTTTGGCCCCAAGGCCGCTAGCTGACAATACGTAGACCCTAACAACTGCAGCCCATGTCAGAATGTAACGAGATAAGCCGCCGCCTGTCGTGAGCCACAAAGTTCGTCATGCCATGAAAATACTCTACTTGAGGCTGACATGCTCTGCTGCGCTGTGTTAATAGAAATTTCGAATGCATCCGTTTGACAATGCTCGACCTTGTTGCAGAGCATCGATTTTATCCCAATTACCTGAAGACCTTGGCCCAATCGGGGCAATATCTACATACATACATATGTATGTACATAGTATACACTTATGCACTTATGTACATACATATGTGCGTAGTATTTACAAGCTTCCGGAAGAAGGTTAAATCGACATTCAAGCCCATGAATTCCAACCTGTGTGCTGACACGTACCTGTATACTGTAAGCATCGGTATACATATGTATGTTTGTATGTATATGTTTGTATGTGTTTGCAGGAAGCACTATTAAAGATGACTCAATGCCGTGTCATGCATGGAAAATAAGAGTAGCTTGGCTAGAGATGTAAAGTGCACCCAAAACGTCTTCGTACAGCAGCCAGAGCTTGCTCAGATTGAGAATATTTGGGTATTAATATTTGCAAAACTCTGTAGTTGCCGGATGCAATGGATGGATTTGTATACATATGTATTTGTTTCAGGTACTTAGTACGTAATAATATAGTATTTGGGTATATCCATGAAATTAAAATTGAACCTGTCGATCTTAGGTATGGAAAAATATGTTATGCTTAAGCGATAGGTTTCTGCAAATATCGCTTGACTGTCTCTGCGTGCCTGTGCAACTCTTCTTTTACGATATCCACATATCGTAAAATATCGATAGTTCTTATTATGCATGAAGAATACACTAAATACTGAACAAGGTTATGTCATCACTATTAAAACAAACTAAACTACTTTTTATCAATTTAAGAAATCGAATGTTTACAATCTGATACAAATAAAAGCTTCACTTAATACATTTGTTTGTTTCTTTTAGATTATTATGGCTGGAAACTCACGCGATCTTAAGGTGGAGACAATGACGAGTATGTACTATGAAAGCTACACCTTTTAAGCCCACGCTGGAGTGGTACATCCATGGGCCTTACGAAAACCTATGCAGCCAAAGCCAGTGGCACGAGACACAGCGCCACATTATGAAATCCATATTGAGCCCAATCAGAGACTCTACTGCAGCTCCTGCCAACTGCCTGATCCAGCTGGCCTGCAACATAAACATCGTGGATGTCACACGCCGCCTTCTGACGAACGACGACGACACAATCTACACCTTGGCCCACAAACTGGCCGAGGCAATGGACTGTCCGTCTGAGCAGCCCGGCATTATTAATTTTTATTTTTTTACTAAAATTATTTATATATAAAATTATATTTTTATAGATAGGAAATGTCTGAAAGTAAATTAAATGGGTAAGAGTATAAACTATACTTTAAATTAATATTTTTAAATTAAAATAACTCCAATTTCTTCAACCCTTAGGCTCTATTCGATATTCCCAACAAAGAGAAGCTGAAGAGTAACAGAACTTACTCAAAGCTTAAGTTTTTCTCAAGTATGTAGAGCAGCTTACCGATTGATCTGTGACAATATATTCCATTTCCGATTTCTAGCATAGATTTCACTCCAATTTGTTTCATGTCGATCAGGATATGAAAAATGATTTCTGTGTTTGTTAGTTAATTATTCAGATTATTATTTATTCAATGCAATAAATTTTCTCAGTTGAGAGTTTTCACATAGTTTATTTTCGTTTACATATATAAGTACGTTGTTGTTCTTTTGTTGCTGTAATTAGTTGGTACTTAACGGTAATTTCGCTATATGTTCGCACATAACTGTATATGTATGTATATGTATAGTGTATATGTATTATTTTTACGTTGTTAAAATTTATCTTTTCGTATTATGCATTCGCTCTCTATTGTGGCATATATCTGTATATAAGTGTGTTATATTTACAGTTAAGTAGTTGTAACAGTTTTGCTAATGCATTTTCTTTTCGTATTGATTTTATTTTATTTTTCATTATAATTATATTTTGTTTTTTTGCATTGCATTTGCCATGCTTCGATTAGGGCGTCAGACGATTATTAAGTTAATTAGTTTAATTAAGTAGATGTGACTAAGCTGGCCTCGGGTCACATTTTAATTAAATTTATGAAAAACACTTAAGGACTTAGAAATGTATTTTGATTTCGTTTTATAGTTAATTATATATATATATATAAGTATTTATATATATTCGCTATACCATCGACTTGACTTACGCTCTAAGATGCATGGCTCAACATTGAAGTGGGTGTTGGATTAAGTAGTTAGCTATTTAAGTGGAGCGGGGAGTTCAATTAAACGGAATTAAAATCGAGGCGTGAAGGGTTCAAACTTTGCTGCAGCTCAAAGACGGCTGACCGCAGAGACCGCAAGCATTTGATACGTGTTTATTTGCAGAGGCCTTGAAAAGAGTGTGAAGTATGAAAGGCAACAGCAGCAACAAAAATCACGATCCGAAGCATGTAGGTGAGGATGAGAGTGTGGGAGAGTTGGCTGTTCACCACAGTGTTGTTGCCTCATTTAGTTGCAGCTGCTTGTGGTTGGATTTTATTAATGAGCGACAGGCTACGCCCCGTGATGACAACTGCCAGGCGATGCGCACTGTATATATAAATATATACATATATATGTATTTGTGTGTGTCTGTATGTGTGTTTATTTGTATGGCATATAATGAATATATATTCGATTATTTGGACTTTAAGTTCTTGTGCAGCGGCTAATTGCAATTAAGCGTTTAATTGTTGTTTTTTTTTTCCGCGCATTAACTTGTTGGCTTTCTTTTTCGCACTTGCAATCGCTGCGCACAAAATCCAAATAAAAGACACATTTCCTTTATTCATATTAAATTGGGAATTTTTTATGGATCTGTGCATGTACATAAATATTATGCTGTGTTTTATTTCTCTTTTCAACAATTATAAAATGACGTAAATAAATTTAAATCGATGCAATTCGCCTGCTGCTTCATACACAATGAACCCGGCACTCTGTATAAATTTTACGAGATTTTCTGGCTGTTGTTTCATAACATTTTAAATGCAATTTATAAGTATTTCGAATACTCCGCGCTTAACTCTTGTGTGCTACACATACAATATATCTATATATCTATGTATAGAGAATTTGTAATATTTTTTATTCCATTATAATCAATTAATTTACATGCTTGCTATACACATACCAGCATAGAGTTGTTTTCATCTTTTTTATATACACATATCTTAATGCTAACATACAAATTGATGTGAGTCTCTCAATCAATATATATATGTATATATATATATATATTTATTTTTTTTTGTCATAATTTTTTCAATTATTTTATGTAAATTTTGTTTGTTTCGAACATGTTTTATGCCGAGATAAGAGCCAGCAAAATATGGTTGTTCAACTGTATTTATGACTTAACAAACGTAACGCAAATTAAGTTCGAGCTGTGTAAAAATATTGTAATGAATATTACATGGCATTTGAAATAATATTTTGCATAGTTCTCTGTGCTCGTGCCAAAGCATTTCGAATGCATTCATTTTAAACGAGAAATTTGAAATTATTGTTAACAGCTTTCAATCGATTTGGCAGCTTAGGTGAATAGCTTTCTTCGTTTATTTTTTAATAAAATTGATTTGTGCTTGAGAATAAATGAACTGTGGGGCAGCCAAGTGCTGCGGCTATTGAGAAATGTTTCAAATGCAATGCACAGAGCTGAACTGAATTGAAGACAAACAAGGTAAAGGACACATGATAGCCTTTGAATAATGCAGCATGCCATGCTGGACTCCCTCTATCTCTGTCTCGTTCTCTTTGAGCACACTCGTAAATACTTTGCAATGAAAATGCATTCGAGTTGACCAACTGCATGCGCTTTATTGGAAAATATCAAAAATGATTTTTTATTCGATTGGAGCCTGGACTCGTTCGCTTTCCTTCCGTTTGTCTGAATAGCAATGCTTTGGCTGATAAGAATATCCTTGCAATTTCATTTGATGTTGCATAAATATTTACGTTTATGCATTTTTGCAAACACACGCACACACACACACACACAAATACACAACAACCAAATGCCAGTGTATAAATGTAAACTTATATATACATTTATATAAGTGCGTGTGTGCATACGTTCGCCTGCCTAGGCTAGGGTCTAGGACTAGTTGCTTAGAGCTCGTAGTACTTACAATTTAGTTGCATTCTCTTACCATTGCTGCCAGTCAGATGCTTTTGTCTCGACTTGCTTTTATGAGTATTTTCTTACTTACAGATAAGTTAGCAGATAAAATCAACTACAATTACAATATGCACTCGACTTTTCTTTTTAAATATTTCCTGCATATTTCTTGTTCGATTTAGCTTTTATATAATCTGATTTTTTCTATACGTTTGTTGGCTGCGTTTTTCTTTTTGTTCACTTTTCCACCTAGTTCTGGCTTTTGCTTTAATTCAGCTGCTTTTCGCCTCCCCCCTGGACTTGTCATGTCGGTTGTCCCACGCCGATCAGGAAAACACTCAGCAGCAACGCCAGAATGCACAGTGTGTACGCACGTGTGATGGGGGCCGATGACGTCACAGCCGAGGCCGATGATTCTCCTAGAAAGAAGCAATACAAATGGAGTATTAGACATAAGTTGAGCGTCGTCTTATATGCATGGTAGTAGTAGAAGTAGTACTAGTAGAGAGTTGAGAGTCTTTTTTATCTCATCTGTATTCAAATATGAAATAGATTCCATCTGCCTCGATTGGGTTTAAAGTTTGCCTATAAAAAAGTACTTTTGCAGCTCGCTTTCGGCAGCTTTAAACATTCATCGCCTTAGTTTTAGTTTAAATTGCATATATAAGAGTATTCTATATACATATAATATAATATATGTATTATACTTACCATTTATTATGTTGAGTGTGACCGTCGCACTGGGACTGTTTGACGGGCTACAAGTGTAATTGCCAGTGTCGCGCTTCTTGGCCGACTCGATGATTAATGAGCCGATCTGAGTGAGAATGGTGTGCGATTCCGGGAAGAGAGAAATAGAAATGTAGAAATGTAGAAATGTAAATTTGTGTACAATAAATGTATTTATGCAAGGCAAAGAACTCCCCGGCGTGGCAGCGAAAGATAAATCGCAATTGAAATGTCAGCTCTGAGCAGCGCTTATGACAAGCTCAGCGACACGTTGGCTAAATATTTAACGAGGCTGCGAGTCACGTCTGGCAAGAGGTCAGCTCTAATTTGCAGCAATTCAACGACATTTGCCTTTAAGACGTCTTTGGGGCGTGGCTGGCATGTGACATAAATGCGAGCAGTGTGAAGTAATATTGTAATTTCGCTGATGCGGAACGCCGAAGGACGCGGCCACGTGGCCAAAACACGGAACACGTAACACGGTAGACGGAGCACGGTAAACGGAAGACGGGCAACGAAATTTGAAATCAAGTGTAATTAAATTAAAATCAACAAGGGAACAATTGATGGAACTCACCGTGCTCTGACCGTCGCCGCTGGCCTCTGGCAGATTCGGGTCCAATTGCGTGCGATGGCGTCGTGAATCGGCGGCCAGCTGCTCGGTGCCGTGGTACCACATGATGAACGTCGGCGGCTCCAAGGCGCCGCGGACAATGCAGCGCAGGACGACATTGCTGCCAGCTTTGACATAGCGGTCCGGTTCGCCGAGTATTTCGGTTCGAGGAACTGTAACAAATACCAAATGCCGTCAGACATACAATGACAATAATGAGCACGATGCTGATGATGCTAATGATGATGAAGATGATGACGGTGCTCATTACGAGTGAAACTCAATGGCAAATACGGCGCGTGCCTGTGTGAAATTGTGACATTGGCGCTAATCTATTGAATTAACAGCTGCTAGTCACGTCGCACACGTAAATCTGCGCACCTTCGCGTTTCATGCGGGGGCAGGGGGCGTAGCTTGCGCTGTGCCGAATTCACTTTTCAATTTTTCACTTACTGATGCCATCAGTTACCCACACACACACAAGCACACACACAGACACACTCGCATAGGGGAGAGGCACGCACATGCATAACAAACTATGCCGCTGTCTGTGGCAAGTTGTGTCAAAAAGCGAGTTCCAATGCTATAAAAAATACAAGGACGCAAGTTCAAATTATTGCCACACACACTCACACACACACACACATTTGCACATCACACGCGTTGTTTCTTGTAGACTGCGACCGCCCCGCCCCGCCCCCTGGGCCGACCATGCCCAACTGGCTGGCCAACGGCGACGTGCGCTAGCGAATTCGACAAAATCACGTATACGCCGGGTTTACACTGCTGTTAGACACACAAAACTGCGCAAATTGAATGTGCTGAGAATTCGCACAACATTCTGTCTGCTCGCATGCATGTGCCAGTGTATGCGTATGCGTATGCGTATGCATATGAGTATGTGTGTGAAGGCTCTTTGCCTTTGGTGTGACACCAAACTGTGTCAGCCTGTCAAAATTGTCGCGCTGTGCATGTTAGTTTTCCAGTTGCTTGACTGTGGCTGTGGCGCGTCGCAGCCAAAAGGATGTGTAATATTATTAGCCACCGTCCCTTGGCCCAACTACAAGGATTTGCACTCTGAATTTTTATTTGAAAAAATGAATAAAATAAAATAAATATGCCATGCAGCAGTTGCATAGCATAAACTGAGTAGAGATTTAAAATACGAATTTAGCTTGGGTTTTAAGTAACAATCAGATGAACTAAAGTATTTTCATACTCCATTTCAAAGATTTTAATGCAATCAACTTCAGACTTTTCTCATAATTGAGAAAGAGCACAGAGCATAAGAGATTATAAACAATTTATGAATAAAAATCAATCAGAAAAGATGATGGAGATGATAAAACTTTCTAAATAAAAACAAAATCAAATTTATATTTTAAGGAAAAAAATCGTTTGAAAGTTTGAAACAGCAAAATTCCATTTCATGTTCTCAAAAAAAAAAATAAATAAATGAAATAAAAAAATAAAAAATCTATGCCATAAACCGCTATCAAAACGTTATTCATTATAAGAATGGGCTTAGCTTAAGTTAATTATGGAAGTATTCAGATTAGGGATTAGCTAAGCGATAAGCGCCAGGAAAGCCACGAAACCGCAGAGAAGAAAAACAGGAAAAAAGAGAAGAAAACTTTCACAATTTGAGCTAATTTTCAGCTGAACAAAGAAAAGAAATTCGCGCGGAGGGAAAGAGGGAGGGAGTGGGTCGTGGCATAGTGTGAAGCGAATTACAGCAAGTTAAATTAATTGGGTTTATTGCCAAATGCTTTTAGGGAAATTAGTTGAGTTTGAAATGTGCAGCCCGGCTATGTGCAGAGGCAGCCGCCGGCCGTAAGCATTACGGCGGAATTGTCACTCCTGATGGCGAGATAAAAACCAAACGCGTCAAAAGGAAAAACAGTTGACATCCATGCCCACAAAGAATCGGCTTTCAACATATAAGATTAGCAGCAAATTAAATAAGCGGCCGAATAGAGCCAAATTCTTGCTGTAAATGAATGGGAAGCGGCGCTGGCAGCCCGACGAGATGAGCAGAAAACAAATCTCATAAAACCAAATCTAGTTTGTCGTTCAATGATGCGGAAAAAAATAAATTCATTCATTTCGAATGGCTATGTGTGTGTGTGTGGGTGTGTGTGTGTGTGTGCGTGTATTAACGCACAATGGGCCGAAATTGAATTTTGTGTGTCAAAAGCTTTTCGGTGTATTTGGAAAGATTAGATGGATTCGAGGAGATTTCTATGTTTGAAATGTGCAAAATAAAATAAATACCAGCAGCTGTTACATTTTGAGAGAGCTCCATGATCCAACACCTTTAATAGATGATCGATATAACATTCAATAAATCGTGTTACCGCAGAGATTTCTATTTTTTGGTCATTGTGCTGCTGAAACATCAGCCAAATGAGCCGGAGCCAAAGAAACTGACATTTTAACCAATAGGAAAAGAACCAACAAAAAAAACAACAAATTTACACACACACACACATTGGCATAACAAATTGACCGAAAACTACGATCCCATTACCCCAACGAGCCAACGGCCAAGCATCAGGCGAAAACCAAACGGAGCCAGGCATAAAATACATTGGCAATCGGGCCACAGCAGCTAGGCCAAAAGAGAGACAGAGAGAGAGAGAGAGAGAGAGATAGGGAGCTGGGGTTTCGCAAATCGACAACATGCAAAGGGAGTTTTAGTCGTTTGCACAGACAAAACGATGCAATAAATACAAATTACATGGCCAGGCACAAAATCAAAAAAGCGAGCAGAGCCACAAAGCGAAAAACTAGAAGAAAAACTGAGGAAGCATCGAGCTGCCGGGCAACTAGGTGCTGCCGATAATGGTTATGGCTGATGAGAGAAAATGAGACGGCGCTGAGCCAAGGGCCGAGCAACAGAGGAGAGCAGCCAACAGCAGCCAGACAAAGCCAACACTGTGCCAAATGACTGCAAATAATGGACCGATGCCCGGTTTCTGGAACCAAACTAGAAAAAAAAAAATGGCTGAAGCCTGCAGCTCTCTAGCCCTGGCCCCTAACCCTACCCTGGGTCACATCCATTGTGTGTGGCACGCATAGAAATCCTTTATGCGTTCAACTTGTCGTTAGATTAACGCAAAATGTGGCCGCGCATACATAATTTACACCCGCTGCCCACCACAGCTCCCTCCCCCAACACCCCACTGCCACGCCCCCCAGCAAACCGTGAAGCAGTTGTCCGTCAGGCATTGTCGAAACGCAGAAATACCTGTTGGACGCTGCTGTTGCCTTACAGTGGCGTCCCGTTGTTAGGCACACTACTGTACACACACACTCACACAATGGGGAGCAAGTGCTTAGCATACAAATTAGCTCCACCGGAAATGCGAAAATCACTTTTGGCAGCGCATTATCGAGTCGGCGCTCCTTACGAGATTTTTTTTTTTCTATTTTCTGTGAGTTTTGCTTAGTTTTTGCTCGTTATCTTGCTCCACACAAAAGTTAAAGTGATTTGTATAAAATTATATTCAGTTCGACTATTAGCAAGGAATTTCCCTTTTGATTCCTAAAGGCATATGCATAAGTTAAGAATGTTAAAAGCATAAAATGATATCAGAAAATTCATTTTAGATAAACAGTAAAATTCTAATGAGAGGGAGAGCTATTAGCTCTTTTAATTGCACTTTGATAATACGCCTTCATCCCAATCTAATCTAAAAATTATTTTTAATTTTCTCTTGCTGCAGCTGTTCTGTGTTTTCCTTAAAGTAGATTCAGTCAGCACTTAAAACTTGTGCACAAACTTTCATCCATTTAGCTTGTGTTCAAAGCATTTATTATCAATTACAAGTGAGCAATACACAGGCTCGATTCCAATTTTATTTAACCCCAAAGGCGCCTACACACTGGTCATTTCTGAGTTAGTTTATGGGTGCGGTGTGCCTCTGTCTATGTGTGTGTGTTGTGTTTTGTGTGAGCAAACATGAAATTTAATTAACTTTTTTAGACTGTGCCTTAAGTGTGCCTTCATGTGTGTGTGTATTCGTGTGTGTGTTTGTGTGTGCTTAACAAACCCAAGAAGTGAAGCTCACACAAAAGTTTTCTCGTTAAAAAACTTGCTCAAAAATTGCTCTGGTCAAAAAAGAGTTTTCAATGGAAATGCAGCAGGCACCGCAATTTGAATGCAATTTTGTGAGCAATTGCGAATGCAGCAGCCGCATGAAAGATGCAAAGATCTCCAGGCATGTGTGTGTGTGACCCTTTGACCCCCAGCCACACGCGTACGTCCCCTGCTGCAGAGCTCCTTTTCGGCTGTCTGTCTGTGCTCCTGTTCAGTTGCGCATAACGTCGCCCTGGGCCAAGGTTCAGCCACAAAACTTTTGCCCACATTTATATACACATATATTTGTATATTATATGTATGTATATCATATATATATTTATATGTGTATGCCTGCTTGCTGCCCCTGCTTGACCTTCTGTATAATGCCTTAATTGCATGCGCTCAATATGCTCTGGCTCGCAGCAGCACAAGGACTAGTTCTAGGCCCACGCTCATGCTCATGCTCATGTTGTCTGTGTCCATGCCCTTGCCCAAGGACGTCGTCACTTACCAACAACTTGCAGCTGCACGCGCGCGCTCACTTTCGGCTCGGTCGAGACCTGGCACTCGTAGGTGCCCGCATCCCGCGCCTGCACATATTTGATTTGCAGGGTCCAGTATTTATCCGGCTGCTTGAGGGCGAGAAAGCGCTGATCCGCAATGAACACGGCTCTGCAATGGAGTAAGATATTTAAATGAATTAATGTAGATATAAATTTAAATTTATTTATTTGTGCAGCTGTTATCGATCTATCCGCTTCTCAACTATTAGAGGCAGCATACCCACAGTATTTAGATGGTATCAAAAAATGTCACAAGGAACTTAGGTAAATCCTTTGGCTTACACACAAACGGAACAGAATCCGCATGCAAAGCGCTGCTAATGCGAGGCATGTTGCATGTGCAACACTGTTAAGTGGCAGGGAAACAACAACAACAACAACAACAACAACAAGAGCAACAACAGCGACAATAAATACAGGCCCACTTACGCGCTAAGCTCCGCTGCTAATGGCCACTCAAAAGACACTCAAAGTTATTTAGTTGCGGCATTTAAACAAAGGCCCCCCCGAACGCACCCTCCAGTCACTCACTCTCTCTCTCTCGCACTCACTCATTCTGTCTCTTTGCAACTACAACAAAGTTGTGTATGAAGTATATGCAGCAAACAACAATTGCGTAGCATGCAAATGAGTGGGTGGCTGCTGGGTGGTTGGGTGGCTCGCTGGCTGGGTGGTGAGTGGGTCCACTGAAATAAGTTGCATTTAATGTCATTGTTGCAATATTTTTGTGCGGCGCTCGCTTGGAAATTTCCCTCTGCCATTTGTGCAAAGTGCAAAAATGCTTCCGTCTCCAGTTGAAAGTGCAGCAACTAAAGCGTTCGTAGCACGCCACGCCCCGTTGTTCCCTAGTCCCCTTAGCCACCACCCACACACACACACAAACGCACACACATGCGATGACATTGCTTATTAGGCAGTCTGCTTCAAACTCTCAGCTCTGGCCTCTTCCCTTTACCCGCTCCCTCTCGCCATGTCTCACTCTCTCCTCTCCCTCGCTCCTTCCGTCTTGCACTAACAAGTTTTGATACTAAACCCAGATTAGACCCTTGCGTTTTGCACTCGTAAAACTCGACATTTTATGACTTTTGCCATTTCCTCTGCACCCACTCCCCACTCTCCGTCCCCTTTCACCCCCTCGATCCACTGCTGTGCTTTTCCACTATGGCAGTATTTCTTATCCAGATTTTGTAGTTACTTTATAATTTTCATCTCGTTTTTAAGTTTTGCCCTGCACCGGCTGCCGCTTTCCCCACATTATTTTCCATATTTTTACAACATTCCATTTCCCCTCACATTGCATTTCTTTGGCTCGTGTCCGGTCTTTTAGACATTTTCTTGGCCAAGTGTCAGGAAGTGACCTGTAACAACATAAGTTTTTCATTCGCAGTTAATGCTGAACTCCAATAGGAAGCACAAAAAATGTGGATTTCATAAAAAGTTTCATCATGACTTTCTGATTTCAGGACATCAAAAAAGTACAGCTATACACAGACTATGCATAAATAAAACACTAAAAATTTACGTATATGAGATTGGGTTTCATTCTACTAAAAGTTGGCTTAAAAGTGAAACACAAAAACGATATAGAAAAGTTGAAGCAGTTTTACTTAAAGATATTGTTATTATTTTACAGCAATAGCAAAGTTTTTAATGTTCTTTGTTTTCGCTCTTTTTATGGGCAAGAATTAAAGTGAAACACAGACGAGGCTAAGTTAAAGTGGGAAATTATAGCCAACTGAGCTGAACTCCAGGGTCAAAAGATTTGTAGGGCATACCATTAGAAAATATCCTAGAATATATTTTTAGAAATCGAGAATACATAACTTGGCATATGTGAGCACAACAAAGTACAGTGAACTCTGGCCCAACTAATGCTGGAATCCACAAGCAGAAGTTTCCATTCAGCTGTCATATATAAATATTTGCCTTAATTACCAAGAATATGTTTCACAGCACCGTCTGCGGGCTGATGGCGTATTAAGTAGTCCCCCAGGTAAATAAATGACATGCATCCCAGGTGCGAAGATAACAGATAACAAGTAGCCAAGCAACACCTGGACATAATTACCCAGACCCTGGACCCTGGACGCTGGGCGAGAGAGGACAGGGCACAGCAGGACAGGACAGGACAGGAGTAACATTTATATCATTGTACGCACATATGCATGTGTGTATGTATATAGCGTATGTATTTGTGTGGACATTGGGCCAAGTGCAAACAGAAGTAATCTATTGTGCGCTGGCAATAAATTCAAAGGGGTGGGGGATGGCGTCCAGCGGGCAAACAAAAGGCGCCAAGCACGTGACATTTATATGAAAGTGTAAACACATCATTTGAGCTATTATACAATGCACATTCCTGGCTGAGCAGGACGCTGCTGCAACGTGACAGTGGCTGAAACTTTTTTCTGAAATCTATTTCCATTATGTGTGCGGGCTGTGAGCGACTTGCGGAGCTCAGCAGAATAAGAAAAGTTTCTAGATAAATGTGACATAAGACACTGGAGCAGGAAAGGACACGCACACAATCGACCCAGGACGGAAGTGGCTCTGCAGCGAAAGCAGACGGCGGCGCACAGGAAGCAATCAGTAAGGACACTATCTGGGCTTAATTTCAATGGTCCTCCTGTGTTTGCCTAGCATCAGCTGCAGCTGCAACTATCCTGACTGTCTGTCGAGCTGTCTCTCTCTCTTCCTCTCTCTCTCTCTCTACCTCTCTCTCTCTCTCCCTCTATAGTGTGCCCATTCATATATCCTTGCTGTGTGGACACTCATTCATTCGGGAGCAGCCATTCATCCGTTTGGCAGACAAACAGGCAGCCGCCTTATCTAATGTGAAAGGTTCATTGGTTTTACTTTTCTATCAAAGTAATAAGCTGGAAATGTTTCCACCCCACACACACACACAGCAAACGTTGACTAAAACAGCATGCAGTCCGAAAAGAAAGAAAAAATGGAAAACGGAGTAGGAAAACCCAGCTGAAGACGTAGCCACTTTGAAGCAAACTTTTGCTGGATTTCGAAATATGCAATGAAATTGCACACACTTGTGTTTCCGCTTCGCATGTCAGAGCATGAAAGGGCATTTCAAACACACACAAAGCGAGAGAGGGAGAGAGAGGGACATATACAATATATATATATAGAGAGAGAGAGAGAGAGTAAGAGAGATGCGTACTCGTTGCAAACTGGCTTCATTGAGAACTCACCTGACGCAATGCTTGGCTTGTTATTGGACACACTGATTGAAATTGAAATACACGTTGCCACTTGGCACACTTCATTCAATTTACTGCAAATTGTTTTTGCATTGCGACAATTTCAGAGACAAGGGTCTAATAAAAATACAAAAACTGACACCCTCCAGCTGCGTTTCGCACACATGTGAGCATACTCTCCACTTGCAATAAATAAATACTCTTTATGCTCCATCATTGTATTTCTTGCAACTAATGAAGTGTGTTTGAGAAAGAGAAATTCCCTTTGAAACAGTATTTCAATCAAGCACTCTTCCTTTTGGAATGCAAATGATTCCATCTTGTATATAACTAAAAGAAAATAATATATTTAAATATATAAATCTATCTATCTAATTAATCTCAAATGTTTGCAATTAACTATCAAATCTAGGTGAATTGAGTATAGCAACAGGGCTGAATATTAAATGCAAGTCCATAATCAGTTTCAGTCCATAGCAGGATTCTCTGCAAGTATATTTTGCTAATCATGTGAAAATAGGTATAATTATTCCCATGTTTTGAGCCTAAAATAATTTGAGCCATCAATGCATGTCTCAGCTGTCGCCCGCACACGTAGACACGCCCACTCACGGTAGATCCATTGACGAGAACAGATATTTTGAAGCTATCAACTGGCTGCAGACTGCAGACATTCACTGTCGATTCATTAGTATTCAGATGCCTAAGCGAAGCATCGGGCACAATGCAATAATAATGATGAATACTCTCATTAGGTTGAATTGATTCGATTTAATATATTCATAATCCCATGGCATTTCAAATGCCGTTTTGTAATGAATATCCAGCTAATGCATATATACTCGAAGCATCTCCTCATTGGGTGTCAAGGCGAGCAAATCCTTTACCTGACGATTGAGCAGATGAAGCCCATCAAAAATTAATTTGAACTCGATACTTATAATTATTTCTTTACTTGGCTATATTTGGGTATTAATTACCTGTCGACTGTGAGAATGTGGCCATCACGTAGACGAATCCAGGAAACGGATTTGTTGCCAAGCTGCTTAACCTGTGTGAAAAATATTTAAATTGAAGAGAAAAGTTTTCAAATACTTTGGCAGTTTAAATATAATAAAAGACACTAATTAAAATATTTTAAAATTCTTTGGCATATTAAATATGATAAAAGTAAAAGTCTTCATGGGAGAGTTAAGGTGATTTTGTTGAAGTCTATTATTTATTTAATGTTAATTAGCATTTTACTTAATTAATTCATTTAATTTTGGTATGTATTTATATATTATTATTTTATTTTATTGTGGTTTTATTTAATCAGTTTATTAAATGCCACATATTAAAAACTCTTTATTATTAATAATTTCATTTAGATCACAGACTTTTTTTCTCAAAAGTAAAAGGCTAAATTCATTTGACTTAAAGCCTTAGAAATCTCAAAGAAGGAGCCGCAGCTGATTAAAGACTTATTACAGACTCAAGGGCACATTTGGCAGCAATTACAAAGCAACAAGTGTGGAAGGTGGGTAGGATCATACATTAAGCCTGGCTGGGTAGTAAATTAATCAAGAAGGCAGCCCAACAGGCAGAGAGTAGATTAATGTCGCAAAATGCGAGACTTGGCAAACAAAGCCGAGACACTGGAACAACATTGAAATGTAATTAAATACTCAAACTTATGTAGAGCTCATCAAGTAGTTGACAAAGACCCAACTAGCTCCATAACTCCCAGATATTACCGAAATGTGTCGTACTTTGCAAATCTAAAATGCATTTAGAGCACACACGCACAAGCCAACAGACACACGGACATACACTCACCCACACAGCTAAACAATTTTGGATTTCGGAATTTACATGGAAATTATTTTGGCCATTCGACACTTTGTCATTGAATATGTGAACAGCAAGCAGCAGATGCCAGTACAACAATCTGGCCTGTAATTCGACTGTAATGGACTCATTTGGGCACCAGCTAACAGATTTAATTATGGTGCAAATATTCTCTAATTAAATTCATGTTGCATTCGATTCAGACCTCAGCCACAGTAAAGAACAGTCTGCCATGCACATGCGCTGAGGGTGAAAGGGGGATGGGAATACAATAAGCTGTGCTTGGAATACTTTAAATAACCCAATTGCTACCTGAGCGTAGTCAAAGCCGGCACTCATCGTCCTTCAGCTGACAGCGACAGGAGTGAGCGCAAATTTGAAAGCGACTCGACCAGCCGTTGGCTTCCTTGTTAGCTCGTTGACTCGATGGCTCGTTGGCTCGTTGGTTTGTTGGCTCGTTGGCTTGTTGGCTCGTTGTCTCGACAGGAGGCATAACGTCGCTCAACTGTGCCACTTAATGCGGCAGCTGAACAAAGAGCCGCCTGCAACGCCGCCCACAGCGTGGGGCGTCGAGTGTGGAGCGAATGGCAGTGCCCATAATTGACAAACATCGAGAGGCGAGCTTTTAATTTTTTGTTCCTTTCAAATTGAACGGTCTGGGGGATGGATGCTGGGGCAGCATGTGGCAGCTGTGCTCGGTGTGCCGGCACTTAATTGACCATGACAACGAAAAATTAGCATTGCTTCTCTTTGTTAAATATACAGCACAAGATGCTTCATGCCTTGCCTTGCATTAAATATATGCCACACTTTGAAGTGCCAGCAGCCGCCTCTGCCGGGCCAATTCCACAATTTGTCTGCCAGACGGACCGGAATTTGACTTTCATTTTCTCATTGGCTCTGAGCTGGTAGCCAATTATTGCGGCTGCTCCAAAGGCAAAGGCATGTCTGAAATTGATGACTTGGAGTGGGCGTGGTAATTACAACTTGTTACAGGCGGCACAGCCTGGGGATATTTAGATATTTAGTATGTAAGGCAGACATATAATCTGAAAAAAGATGACCCAATAATCATTTAATTTGAATAATGCTTGCTGTGAGAGCAGAAAAAATTAATATATTTTTTTCCTATACATTCAATGATTCTGGGAATAAAATACTACATATTTCTATTATTATTAATAACTGATTGAACTTGTGGAGAGTCTTTGGATTTATTTTATATTTTGTTTTACTTATTACTATTTAATACTTTTATATGCATTAATTTTGTATTATTTTATTTTATATCTATTTCATTTTTGTTTTTATTAATATTATATTTTTAAGCTCATTTTACTTACTTTTATCTAATTTTTTTTTTATTAATTTATATATTTTTTATATTATATTTATATTTGGCTTACTTTTATTTAATTTTATTTTTTATTAATTTATATATTTATCAATTTTTTTTATGTATTTCTTTCTTTATATATCTTTTTTTTTATTAATTTTATATTTATTTATTTTATATATCAATTTCAAGCTATTAGAAGTCCTTATCAATGATATGACTTGATTGATTAAATGACATTACAGCAAATAATAAAAAAAAATAATAATACATTAGAATAACTCATACAATATAATTTAATTAATCATCATTCAAAGACTTAATTATTTATTTATTTTCGTTGCATTTTACTGCTCTACAAAAGCGTAATTTAGTTTTCAATTTAGCCGACATATTTGTTTTTATTTATCTAGGCATTTCCTTCTGCTCTTTTCGATTGCAGCTCAGATGAATGCTGGCCCAGGGGATATTATATCATTTGTTGAATTTGGACAAAGCACGTAATGCCATAAAACTAATTTGTGTAAATTTAATTTGAGCTTACGGCTTCGGCGGCTCGTGGGTGAGCGCAATACGGGGCAATACAATATTTACAAGCTCTAAGCAAACAATTTGCATGTTCGACTGCCTGTGCGACGGCGTTGACCTTTAAACACCTGCGCAAACACAGAGAGCCCGCCCCTAGTCCTGCCCCACTGGCTGCCCTGCCTTCACATGCCCGCTGGCATAAATTGGTGGCATTTATTTTTCAGCTTTGTGTTAAATACACGACGCGGTCACACCTCATGGCCGAATGCCTCGAGTCGTTCGGTAAATATTTACGCAATAAAATTTAATGCGTTTCCTATGGACGAGATGCTAATGGCCAAACAGAGGGCGGCTCTTGGGGGCGGGGCGCACTGATAATTACAAATAAAAACATGCACGCAGCTCTCGAGCACGCAATCCAAGTAAATACATGCAATACATAATAAAAATCAAATAAAGCAAACCACAAATTATGGAAATACGAAACGAACCGGCAGCAGTAAAACCAATTAGGCTGCTCGACTTACCCGACAGGGCAAATAGGCGTGTGTGCCGATCTGCGTGGTCACATTCGATGTGGCGAAGCCGTCCAGATAGGGCTCCACCAGGACCCCAGTGGCCGACAAGGCGCCCACCTCGGGCAGCAGCGATGACACTTGAGCCGCCGGAAAGGCCAGAGCCGCTGACGAGGACGCCTCCACGACCCGCTCCTCGAAGCCAGCTGTGACGGCGGCCGTGGCAGTTGCCGCCGCCTTCGTTTGTGGATGCGATGCTGAAATTGATTTGGGACAAAGCAGAAAAACCAAATATATACACATATGTATTTATATAAGTTGTATTCCTGTTAATCGAAATGGCAATTTGAGCCACGGTTCGGGCGGGGCCTTTGTCACGTAGAAAGCACACGTGAGATAAGCGCTTCAATAGGTGTGTGATTAACAGCATGTGGGCGGCGCAGGTGGGCCGGGGGTGGAGCTGTATTATTGGATGCTGTGGCTGTTCGTGCCACATTAAAGTTGCATGAGCTCAGCTTAACAAGGATTTCGCACAGCTGCTCAATTGTTAGGTGTGAAGCATTTCAATTATACATGACATAGTTTGAGCTCTAAAGCATATATATATATATACATATATGCAGGTGTATGTATTATTTTCTGGATAGTTAATGAAAAATACCAGAAACAAATTGCAGTCTTTTAAAGATATCTCGCGAAGCAGAAATATTCACTGCATAATAATATTAATATAAATAATATTTTGACTCTGTTTTACATGTGGTTAAATTGTAATGTGAAAAGTCAATAATTATATATTAATTGTGTATTAAATGTTGAAGTTTTTGAAGATTTCGAACTCAGATTTCAATGAATATGAATTTGGAATTAAACTTTAATGGATTGTCGCGATCTGGCACCACTCTCTTGCTTCCAACCAATATACTCGATAATACATACATATATAATCAAACACAATCTGATCAATATCTTATCTATCTCTATGCATATATCTATAGGAACTGTAAGTAAAACCTATTCGATGCATCAGGAAAGAGAACAATAAATATGTGTACTAACTAATAGTTTCTTTCATCATCAGTAAGATCTAATATAGTAATTCTGATGCATTATGCTCATGTATAATTTAACAATCAAACCAATTTATAAACTCCATTCTATCACACAGACAGTTCAAATTCATGTGTAAGTGTATTCATTTTATATGAGCTGTGCTATATCTTCACCCACAATAAATCAATGCAATTAGAAAAGATATTGCCTTAATCCAATTTTTCTACCCTAGTCAAATTTCTCGACATAAATGAATAAATGATTTCGTGGCACGTTTTATGCGCCAGTCGAAATTGACAAACTGCGCTTGCTTGCGCTTTATTAAGACCCCAATGCCACTGGCAGCAACAGCAACAGCAACGGCAACGGCAATAACAATGTCAACAACAACAGCAACAACAACAGTAGCAACAACAACAACATTAATTGACGATGTGGCAAATATGCGCTTGACGCTTATTCACAGAGAACCCGCAGCGCGTCACCTAACAAAACCGCCAAGTCAGCCAGGCAGACAGGAGAGGACTTGCCACACCTTCAAAATCAGACACACACGCACACACATACACTCATACACAGAGAGAGAGAGAGAGCTGCAGGTGACGGTAGATGGCGTGTCTGTGCTATTGTTTGGTGGCGACTGTCAGTTTTTGGTTTCGAATTAATCAACGCCGTTTAAGTGGCTTCCACGCGTCGTCACCACTCAGCAGCAGCAGCAGCAGCACCAACAGCAACAACAACAACAGCAACCACCCACAATGCTGCTGATTTTTGCGCTGCCAAGTTTTTTAATGAATGGCGTTCATTAAAATTGATTGTTGTTTGCGGCAGCGCCACAGACGATGATTTGGCACTCAGCCACCCAGCCCGCAGAGAGAGTGTGGGCAGGGCAGGGTGGTGCCGCGATTCGATTGGGCACAGGGCGCACACAGCTAGCTACGCATGATGCTTGTCGAAATCGCCAATTAACTGGCAATTGCTCCAAATCGAATGTTTCGCTGCGTCCAGAGCTCGCCTCGCGCAGCATTTGACTTCGGTTTTGACGTGCGCCGAGCCACTTTACGGTATAAATTAATTTCTTGGTAATACAATGGGGCCGCCCAGTGGGACAATTCGATTTTGACTTTGACGCTACTGCCGCCTGCAGCTGACAGTTTCAGTTATTCGCGTTGTTTATAAATTTGCGTATCGCCAAATCGATTCTTTGCATTTGAAATTGAAATCTGTTTTCGCCCTGACCCCAATGCGCAGTCAGATGGAAATTTTCGCAAAAATTCCACAAAAGGGGCAACAAAATGTGATTTTCTATCAACATTTTTTTTTTTTTCCAACATCTTTGATTGCATATTTGAAACTGTGCACTGAGCCAGGGATTAAACTAATTGGAAACCAAAATATGATGCATACAAATAGGCGCACAAAATCAATATTTATTTAAGTGATACAGATATGAAATAAATTAAATGATTTAATCAATATATGAAGTGTTGAAAGAATATATAAAGGTGAATTAAAACATGGAAATGGAATGAAATATACAAATATATTGAAGAAAGAAGAGGCAGAAAATTTTATTTTTAAGCTTGAATATTTTTTATTTCTAAATTATATTAAAATATATTGTAAATTTAATAATCTTATTAATTAAAAAAAAAATATTTATATGCTCAGTTAATAATAAATTTTAAGAATTTAATAATGATTCATATATTTTTAGGCTTTGTTGATCAATCATCATTAACACCGCCATCATCATCATCAACCGTTAGGCTAAAAATGTCACTAAAAGTGGGCTGGAAAATCCAAAATTCGAAACAATATGCTAAATCTACTATGAGGCATGGCCTGAGGGCCGCAGATAAGTGATTTGATCCGTGTTTGTGCCCCAATTAAAAGGGCGAATGAATTTGAGTTTGACAACTCGTACGTCAATTTAATTGCTGTGTCCCATTTGATGGGCGACGCGACGGTGAGCGTCACCGGCGTCAGTCAATTTAAGTGCCGGGGCGTGGCAGGAACGGGGTGCAGGGGTGCTGAGCGTACAGCGGATATGTTTTGCCCATACACGACTCTCAGTCAGCCAGAATGAGAGACCTGCCCGAGGCACTCGTCTGCACCAGAAATCAGCAATCATTCCATTTTTGCCTATTTTATGCCTGTCAGTGTCAGAGAGTGTGGCCCCACGTGTGTGTGTGTGTGTGTGTGTGTGTGTGTGTGACATGTAGCTGTGGCACAAAAAGTAGAGAGACAGCAGAGTTGGCGTCCGCCGTAATTGACAAAAGGTTTCATGCATCCAATGCCATTGCCAGTGCCGTATCGGTGAGTCCCGCCTATCGCCTTTGCGCCGCTGAAAAATAGACGCACGAGTGCCTGCATGACATTTGCTCACAAGCACACACACACAGCCAGAGGCAATGCACACACACACACACACAGAGAGAGAGAGAGAGAGAGTAACACTCATACATTTGGGACTCAGTGCAATCGACACGGGAAAATTGAAGGCGCGTTGAAAAGATCAAAGCCATTCAATTGTCAGTGACAAAAGCTGGAGCTTCGCCGGTTCAACTGGAATGCGAGGCTGGGCTGGCTACTGGGCGTACTTGGGCGTAGGCGTGGCATCAATGCGAACTATCGCCGTTCGGTTGAACGACAGGAGCAGTGTGTGATTTGTCAAAGCCAAACACAAATTTCGTCCTGCCCTTTGGCCAGCTGGCACTCCGACAATTTTCAGAGGCTTTACTTGGTTCTTCTTTTTTGGAAAATGAACTGCTGCCAGATTCCACAACAATGCTGCCAATTCTGTTGGGGAAAAATACACGTTGTGTTTGGGAATGTACTACGATTCAAATTGAAGCTTTGGGAACTAAGGCAAAAGAGATCAACACAAAGAAAACATGCGGAAGACGAAATACTGGGAGATTCTGAATAAATTGAGGTAAATAGTAAAGTGCTCGACCTAGAGATACCGTGCACTCTTCTCTGCTGCTGTCTCTTTAAAATTATATGACGAATTACTAAAAAAATTACTTAGACTAGGTTTTTTAGTGGTTTCATGAATAAAATTATATTGAAGGTCTTTACAATATATTATTAAAATGATTTAAGATTAAAAATAAAAAATATATCAAATGAACTTTTTAGTATATGTTAAGTTGACAGTGTTTATTCATAGTATCGAAATTTGTATACACAAAGACACGAAATTCGAAAACAATATTCAATTCTCTGGCGGGTTGAAGGTGAGCGCAATAGACGCAAGACGTGAGATGCATTTCGTAGGATCTATTCAAATGGATCCTTTTTGATTTCAGTTAGCGATTTGAGGATGTGCAGCCCTTGCTGTGGACCTTGTTGCGGACCGTGCGGATGCGGACCTTGTTGCGGTTCCTGCTGTTGCGGACCCTGCTGCGGCCCGTGCTGTGGACCCTGTTGTGGTCCATGCGGAGGCTGCGGCAGTTGCTGTGGCGGCTGCTGTGGGCCATGCTGCAGCCCCTGCTGCAGTCCGCGCTGTGGACCTTGCTGCGGCATGTGTGGACCCTGCTGTGGACCATGCTGCGGGCCCTCTTGCTGTCCGTGCTGTGGACCCTGCTGCGGTCCTTGTTGCGGTCCTGGTTGTGGTCCTGGTTGCGGTCCTTGTGGTCCTTTCTGTGGTCCTTGTTGCGGCCCATGTTGCGGCCCCAAATGCTGAAACTGGGCGTGAGCCACCCAAATACGAATGGCTGCCACAATTATTACCTTAAGTTCGATCTAACCCGTTAGAGAATTGATATTAAACATCCACACTTCGAATGATAACAAAGGATAGACTGTGTAAGCTTTGCTAAGAATGTTAAAAATGCTGTGCTATACAAGAGGAATGCAGAGCTAGTCAAGTATTCCTATAAATTGTATGTTTGTTGTCTAAGAGGGGAACTTTGCAGAAGAGACTCACTTTCGTGTGTGTGTGAGAGAGAGAAAAAATGAGATGGAGCTATAGAGTAGGAGAGTGAAAGATGCAGTAATAGAGCGAGAGAGAAAGGGCGAAGGTTACAGAGAGAGAGAGAGAGAGAGAGAGAGAGAGAGAAAGAGAGAGCCAGACACAGAGAAAGAGAGTAAACACTCAGAAAGAGGAGAAACAAGAAAGTGAGAGGCAATTAGAATGAGTCGTAAAGACAGAAAAAGAGAGATAGGGACAGTATAAAGAGAGGAAAATAGAGAGAGAGAGAGGGAGAGAGATAAAGAAAGACTCGCATTGCGCTGCTTTAATATGCCTCTAATTGTTTAGCATTATCATTCCTTAAATCACTATGAAGAGCGGTCTTCTTGGTCTTAAAGTTTTACTCAATTTAGTGTTTTATAGTGAAATGAATATAATTTTTGCAGTGTAAGCTCTCGCATATATTGCCCTTCGTTGCGTTTGTACAGCTACATGGAGACAGCACAAACTGCTTCTGGCAGTATATTAATGAATCAAAAAAAAAAAAAAAAATAAGAAAAACAAAAAACGATAAGATGAAACAATTTGTTGTTGCTGCCGTGCGTTTGGCTCAGGTAAAAGTTGGTCATTTAAAAGTTATATGAATTAGTTCACAGAACTTTGTGTACGAAAAATTAATTAAAATATCAATTTCGGCAACGCACGGCAGGGCCAGTACATGAGAACAAACAACATATACACAGTAAACACGCACACTCACACACACACACACACACACACAGGCTTAAGGACATACGCAGCAAAGTCGACGATGACAACTACAAGAAACTGTGAGATGCTCTTGCTCGAGTATTTCGAGTATCCGCATAACCGGATGTTATTTACAGCTGCTGCAGCTGACACAAGTTTCCATACTTAAATTAAACGTTTTACACTGCAGATATAGACACACACAGAAGTAATCACACACACACACACACATACACAGAGAGGGCAGGAAAAGTTTAAATAAATGCTTGTTAAATGTCGCAAAATTGCCCGCAGCCCTTCACGGCACTAACTAAGTAACTTTGCTCGACATTCGCTGCGGCAGTTGCTTAACATTTTCACTGGAAATGCCCCAAAAGCATTTGCCAAGCAATACCGCTACACACTTTGTATATTTAGCTGCTACAGATACGGCCAGCAATATAGCAATATGGCAATAAAGAGATAGAGAGAGAGAGAGAAAGAGAGAGAGAGGGGCAGAGACACAGATACGTTTGCAGCTGGCCGCGTTGTCGACTCGGTCCGGCACCAGCGAACTTAATTAGGGTTAATTAATGTTAGAAAAACAACCACACACACACACAAAGAAAAAGAGAGAAAGTGAGAGAGAGAGAGAAACAAAGAAAGAGAGAGAGGGAGAGCATGTGTGTGTGAGCGAGAGGTATTGACTAACGAGAAATTGGCATACAATTTACATTCAACTGCAGCAGCTGAAGCAGCCAAACCGGAAATGAATTTTCAAAAGGCCGGAAGGCAGCAATTATGCGACTTGCTTTGTGCTCCTCCCCTCCTGCTCCTGCTCCATCTCGGCTCGCACTCTCCCTTGCACTGTGTAATAATTGTTCTGGGTATCGACATTCGCCGTCGCTCGCATCGCACACGGCTCTTCTGCGTGTTATTAGAAGCTCATGCATGGCTCATATCTTTTTTGGGCCACACACACACACACACACACAGCAGTACGAGTCCAGCCTCAAATTTGCTGTCTGTGTATTTGCATATCATCAACGTACGAAAACTTCTGACAGAAAAGAAAAAAAAGTTGAAACAAGCTCAGGCGTGTGTGCTTTGCGTATGTTAACGCCTTGTAACGTGGCAAATCCAATTTGAAGGCACGCCCCTTCCTTTGGTAGCTCTGCCTTTGCCTCCTATCCTTTGGCCTTGGCCTGTGAGGCGTGTCACTGGGCTGGCTCGTTATGATTGACAGGCACTGTAGCTGCCTCAATCTCTGCGCATAGACGTTGCTGCAACTTGGGCTCAAATAAACGCATTTGATTGAGTGCAGGGCCGAAGATTGGACTGGAGACTGCACATCAAACGAGCTGAGAGCTGGAAGTAGTCGACTAGAAGCTGCTCTGCTGTGAGCCTTGAATTAGTAGAGTCTCTCTTTAAGTAAACTATATAGAAAACTAATATATGAAACATAGTTATTGAAATACTTTAAGTAAACGGAATATTAGCTAGCCATAAATGGGAATTTATAGCAAATATAAAGTCTGTGTCTGCTGCCTGTAAATGCAATACATTTAGCTTCAAATTCTATAGTGCTGTCAGAAACAGTTTTTGCTTACTTATTGGCAGACATTAAAAAAATTTTTATATGTAAATATATATTTGTGTTTTGCCACAAATTAACTCAATTTATGAAATTTGCATGCGATGCGGCCTATTTTGACATATTTTTAAATATGTCACAGCAATCGAAGAGACAGAGAGAGACAGAGGCAGAGAGAGAGAGAGAGGGAAAATGTTGTTGTGACAGTCGTAAATATTTGATATGTAGACCATGTGCGCATACACAGATAGTGTGTTTTTCCAGCATTAGCTGCTTTTAATTATGCCCTAAAATAAACGGAGCAACCAATGTTTGGGTTTATATGTACACACGACAGACAGCAGACAACAGACAACAGAGCCAGCTGCTGCACTTGATGCGCTCTGACAAATTTTATGCATAAATGAATAAATAAATATTTGCGGACGGCCACAGCGATATGCACACTATGCGCTAAATAAATGATAAATAAAAAATGAATGGCGAAAACAAATAAGCATTAAAATCTCCGACAGCCATTAGATCACGCTTAATAGACCCTAATAGATTGCGGTTGACAATCATGCGTCGCCTACCCCCTTCCCGCACGCCTTTGGAATTGGAATTGCGATTCGCACACACGTATTTTGCATTTGACGGTCTCTGGTTAAGTTTATTTATTATTCCATTTATTCCATTTAGTTATTAATTAAACTGTAATTTATGTGCTTATCAATTTCCACCCGAAATTTGTCATCCTCGACCACATGTGCATAACGTTTACCTCCCTCGCCCCCACCCCTCACCCCCATAAACAATATGCATTTGGCACTTGGTTTCGCTTTTTTCACAGCGGTTTCTGTTTCTATTGCATTCATCGGTTTGACATTTGCCATGGAAAGCGGTTTTCTCTGTTAATACGGCTTAAACACTAATACACTGAAAGCTTTCGCACTTCGATAATTTGTCATGATTTTATGTAGCTAATATATAACAAACAACAATGCAATGTTGCTGTTCCATATAAGAATTAATTTATATTGTCGAGCATTTTTCAGTCCATATAATACTGACAGCTATCTGACTATATATTGATTTATAGCCTAATTAATATGGCTTTAAATCATACTACAATAAACTAAATATCCATTATGGATGGAAGACACCTTCTTCTGTCTGCTACACACATAAATAACAATTCAATGATTGAGTAAATTCGAATACGTATTCAATTAATAAAAATAATAATAATAATAAAATTGCAACTTGGAGTACACAAAAGTGGAATATCATTTACAATAATAATATGCAAATATAAAAAAGTTTAAATTCCCTGTTATTAAGCGATATCAGCAGTATTTACTTGGCTCACATTCCATTGGCAAATGCCGTTCATGAACCTGCTCAGATTCCAGCCGTAATTAGCTAATTAAAATTTATGCACAAGTCCTGCAAAAGTTGTTACAATGGTTCTTTATGTCCTTGTCGGCTGTCCGTTGTCCGCTGTCCGCTGTCCGCTGTCTGCTGTCCGCCGTCGGCTGCCTCTTGTCTGTTGCATAATGAATGCAACGAAATGCTAATTTCGCGGCTTTGTCACATATTGGAACATTAGTTTTCAATTTGTGTGAACAAAGGTTTTGTGCAATATTTGGTGGAAATTAACAAGCTGTAAAATGTCGTATAATGCACATGATGATAATAAACGCCGGCAGAGTTTGTTATTGAATTGGGGTATTTGTTGCCACAGTGAGCGAGCGTTATGTAATGCTATAATGGACGGTGACGTCAGTGCCACAGACACAGACATAATGACAGCTGTCTCTTTTGCGCCCACTGCCCTTAATTCTATCTCTCTCTCTGCTTTTTGCTCTCAGGCTCTCTGTCGCTCTCTCTCTCTCTCTCTGTCTGTCTCTCGGCTACGTGCAGAGCTCCACCTGTGGCTATATTCATCCATCATTAGCTGAACACAAAAAGGATTTTATGATGCGGTAATGGTGACATAAAAGCACGCACCACCATCCACCCACCATTCACATGGCACTCGCTGTGGAGGCGTCGTCGCTTTTATACACACATTCATACTTCTTCTACTGTTTTATGCCTTTTGAGCAAACAAGTTGGCGTATTTTGAAGCTAAGCTCAGGCACATACACACAAACGGACATAAACTGTCGCCCGATGCCTTTTCACACACATTTTAACTAAGCCACAACTTCCGCAACGTGTCATTCAGGCGGTGTCGTATAGTCCAAACTCCCCAACCAGACCCAGCCCCAGCCCCAGCACACGCTCCTCATAATGCTCATGGAACCACTTGCAGATCCTTTGCGATTTCCCGCCAGCTATCGCCTTTCATATACCCTGGACAAATCAAGCGAGCAGCAAGCCATACTGTATGTTCCCAGGTTCGTCCTCGATTGCTGCTATACCTATGTACCGTTTAATGTCGGAGACTCATTCAGAGTACTTGATTCAGTCAAGCGAAGCTAACGACCTGTAAATTTCATGAAACACTAAAAGTGTATTTGCAAATCGCCATAAATAATTATGTTTTGTTGACAGCCGCTTTCTGCAGCTACAGAGCATCCCCCGGCTGTTCACACTTTAGCCCATTTTGGCTTTTTATGAGCTTGTAGATAGGCGATAGTCACACGTAGTTGTGGCGTTGGCCGTAACTCAACGCTACGTTGCATAACTTAGTTTTCTACGCTTAATACAGTTTTACGGGCACTGCACTGACGCCTGACTCCTGACTGACTGCCGTCCGCCCGCCACCCGATCGAGTGCTAGGATGTCGCAGGAGTAGCGACAACATCGTCGGATGCTTGGCAAATACTTTAAAACGCATAAAAATTCCAACACGTCGTAAACTCACAGCTTTTAACAGCCCTCCCCCACTCGCCTTCCCCCTCACCCCACTGACTCCTTCCGCTGTTCAGCTAACAGCACAACAGTCGGCAATCAACTATATGCACACACACACACACATACACATTAGACAAACACACACACACACACACACTGAGGGGTCGTAGCTCGCTTTGTTGCAAGTCATGCACGTCAGGTGAAGTTGTTGTTGCTTGTTGCTTGTTGCTGCTGTTCACTGCTGGCTGTTTGTTGACTGTTGGTCTCTCGTTTCACCACGTCACGGGCGCCTTGTCTGTTCCGCTGCAGTTAACCTGCAAAGTAGCGCAATTTGTTGATAGCAGCTGAAATTTCATTTGCGAACAGTTTATATTTTTTATGCCATCTAATGATGGAGCCGCCCGCCAAGTGAACTCGATGTGCGACTCTGTAACGCGCTCTAAACACGTTCTGCACCATGTACAAAAAAAAAGGAGAGAAAAATAAAAATAAGAGATGAAGAGAGTGTAATATAATAAAATTGTTTTTTATATGTCAATTATGCGCAGCGCATACTTTCCAGAGACAGACAGACATGCCCAGCATGCAAGTATCCTGCGAATAACTCTGAAATAATTGCGAGACGTGTGCAGCGAGCACGCACTCAGAGCCAGAGGGTTGCCAACGAGCTGCGACATACTTGCTAAAACTGTGTGTCTTTTAACATCAGCTGCGGCGTCAATTATAAAGCCACTGCTCGAGTGGGCAGGGGCGTATTCGAATATGCACGAGTGCCTCAGACATTTTGGCTTTTAAAGCTGTTTAAAAATTGACCAACATTACAGCGTTCATCGAATGCCTGTGAGCGGTTCGTAATCGGGACAGGCTCCTTGCTATATTTGCAGCAGCTCAGTTTAGCTTTGGGCAGGGCCAGGCATTAATATCACTTTACCTCAATCTGTCCAATTTTCCAATAAAACTCCAGAAATCTGAAAGCTGCAAACGCTTTAAACAGCAATGCCAAACTGGAAGCCAGACAATGTTGTGTGTGTGTGTGTGTGTGTGTGTGTGTTTGGGTGTGTGTGTGGCAACAAAACTGCCTTTTAACTTTTGCATAAAAACAACGCAGCCGGCAGCAGTTAGTGCAGCTGAGCGTCGGGTCCCAGCAAAGGATGCAACTTTCAGCTGCTAAACGAAAATATAAAACACTTAACTCGTCTAGAGGCAACACTGCTTGCCGAGGCTCTCTCTGGCTGGTGCTGGCGGTGACTCACTCAAATTGTGGAGCGCTACGTGCCAGAGTTGCCTCAAACCAAACTAAAGCACACACACACACACACACACAAACAACAGAAAGACACATAAACAGCATCACACACACACACACACCACTTGGCTCCAACTCAGTTTGGTGACGCCCTACAGCGGCAACAATTTGATGGCACTCTGCGACGACACTCTGGCTGCGGGGAACAGACCAGAGACGGACAGCAGTAGGAGCAGGAGCAGGAGCAGGAGACTCGGCAGGGGTGGGTGGACAAACAAACAAGAACAAGCACAAGAATAACCAGGCCGTCACACCCCAGACACTGGCCCCACCCCGTGGGCTGCCCGTAAATTTGGGTCAGTTTTTGGCAGTAGGCAGCAGGCAACAAACAGCAGCCGAAACGCTGCTCCGTCCGAGTGCCAATAACAAACAGTGGCATTAGGTCAGTCAAACAGGACCGAAAATCTACAATTTCAGTATTTATTCTATTGACAGATCGGCTGGCGATAAAACTGAAAATTAATTGAAGCAGTTAAAGGCTGTATACCCAACCAAAAATGCATCCCGAAAAAGGAGAAATAAACTTAAATCAAATCGAGCTGAGACAAACGAAAAAAGAAAAAAAAAAACTAAAATAAAAATAAAAAAATATAATAAAAAAATATATATAATAAAAATATATAAAAAAAAAAAATAAAAATAAAATAAAAATATTAATAATATTTATTAATTATATTAACATGAACCAATATCATTATTATTATTTATTATTTTGTGATAATCTAATTAATATTTATATATTATTAATATTTCATTTATTTGTACTATAAAATATATCGCATGAAAGGCCACTCAACTCTTTCTTATTCCTATTAGCTCTATTTGATATTTTATTAATTATCAATAATAAAATAGAAATACATTATCATTGGATTATTTAATGATAATTAATAAATATAAATATTATTTTGTATATATATAATATTTAGATATCTCTTTAATATTTAGATATCTCAAACGATAACATAATTTTTCAAATACTTTTTAATTTATCTGCCCGACTAGACATTGCTCTTTACATCTGATAAATTCATCTTTGTCTGTACCATAAAATTAATTAAATAGCTCTCTTTCAATCCCCATTTCTATGCACAATGTGGGGCAGCACACCCACTGTAACACTTACCAGCTGCATTCAATAAAAAGCGCGACTCACACTAGCCAAACTATAAGATGCGCGTGGAGGCGGGGAGCTGGAGAGTCTTTTGCTTGGCTTTAATAAATAACAGGCAAAGTTTAAATTGCCGTTAGCATAAATTATGAGCAGTTAGAGCCTTTGGCTGCTGCATTCAGTCAAAGTCGACGCCATTTTGGCTGCGCCTTTAGCGCAAGCTGAAAAAAGTTGCCAACGCAACGGCGCGCCGCGGCGGGGGTTCGATAGTAAGGGATGCGGCTGGTGCAAAGGAAGCCAGCTACGAATTTTGGCCAGCTTTGTGTGGTTGGGGGGTTGGGGCGAGGCGGGAAGGGAAGGGCGCAGCAGTAAGATTTCAATTTGCCTGCTCGCTGTTTATGGGCCAGAGGAAACGTCGACCGAGTCATAAAGCATTTCCTGCACTCATGAATCGACTGCAGCAGTTGCACTTGTTTTTGTTGTTGCAGCAGCTAAAGTTCTTTCGTTTCGTTTTAGTTTTCTTTTTTCCCCATTTTATTTTACCAGGATCCTTAGAAAATGGAACATTGGACTGCCTGGCTGGCTGGCTAGCTTGCCTGGCTGCTTGCCTGGCTGCCTTGGTGAGTGTTTCCTGCAGCCTTGGGTTGGTATTATTCGCCGCGGGCTCCCATTACATTTACCTAGCGACTCCTTTCGCACCCCACAGCAACTGCAGAAGACTCGCCCATTCACGGCGCTCTGGCTGGCGTGTTGCGTCTCACATTCAGACCGCAAGTATTTCACATTGTTTGCCGTCGTATAAACCAAATAAAAGAGGCAAATGCCGCCCGTACACAGCTCGTGTTTATTTGTATATGGAAGTTCCATTATCCTGGCCTGCAGCCAGGCAGGATCTGTGAGCGCCTCTGGTATTTGCGGCATGCATTCCATGCGACCCACACAGCTCGCACTGCAAATTCCCAGCTTAAAGTTCGCTATTCAATTGAGGATGTCAGCCATCTGAATTTATTTTTATTTTTTAAATCTATATTAATTTTGCTATCGCTTGGATAATATGAGTATTTGTAATGTTGGACTTAGATAAATATATTTAATTTAATTTTTTTTTTTATATTTATTACTTTATATAGTAAAACATAAAATTGGAAAATTACATTATTTTTAATAAATTTATGTAATCAAATATTTTTTTTATTAAATATATAATTTGATATAAGAAATATTAATATATTAATTTTTTTAGTTAAAAATTGTTGAAAAATGTCTTGATTATTAATAATATTTTATTACTACTCATTTTAAAACTAAAATAAAAATGCAAAATAATTATAATCTTTTGTTTCGTTCCATGTTTTGATTTTTGCTTTTTCCGTAATAATTTATTATTGATATTTGACATCATTTGATGATGCAATTTATTTAAGCCGAAAAATCCAATTTGGAGCTCTAGTTTTCAATTTTCATTCTGACAAAATAAATCCAGCAGTTAGCTTTTATTTCATGCTGGATTTAGAAGCCAAATTCCCAGGAGTTAGTCGGCATTTTATGAAAAATTTGCTATAATTCCAAACTCTGCTCGGATGCCTTTTAAATATGCTATCAGATTCGATCGATGAATTTGCCAACATATCTCTATTTCAATTTTTTTTTTTTTTTTTGTATGGATATGCTCTCGTTGGGGCTCGAACTAACTGATTTTACCGGGCTGCATTGGCTTATTAAAAGAAAACTAATTTTGTTTTTAATCCAGACAGCTCCGACCGCAATTTGTGTGCTTGACTTTGTCAACGTTTGCACCACGCCTCCTGTTTCAGAGTGTCATTTGCATTTAAAATTTCGAACCACTTTTTTTTTTCTCTTTAGCCTGCACCAAAAATGCACTGAAAATGAATTTTTGCATAATGTGGCAGTGTGTGTGGGTGTGTGTGTGTGTGTGTGTGTGTGCCAAAGCTGCGGACAAAATTCACTGGAGAATTTGACAGAGAGGCGAGAAAAAGCGCACACTGGGATCCCGGGACGAGCACAGCGAGTCGGCGAATGGCCCAATGGCTCGACTCTATATGCAAATTACGCGCATTGCACTGTCATGAATTGTCACCCATTTTCCGACTGAGATGCTTCGACACGCGTCCAGGCCGCATTCCCCAACGCTCGAGCCAGACACGGCCTGAACGGGGCGTGGCGGGGGCCATGGAAACAACCGCATGAACATTGACAGAACCTCGACGAGGCGAGGCGAGGCTAGGCGACTCCTGTCGAGCCGACCCGAACCAGCTCGGGGTGGAACGGAGCCAAACCGCAAACGTTCAGCCCGCATTTCACACAGCGCTGCAGCGTCACGCTTTTGCAGCACTCGTACGGCCCGTGCGCCGGCAGACGGCATGAATATATTTGCTGCTAATATGGGCGACCGAATGGCATGGAATTGCTAATTTTATCAGCGAGTGCTCGTGTGTAATGGCGAATCCTTTTGCCTTTATGCGCCATTCCGGTGTTCCGGTATTCCGGCCGAGGGACAATTGTGCAGCAGCACATCGCGCATACGCAACGTTGGCGGGTTAGCGCTCGCTTTCCGCCAGCGTGGTATCTATGCGCTTGGCCATGATTCATTTAATGTTAGCCATTTCGCCAGGCCGTAAAGATTGATAATTATGTTGGGCTAATATTATGCGCCATAAAAATATACATCAAAACCATGAATGTATGTATTTTATGGCAGCAGCATCAGCAGCATCCAATGAATATAAACAATAACAATTGAAGTAATAGCAATAGCATATCCTATCGCCGGCTCGCACTCAGCCGCGTTGATGTGGAAGGACAACAGAGCGATATTCTGCATGTAGCCAAACGCCGCCACGTCTCCGCCCTTTCCCCAGCCTCTGCCCCACTATAGCCGGCCATGTGATTCCATTCAGTGTCTCTCTGTCTTTTTGGCTAGCCAACGATTTAATCGCAGTAATGGAAATGTCTTTTTTCGTTTTATTAGAGGTTTCCATTTCAGCGTATTTCTATTCGAGCATTTGCCATTTCAATTTGTAATATTTTTTTTCCCCCCAGATCTGGATCTGGTTGGTTTTTCCAGCGAGTCAACGCCAGCAAAAAATTGTATTGTAAAGGAAAACAATCCAATGATTTGCATTATTTACCAACGCCCACTGCCAATCGCACAGCTGACACAGTGAACTGTTCGCACAAATATTTGCATATATAGGTCAATCTTTGGAGATTTCGAAATGTCACTTGAATAACATCAAGGACTAAACCCATGCATATATATATAGCAAGCATTCAATGTTTAAAGGGGTCCATTAACCAACCAATGGGATATATAGCAATGCGTCTATATAATATCTATAACATTTTTCAATGAATCTATGTATATTTGGAGTAAGAAATATATGTAAATATGAGTATAAATATTTATATTTATATGTCAATCCTTCATAAGATATATGTAAACAATATTATATATGATTTTTATATGTATATTTAGAGGCTCCTCTTAATACCCATTTAACTATTAGCCTCGACAAGTTTCTCGGCTACTTCCCTCCCCTATATATAGCTCACATACTTAGAGTACAATGCAGTTCATTACAGTGGTTTATGGCAACTGATGCAGCTGGCTGCACGAGCTGCTGCCGCTGCAGATCCCTTCCTTCGATAACATGGATTTATGGCTGACACAA